>NW_004444057.1:5991387-6022960 GCF_000243295.1 Trichechus manatus latirostris | reverse complement strand
GACAGCATGTGTGTTACTGTTACATGAGAAACTATCTGTTCTGTAAGCCTTCACCTGAAGTACAATAAAATATTAAATAAAAAAAAAAAATTAAAAAACTGAAAAAAAATAAATAAATAAAATAAAAAGCAAATCTCAACAATCTCCCTAGCTCAGAAGGAATACAGTCCAGCTCAGTGTGGGTGATCACAATTGACAAAACCCATGGCTTGAAAAAGAGCATGGTTACAAGTAGAAGGAAGGATCTCTGTGTGTGTGTGTGTAGAGACATGTAATATGCACATACATGAGCATAAACATAAATCTTGTACAATTATGAATTTTCTCATTGAGTTGTCCCTTTTTTTTGTTGCCATCTATTTCAAAAAGCCGACTAAAATGAACGTACAAGCAAATCCAAAACTGCACATTTCCAATAACAGTACAGTAAAAAAGGAGGAGCAGCTAATTGGAGACATATTCACAATTAGAAATAACTCTCTTCAAACAAAGAACGACCCCCACTTAATTAATGTTTGTCAAGCACTTTAAAATCACATAATTCAACATCCTAGACATTCCCACCTAAAGATAGGAAGACAAAGGAGTGGAAAAAACTAGCTTAGGCTGGCTCTGGGTCTTCTCTTGCTCAGTTATTCATCAGATTTACCAAAGAGGGAAGAAAAAAATAACCACATGCACACAAAGTGGCTGGAACTAAATTTCCTTAAAAGCTGTTGCTCTGTCACTACCTTTCATTTTTCTTTATGAGTGAATGAGGAATAATTCTTCTGGAGATCATTTTACAGGAGCAGTAACATCAATTCTTAATTATTAATATCATGATTTGTTATTTATTGAGCATCAACAGTACATTAGATGTTGTCCAAAACACAGATAGCTTCAAGTCTTAAGGTCTTAAATCAAGCTGATTCACTTAGAAATGCAGGTCTTCAGCTTTTTTTTTTTTGACGGGTTCTTGGGCAGTGAGCTGGATAATCAGGTGCTGCCTGCCTTGGAGCCTTGGAGGAAAGTGTCTTCCTGGCACTTGGGTTTTATCCCCAACCAAATAAGGCTCTGAGCTAGGCAAAGGACTTGAACGTTGTCAAGTTCAGTGGTCTCCAAACTGGTCTGACCATCTGCCCATGTTAGTAAAATATTTGATCGTGCATCCTATTATTTTTATATATTTATTTACATGTTATGTACACACACTATTGTACTGATAGATTCTTATTATTATAAAGCATACAAAATTAGATATTTTAAAAGATAACATAAAGATAAAATATTTTAAAATAATTTCTGTTTTAATGCACTTTATTAATAGGACCAAAGAATTTTTGCTCTCACTAAAAAGATGCCATTATTTATAACATTTCTCACTGAAAATAATGCTACTGAATATGATTTGTTATTTTTTAAATCTTATTTTAGTACTTTATGATACAGGAATTTGAAAGTTTGGTGCAATTTTAATGGCTGCCATTGCTGAGAAAGATGCTTCTCAAAGATATGCCAATCCACATGGGAAAAAAAAGTGTTGTTGACTGGGTTTACTAAATCACAAAGCTTATTTTTAATCCTATCCACCAATCATGTGAAAGTTTTTGTTGAAAGTTGCTAGCAAATTTCGATTTTTCCTGCTCTATCATTTGTTCTTGCAAACAAATCAAGCATACTATATTGTTGCATATTTAATAAATAAGTTCAAAATACATTGAAACTCTTCAGTTTTAAATCAGGTTTGAAATTCTATTACTAAGTTTCCTTAGTCTGCAATGTTGTGGTTTTTAAAGGCTATATGCTTATACAATTTTGACAACAAAATTCATATTAATGATGGAAACTTTTTCAGCCATTAGTTTCAAAACGCTTTCTCCACAGCACAAGTTTCTTTCAAAACATTATGCTCAGTGAAATGTCAGACAAAGGAAAAAATATTATATATTCCATTTATGAGAAATATCTAGAATAGGCAAATCCATCAAGACAAAAGGGAGAAGGGAATGGGGGGTTAAAAAAATCATATATATTATAAATATATATAAAAATATGTACATATTATGTGCTGAAACAATAAAGCAATAAAGTAACTCATTTAAAACAGAACACTGCCTGGTCCATACTAAATCCTGTATAAATGGAACATATTAAGTGAGGTTTTTTTGGTTTTTTTTCACTTCTCCTAAGAGGTGTACTACCAACAGCTATTTGTCATCACAGGCGGTCAGCATAATTGAACACACGCCTTTTTGTAAAAGAAAAATGCACAACTTTAAGTTTAATTGTGCTTTTATTATTTTGCCCCAAGACAACCCACAAATCTCTTTGTGATGAAAGATTGTCATGGTTATTTCTCATTTTATTCAAAATATTGTAAAGATTCTACTATTCAAGTTTCTTTTACTGAAGATAATATGATCCATAAATTTCTTTAATAGGACACATTAAACTACCATATATGGAAACATGCTAATGTAAATGAACAAGATGCTGCCACAATCCTTCGATGTTGGAGGACTCCCACTCTTCCTGTAGTATCCTCTGAGACATCCCAAACGGAGATTGTCCTATCCATTGTTGTTGTTGTTAGCAGCCATCAAGTCAATTCCGACTCATAGTGACCCTATGTGCAGCAGAATGAAACATTGCCCGGTCCTGCACCATCCTGACAATCATTGATATGTTTGAGCCCATTGCTGCAGCAACTGTGTCAATCCGTCTTATTAAGGGTCTTCCTCTTTTTCGACGACCCTCTACTTTACCACGCATAGTGTCCTTCTCCAGGGGTTGGTCCCTCCTGAGAACATGTGCAACGTATGTAGGATAAAGTCTCACCATCCTTGCTTCTAAGGAGCATTCTGGCTGTACTTCTTACAAGACAGATTGGTTCATTCTTCTGGCAGTCCATGATATATTCAATATTCTTCACCAATACCATAATTCAAAGGCATCAGTTCTTCTCTGGTCTTCCTTACTCATTGTCCAGCTTTTGGACGCATACGAGGCGATTGAAAATACCATGGATTGGGTCAGGCTCACCTTAGTTTTCAAAGTGACATCTTTGCTTTTTAACGCTTTTAAAAGGTCTTTTGCAGCAGATTTGCCCAATGTAATGTGTCTTTTGATTTCCTGACTGCTGCTTCCATGAGTGTTGATTGCAGATCCAAGTAAAATGAAATCCTTGACAACTTCAATCTTTCCTCCGTTTATCATGGTGTTGCTTATTGGTCAGGTTGTGAGGATTTTTGTTTTCTTTATGCTGAGCTGTAATCCATACTAAGGTTGTATGTAGTCTTTGATTTTCATCAGTAAGTGCTTCAAGTCCTCTTCACTTTCAGGAAGCAAGGTTGTGTCATCTGCATATCAAAGGTTGTTAATGAGTCTTCCTCCAATCCTGGTGCCCCATTCTTCTTAATATAGTCCAGTTTCTCAGATTATTTGCTCAGCATACAGATTGAATAAGTATGCTGAAAGGATACAGTGCTGACACACACCTTTCCTGACTTTAAACCACACAGTACCCCCTTGTTCTGTTTGAATGACTTCTCTTGGTCTATGTACAGGTTCCGCAAGAGCACAATTAAGTGTTCTGGAATTCCCATTCTTCGCAACGTTATCCATAATTTGTTATGATCCACCAGACATCAAGTATTAGTAAGATTATTTTTTTACTTTTAGGTGAAATGTAAATATAAAGGAGATATAACTTTTCTTCTGAACTCCACGTAGGAGTCCATTGATCAGGTCCAGTGGTTTCCCAACAGAGATTCTCTGGATTCCACTCAGAGCTACTAAATTGGACTCTCCAGGTGAGGCCTGCTTCTCAATAAGCTTCCAGCCCTGCTGAGTCTGACTCTTTAAGCCCCCAGGTGGTAGCCTCCTTTGGCTATATCTCTTACAGGCGGCCTTCTTCTTGAATATTTCGGATGAGAAAGAGCTCATTACCTTTCAGTGTAACATATGTCATTTTTTGAGTCCTATAGTTGTCAGAAAGAGTTTTCTCCTACCTCTCTGTAATTTTACCCACTGGCTTCATATTTTGCTCTGTGATGTCACACAGAAAATGATTTACTACCATCTCCTCTCCCAGTCCCCATCTCTCCTCCTTAGACCCTTCAATCAATTTCTCTTTGACTTGGTCTCTAGAATGGCTTCAGCATTCTGATTTCCTTCCTTTGGCTGCTTTCCTACTTGGAAATATTGCTCAGTATCCCATATGTCATCAGACCTGGTCAGAGCCCTGTGCGGGTGTGACCACCTCTGATTGCTGCTTGGATGGCACTGTTAGTGCCAAAGAGATTCATCATTCCCAGCTGAAGTTCCTGTGTTCTCTCCATTTGAGATGTTTCATGTAGATGCACAACATACATTCCTTAATAATAAAAATACCTTTCATAATTGAGCTGAAGTATTTTAAAACTCTCTTCTAGATACTCCCTCTATGTCTACACCTATGTAATATGCTGGTTTGCAGTGCAAAGTCCTGAAGATCTGATATTGCCTATTGTGTTTCTCAACTTCTTCCCATAAAAAAACTCATTATCTTGTCTCTTACTATAAAAAAACATAAAATCAGGGCAAATGCTGAACCTAAATTCAGGTCAGCTGCTTCCGTCTAGGCCCAGCTCTGCTACACATCTCTTTCCTCATCGATAAAATAAGAAAATCAATGCCAGCTCTTCCAACCACAGAAAATTTAGTGAGAATTAAATGAGTTGAAAATTGCTAAAGACTTTTAAAATGGTAAAAAAAAGAAACATTATAATATCTATATTATTATTACTAAAATACAACCTGTAGGCACTTAATAAATATTAATGAGGAAATGAAACAGATAAATGATAGAGAGCAGACTGAATAATGACAAGAAAAGATCAGAGGAAAGATAAGAGACAACATCAGTTCAGGCTCTTGGCACCTTAAACCAGTGTCTGTTGCTGATGGTAACACAGAAAGAATAACAATTCTTTAAGTCCAGGGCAGTGTTTAAAGAATGCAGGGTTTAGTTTCTGGCAAGGGATCATCTCACCCAAGATTTCTATAGCTCCGTGCAGTTAATGAGGCATCTAGTAGCACCTGTTCAGAATCTACCCAGGAAGAAATGTAATGGGTAAGAGGCAGGAGCTAGGAGGTAAGACTTGCATTCATCAAAGCACATTGCTAGTCTTCTGGGTACAGCAAAATATTTAACTGCTGAGCAGCAAATCCCATGTAACTGTTTAAATAAGAGGTAATGATTAATATCAAGCTAAAGTGTGTGCCTTTCTACATTTTATTAAATAAAATACACTGATGGCATATGTATAGAATAAAATTGCATTTTCAACAAGTTTTTCATTCTCCCATGAATTAAGCGTTACAGGATGTTTGGTCCGATGCATTTAATCATTCATCCATTTATTCAAACAAACTTCTCTTAAGTGAATATTATGTGCCAGTCTTTATCCCAGATACAGCATGACTAAAAGATGAATAACCTTGCAGTCTGGGGATGAGGAAGACAAAAAGAGAGAAAGAGAGAACAAATCAAATGTCATATGATACAATCTAATACAGGCCAACTCAAAATGTGGTGACTCACAGGTGACCTTTGAGCAGTGGATCAGTCAGGACTCAGCTGAGGATCAGAGGATCCACTTGAGCTAGTTTAAGTAGAAAGGAATTTAATACAGGGAACTAGGTGCTAGCAAAATCATTGAGAGGTCAGGAGGAACAGTCTCTATGCTGAGCCTGGAGAAATGACTCTTGAACACCCCAGCGACCTCCATCCGAGGAAAGAGAGCTACTCTCTCTTCCATATTCAGGAAGCTTGGGCATCAAGAAGCTGCCAATGCAATTGTTGGCACCAGAAACACACCTTATTAGGAGCTCTCCAGGGATCACTACAATTGTTGGTTCCTATTAGATTCTTACCTCAAAAAAAAAAAAAAGGCTATTACACAGCAGTAAATAATAATAATGAATCTGTGAAACATCTCACAACATGGTTGAATCTGGGGTACTTATGCTGAGTGAAATAAGCCAATCACAAAAGGACAAATATTGTATAAGACCACCATTATAAACAGTCAAGAAAAGGTTTACACACAGAAAACTTTTTTGATGGTTACCAGGGATGGGAGGGGGATGGAGGGACAATGAAAATCACTAAGCAGAGAGTAGACCCATGTTAACTTTGGTGAAGGGAAAGGCAGTACATAATATGGGGGAAGTCAGCACAGCTTGACCAAGGCAAGGGAAGACACTGAGAGGTATGCAAGAATAAAAAGCAACAATGGTAAATAACATATACAATCTTGCAACAACAGTAACAACAAACAATAATTTATGAGTGTATACACAGGTAGATATGTGTGCTGAATAGGTGTGGGAGGGCATACGGGAGTACACTCACATGAATATACAGGTTTAGCTGTGGATATTTCTACATACATATTTGTATGTGCTGCATGTATATTTATGTATATAATAGAGCACCCAGGGGGCACAGTCACAGAAACACCCTAGATATAACCAAAGACCTCGAGGGACAAAGTTACTGAGCTAAGACTAAGGCTAGGGTCCATAGTCTCAGGGGACATCTAGGTCAATTGGCATAACATAGTCCATAAAGACAACATTCTACATCCTATTTTGGTGAGTTAGCATCTGGGATCTTAAAAGCCTGTGAGCAGTCTCTGAGACACAACTATTGGCTTTTTCCCATCCAGAGCAAAGGAGAGTGAAGGAAACCAAAGACTCAAGGAAACAATTAGTCCAAAGGGCCAATGGACCACAGGAACCACAGCCTCCACTAGCCTGAGATCAGAACTAGATGGTGCCCGGCTGCCACCACTGACCACACTGACCAGGTTCACAGTAGAAGGAAGGTCCTGGTTAGAATGGGAAAAAAGGCCAGATTTACTGGTCTGAGGGAGACTGGAGAAACCCTGAAGACTATGGGCCTTAGACACCCTTCTAACTTGGAACTGAAGCCATTCCTGGAGATCATCTTTCAGCCAAATTATGAACAGGCCTATAAAATAAACAATAACATCTGCGAAGAAAGTGTTCCTTAGAACAACCATCTATATGAGACCAAAATGGCAACATCCGCCCAAAAGCAAAAGTGAGAAGGCAGGAAGGGGCAAGAAAACTGGACAAATGGAAATGGGGAACTCAGGGGGTAATGAGGAGAGTGCTGACACATTGCAGGGATTGCAACCAACGTCATGGAACAATTTGTGTACAAACTATTTGTCTTAGTCTGGTCTCTCTAGAGAAGCAAAACCAGTAAATCAGATAAATATTTAGAGAGTTTATAAATATATATAGAGAGAGATTTATATCAAGGAAACGGCTCATGAGATTGTAGAGGCTGGAAAGTCCCAAGTCCATGGATCAGGATAGAGGCTTCTCTTGATTCACCTTGCCACAGGGGCTGGTGAACCCAAGATGGCAGAATCCCAAGATTGGCAGATAAGCTGATAGCTCAAGTCCCAAAAACTGGAGGTCAGATGAACAGGAGGCAGCCGCAGGACCCAGAGCGAGCAAAAAGTCAGAACTTCTGTTTATATTTGGATGCAGGCCACACACCCAAGGAAACTCCCTCTCAATTGACTGGCTACTTATAGCAGATTCCATCATGGAAGTGATCACATATCAACACTGAGAAACATGGCCCAGCCAAGCTGACACACAATCTTAACCATCACACTATTGAATGGGAAACTGATTTTCTCTGGAAAACTTCACCTAAAGCACAATAAACCAAAAAAAACTTTTTTAAGAAAGGAAAGGCTAATACATCCCCATTGCTCTTGCTATTTAAGTCAGTTCTGAATTTAAGTCTTGTGTGCATACATCTGATTATCAGAAACCTAAATCTGGAACTCGAGCTGCAGGGGAGTCTCTTTCCAGCCTCTTCAGTACAAGCACACAAGGAAAGGTTTGAACAGCTACAAGTGAGCCTACCTGTCAGACCCAGCCCAGGTGAGAATGTCAAGATGAAGAGATCTCAGGACAGGGAAACCAAAAGGGCTGAACATTCCAGGAATGACATTTTCGTGAACCTAACCAGAACTGGAACTATGCCTCTGATGAGCTATGAACAGAACCAAGGATGGGGTTTTAAATGTCAAAATCCTGGTCATGGTTGTCATTGACATTGTAATACCAATTTCAAATCCACATGAGTGTGGTGTTCTGGTTGAGTGAATATGAACTCAGAGTCAAGACCCACCCATGCTCGTCCCTGCTCTGCCACTAGCAGCGCTCCCTTGGATGGGTCATTTAACATCTCTGGTTTCATTTTTCCCATGTGGACAATAAGGGAGAGTTTCCATGATTCTCTGTTAATAAAGCAGAAATTAAGAAACAATACGAACATCGAAATTCTTATCATCTTGGTGTTAGTGGTTTTATACACACTAGACATCCCACTAAGAGTGGGGAAGTGTTTCTTTCCTAATAATACAGCATTGCAATTTCATTATAATAGTGAGCTCTCAAAAAATGCTTAATGTAATAGTTACAAAATTCTATTTTCCTTGGAAATATAGGACTCTTCCCAGCTGTCTTCTCATGGCATGTTGTAGAAACCTGTAATCATGCAGCACATGTTGACTGGCAAGGTAAATAAATGAGAGAGCCAGAGCTTCGCATTGTTTGCTGGGCCTTATGCTCAGCCAAGGTGAGTGCTTGGCAAGCGGAGTAGTCTTCTGTTTCACAGTTTTCATGAATATGTAATTCATCTAGTCACAATAGATGTACTTCATGCAGTTTGGAAAGCCACATGTTATTTCCTTGCTATAATGGCCTCCTCTGCCCCTGCTTAGATACCAAGAGGCTCAGCAGCTGTTGAAGGTCAAGCTACCACTGAGTTACCGAGTTACAGCACACAGACTTGGAGACCAGGTGGAATGTAAATCACCTTTGGGAGCACAGGCAGCATTGGATGGCGACTATCTTTAAAAACCTCTCTCTCTCTCTCCAGACCCAGAGGAAGAAGGATCACAAACAAGCTATGAGAGATGACATATAATCAGATAAGCATAAAACAGGTGATGGGCAGAGAAAACACAATGAAACATGAACTGACTATTCCATTTCATTAGAATAGATTTTCTTCCTCATGGCCCACACCTATGTTAGGGTCAATGATGATCAGAAAGGAGACCAGTGCTAAAGCAGGAAGCCACAAATAACCCTACAATAATATTCTGGGTGGCAAAAAACTGTGAGCAGATGTCTTCAAAGTCACCATCTACAGCACAATAGCAGAAAGGAAGAATAATTCTGGGTTTTGAGCTTTTCCCAGATGAATAGAGCTAGTAATGCATGTCTTGCCTGTATCTCCATTTCCTCATTTTTACACACACACATGCACACACACACACACACGCTTGGGAAGAAAGAGAGAGAAATTTCATAAGGATGCTCTATGCCTTAACCAATTAATAACTACAAGATAAGAAATATGACTATACTGTAATTGAATTGTCAGTTGCATACAAGAGGGCAATGCCAAAGTTCCCTTCTACTTATAGTAAGTTTTTTCTTATATTAAATTTCTTTTATTCTACCAAACTTATGCCAATTACTCCTGTCTTGTCTCTTTGACTAATGAGAATAACTGATCCGTGCTTTCTTTCTAACATTCGTATCTGCTGAAGTGTTGTTATCCTTCAGTTGTACTACCTTTTACCAGAAAATAGCTACCACTCTTGATTTTATAAGGAATCTTTTAAAATTTATTACCATTTTGAGAGATTTCTCCTGAATCCTGGCCAACTTTACTTGCTGTTATTAAAAAAAAAGAAATGTTTAAAACTTAAGCATTCTCTATGTCTGCAAGGTAATGAGCACCAATGGGCAGCTATGTGGCTGCTTCAAGCTGAAATTTTTTTCTCTGTGTTAATCTCTTTAATATGTGGTAGCCATTGAGAGTTTGTATAAAGTTATGAGAAGATGGTCTTGGGCTTGAGGTACGATCAAAGCAAGGGTGCTGTAGAAGACTGGCACCTCTTACATTGGTGAAATAACTGTCTTTAAAGGTTTGCTGTGAGGACTATTAAGGGCAGGGCATGAATTGTGGAAATAGAAGTGCATACAGGAATTATAGAAAAGAACCATACACAGAATACAGAGCCTGGCAGAGCCCATGGTGTAGGCTTTGGATCACAGGGAACCTCAGAGACCATTTCCCCAGCATTCTCTGGGGCCATCTCAGGGCTTCTCCACCTAACATGAGTGCCTTCTCTATGGAGGACATCTTTCCTCAGCATTCAGGAGTCTTGGTGACATGACTTGGTTCAAGAGGGAGCTTGTTCTCTAAGTCTAAAGAGAATGACTATCAGGTTCATCAAGAAGGCGCATCTTCCCTCAGCAACCAGAGAACACAAATTTCCTTGACATAACATGGGGAAACGGATGGGGCAGCCAACTCCCTTAGGAGTAAAGAAGAGCATTATCTAGCTATTTCAATCAGCAACCCATGCAGGACTCACAAAGTCAGACAAGACCCTAGAGGTTTCTTATCTAAATATCCAAACCTAACCTCATATTGTGTTCACAGTCTCTGGATAATTGCTTTCCTTTTTGCTTCATTTTGCCGGAGCAGCTTCAGTGCTCAAGAAGTACCTGAGATTTGGAGTGAAAGCTTCCACAAATGCATGATGTATTAAACACAATTAATGCCTTGGCCAACTGTAAATTTCATTTTACTCAAGCTGGTTACAGGAGGAAAAAAAAAACCTACTTTATTAATTATTCTAACCATTTGCCAGTTATTTAGATTTTAGGGAGGTCTTTATGTGTTTTAAAACCACATTTATGTTAAATACAAATGTAAATGAAGCACAGAAATGTTGCAGTGTAGGACTGTAGTTCATGGAGATGATAGTCCTTCTCCCATTTCAGGCTATTTCACTCTGAGGACATTAAACTATTATTAAGATTGTCTTCCTTTCCAGGCCTCAAGGACAGATTTAATTTAGTACAACTCTCAGACTTGATAGCTAATAACAATAATGCTGAACACAAACATCTGGGCTTACTACGGGAAATCATTTCCTTTATTTTGAGAGTCGGGGCACAAACCTGAGGGAAACGCATGGAAGAGCTGCTGCGCCTCTGCCCCTGATCAAGAAATAAAACAAAAAGTTTTCCTGTGAAGAAGGGAAACTGACAAGAAATGAAAACTGAACTTTAGAGAGCATTCGCCTACCATCAAAGTGATGACATATTTGGAAAGTAGTAGGACAAGAAATGTAGAATACAGGAATTTCTATTGTTTTTTTTTTAAGTAACTTACAAATACTCCTAATATATCTAAAATCCTGCACTGTACCTTAAAAGAGTCAGACAGCACAGAGTGAAGGAGAAGATTTTTAATGATTATATTTGAAACTCTGGTCCTAATCTACCAAAATAGAGATAAGTTTGACCCAAACCCCCATGCAGAGATTATGGAAACCTAATGTTTCTCTGAATTCCTGGGGTGGGGCTAGTTGGGGGGAAGCACTTACAATCACACAATTACTTTTTTTTTTCCAGCTTCCCAGCCTCTACTGAGTTGCTGTTCTCTGTGAAGTTTCCTGTGGTTGCCCCCTTTCTGTCAGTAACCCTATCATGAATCCATATCCTTCTTGGTGACTCCACTTGTCACTTGTCCCCTCACCTCTACCACCAACGCATCAACAAATACAATGTAGTAGAATGTTCACTGAAAATGTGGGAGCCACAACCAGGGGTGCAGTGGGGCATGGGGGGTAGTTACATCTCACACTGTAAAGAAAGCACTTTATAATCCCATATTAGTACTTTCAGCCATCCCACTACCAGTGAGTTCTTACTAGTTGTAGCCATCCTAGCCATTTTAACCTCCCTCAATTTTGCTGAGCCTTCTCACCTCCCTCCCTTCACAGCCCCTTCCTCCTCTCTCCCTCCCTCTCATTTTGTCAGCAGAGATATTTAGCATCTCTATTATTATCTTGACCTCAGATCTTCACCTCTGACCCACAAGCAGCTGATCAGTGTGTGTTCCTGAGTAAGGACCATCCCCTCTCTTGGAGAAATTCTGTGCTGGAGGTTAAGAAAATATTTTTTTTTCTCCACTCCCTGTAGTGTATTTAAATTGTATAAACAAACAATCCAAGCGCCCAAATTAGATTTGGAGATCTAAACTCTACAAACTGTTGCTCATGATCAAATAAGCAGACCCTTGCTTTGAAACCATTGGCGGTTTCCTGTTGTCAATAGGGATGAAGACCTATATCCTTAACAGAACCTATAAGGCTGGCCTGAACTGGCCTCTCCCTCCCTCTGCCTCATCCTGGACTGCTCTTCCTCTCCCTGTCTCTGCTCCAGTCATACTGCTTCTTCCAGCTTCTCATTTACAACACTTATTCCCTCCACCTCACAGCATTACCCCTGCTGCTAGTGCTACCTGAAACACTCTTGTCTCTCTCCCAATCCCTCTCTGTGCTAACTCCTAATTACCCTTCAGATCTCAGCTCAACTGTGCAGTCTTTTGGAATACCTTTCCTAAGGCCCCAAACTGGGCCTTTATGGAACTTTATGACACTCGGTGACCTTTCTGACATGCAGTGCTTTTCCTCAGTAATGTTTATTACTTTTTAATATAATAGAAACTCTTTTAATTGAGCTCCTCAGGGCATTAACTGATGTTTTGAAATCCCTCCGTAAAACTTATTGACAGTTTGCCCAGAGCATGACAAATGCTTGTCGCTTCTGCAATCTAGTATCCTCACCACTTATACTCCCACCAGCTGAGTTGTATGCGTACTAAGAGTTGGTTATTTTCACTCCCACACCTGTTTATGGCAGTTATATTTGATTACTATAATTATGTAGCTTAATTAAATAGTAATAAGCTGATCAAATATGAGCATAAAAAGAGAGCCGCTGTTTCTATGAAAACTAAGTTAAATGCCTGAAAAATTGCTGCTAAATTAGTTGTAGGCAAGACAAGTATAAAAGACGGGGGAAAATAATAAGAATCTAAATGTATTCTGCATTTAAATTACTTCATTGTGTCTTTAAGTTCTCCCCTCACTTTAAGGTATCTGAAACTGGAAATTGTAGATAATATACATTTTGAGTGTGACTTATGCAACGAAGATGACATAAAACTTCAAATCACTAGACTGATTCTCAAAGAAAGCATCCTTTTTTTAAAAAAATAAAAAAAAGCAAAACCTGTTGCCTTTGAGTCAATTTTGACTCATGGTGACCACGTGTGTTACAGAGTAGAACTGAGTGCCACAAGGTTTTCTTGGTCATAATCCTTATGGAAGCAGATCGCCAGGCCTTTCTTCTGTGGCACTGCTGGGTGGGTTCGAAGCCAAGCATAAACCATTTGCACCACCCAGGGTCCTGAAAGCTCTTAGTCCTATTAAATTTGACAAATGATTGTTCATTTATGTATTTTATGTAATAAAATGTTTACATATGTGTATATAAGTTAATACATATAAAGTATAAATATAAGTTAATACATATTAAGTATGTATGTACATATATATGTTTATGATTTCCCACTTTAACTGTCTTTTCCATTAACCAACACACTGCTGGTCTTGCTCTCATTGGAAAAGGAGACTCTTACAGTATAAATTTATTGATGTGATGATTTGATTAACATTTATGTCTCCACTTGACTCTAAGTTCCATTACAACAAGGACTTCATCTGTTTGGTTCACCCCTAGAGTTCCAATGTCTAGTGCCTGGCACATAGCAGGTACTCAGTAAGCATGATTTTGGATAAATGAATAAAAAATAATTTCCCTTTATTTTGTGCTATGCAGACATAGGCAGACAATATAGTGAAATATTTAAGTATATTTCTCTGAAGGATGCTCAAAACAGTGAAAAAATATTATCCCTCAGAATCCTTCTGAGCAATAAATATTACCTTCAACTTTGTGGAAAACTGTTCAGTCTTTTGGGCCATGTTTGCAGATAGTGGTGTCTCATCCGTTCCACTGGTAGGCTGGCTGCCCTGTTTTGTCTGAACTGGACTCCATGGATCAGAGCGGATCTGAACCAGGGAACGAAGGAAGGGCTTTTTACGTTTCTCTCCTCTCTTTATACTGTGAGAAATCTATCCTCCTCCATGATCCAGGCTTGGTGAACATAACAGATGGATTTAATCCATAAAAATGAAAAACTTTTCCCATTTCAACTCCATTTCCTGCTTCTCTAGGTAAAACAAAACTTTCCCTGAGGAAATGATGCAAACATGCTCAAATCGTCTTAAAAGATCCCACATAGAACAAAATACTGCTATAAACTAAACCATATTTCTTTTCATTTACATTTAAAGAAAAATATGAGTGGCTTGGTGGAAAAAATATAGATAGGAGTGAGGAAATGCTTTCCAATCCCAGTTTAATTGTGCTCTCCCTCCCTAAGCTTCAATTTCCTTGTCTGTAAAATAGGGCTGAAAAAAATTCATGTCTTAACTATCTTACAGAATTATTGTGAAGGATCAAATTAAACAATATATACGAAGGCCCTTGAAATACTAGGTGATACAAACATACACTGGTATTGTTACTACAAGGTCCCCAAACTATATTTCTTCAGCAGATTCAGTCCTTGCCCTTCTTCTTCTTGCATGGAAGACTTCACATAATTCATTTCTTTTAGCATGGACACAAGAAACCTTCAGTTATTGCACTTGATAGGAGGTTGAAGGCTACTTTTTAGAGTAGACAGCAATGGTCTTGCTCCAACAAACCTTCTGGGAAAAATCACGACCATTCAACCCAAGTCTCCCCTCACAGTCTTTTCAAGGCAGAAATAGAAGGGGGTGCAAGTCAAGGACCCGGTGAAAACTGTAATTTCACTGCCAGAATGGGTTTAAACTTTAACAGCTTCAGTATCCATCTGTAAAATGTCGTTCCTGTCCGTTCCATTCTAGTAGCTCAAACAATAGGAAATCACACATCCACCTCTCTCAATAAAATGCATAACTCTGTAGTCTATAATATATGTGCACTCAAGCTATGCTAATTTATTATACAATTACTTATATTTTCTAGCATTTTTATTTGGCTCTCATACTACATAATTAATGGTGTTTACAAGGAAAGGTTGTTTAACTAATGTAAATGGCCTAAGTGGATTACTGAGCAAGCCTTAAAACAAATAAACATTTTTCTCCTTTTAAAATTTTCTTCACTCTCCTCCAAATGTCTGGTACAAAAGCAGAGTTTTAAAAACGTCAAGGGAGGGTATAGAAATCAGGCTTCTGAGATCCATTCTCCCCTGGTAAAACAAGCTTATAATTCTGTTGCCTGTAATGGCTGGCCTAGGGGTGTCAACAGTGACCCAGCTGACCCAACACATTCAGACTCAGAAGCCTTGTCTTTTCTTTGGGAGTTTGCCACTGGCTTTCTCCATGACCTTAAACATAACACAATATCTGGGCCTTACAGATCGTTTCCTGCAGAATTTGCAGTAGTGGGGACTCATAAGATAAACAAATAAGCTCTCTATAAAGAGTAGGAAAAACATTAGGGAAGAAAATCTATCAGGCTTCTGAATACCTCCACCATCAGGATTATTCCATCCAGTTGTGGCAATTACTGGGATTGTCCCTTCTAGTCAAATTTAGATGGCATGTTCGAGTGGCAGCATAGAATCTAGAAATCAGTTGCCGCTGAGTCACCTCTGGGTGGGCTCAAACCTCCAACCTTTCAGTTAGCAGCCAAGCGCCTTAACCATTTGCACCACCCGGGAACTCCAGCATGGAATCAGGTCACTGTACTAGAGTCAACATGACAGTCACTACATGTCAGGACATAGTTTAGTTTTCTAAGGTATTCTAAAGGGAAAGCATTGACATCAAAAACCATTTCTTGACTCCTGCTCTTCCAGAGGCTAAGGCAGTGGGTGCGGGAGTGAGGATTCCTCCCTCCACACTCACACGTCCAGTCCTTAGGAGGCCTTAGGAGGGAAGACTTGCTCCAGGTCATCTCTGATCTGAAGGGCACTTCGATGAACAAGTAATGTGTCCTCTAAAATACAACTTCTAAGATGTAGACCAGCCTATACCAGCAGGCATTCCCTACAGCACGGTTCAGTCTCAGAACTGACCATGGCAGAGCAGGCAGGACCTTGAGATGTAAAGGAACTCAACCAAGGTGACCAAACTGACATTCCAGAACACAGAGATCCCTGCACCAGTCCTACCTGGATTCCCAGATTAGGAGTCCAGACCCTGAGGACGAGATGCAGGTCAACATCCCATGACAAACATGTTTTGAGTGAATAATATTGTGTAAGACCCAGGATTATATTATGATCTTCATATTCTCTAAACATTCCTACTTTCACATCACTTGAAACATTAAAATGTGTACACATTCCACATTTAATATTTTTGCTATAAAAAAGATTTATGTAATTTTGCTTTTGTACTTGTTTGGCCAAAGTAACTAATTTAAAATATTTTCTGTTTTCTCGACACTCATTATGTATATTCAGGAACTGTCACTCTGTGAAACCATCTCATCTAAAAATTGCTTTCAAATCTAATGAAATTGTTATGAATACTACACCCAGCAATTAATGAAGCTGACACAGTGTTATATTTTGTGCCATTTAGTAAATGTTTATTAATTTCAATTTTGCAGTATTCTGTTTTATTTCACAGACAATAATTTCTCCTGGCCAGACTTCATACATCACCCAAGCAAAGACTCATTCATATGCCCAGTACTCTGAGTCCTGTACCTAGAAGTTAAACTGGTCCTGCTGTGCTCATGACACTCAGGCGTATACCTCACACTCCCAACGCTGACTGGTCATCAACTTTATGAGTTCTTAGCCATTTCACAGGACAACTGCCCTCAACCAAAACAATAATGTGGATGTATCAAGTCTTATGCCATCGCTTTAACAACTCAAGATATTCTTCCTAATTAAACTCAGTACTGAAAATTTGTGAATTTGGGGCTCCTTAGAGAAATTTACCCATTACCAATGTTAAAAGCCTTCATTGTTGGTCTTTGGTGATGCCATTCCCCTCCTCCAGTAGGTGAAATCAGGTTTCATAAATTCAATTCATTTTATGAAGCTTGTTTTCCAACAAGAAATGGAATTTGGAAGCTGATTCAGTGTTGCATTTCTAGGAAGCTTTCCTATCACTCCACAAAATTCAAATTATACTTGCTCCACCAAGGTGTTTATAACTAGACTCAAGATTACTTCTTTAAAGATATTCTACCAGCAAATGTTAGGTGGAGTGTACTTCAACAATTGGCTTTTTTTCTTTTTTTTAAGAAAGATTAAGTCTTATCAGATTGTATCAACTCAAAAAAATCATAGACTGTTGACAATCACAAAATCCTCTTTCCAAAGGTATCAGCAAATGCTGAGTGATAAAGAACTTGAAAACTCTACTTTCTAAATGTGTCCTCTAGCAATATCACATAATCAATGTTCTCCTTGGTTTCTTTAGTGGATTCGTTCCTGACCTTGGTTTGCTTTGTATTTTTTTAAATCACTGAATACATGTTGAGCATATGGTGGCAAGCTCATGGACGCTGGCATCAGACAGCATAGATGGAATTCTAACTCTGCCATTTCCTAGCTATGAGAACCTATGCTATGAAGCCTCCATTTTTTTTATCTTTAAATGGTACTAATAAGTAATACTTCATAAGATTGTTCTGATGTTTAAACAAGTTTAATGGGTGTAAAGCTTATGGTAAGCAAACAATAAATGTTAGCTTTGAGTAATACTACTATTATTATCCATCATTTTCTCACTATTTTTACTGTCACCATTCAAGTCACCACACCTCTCACTTGGATTGCTTGGTATCCTCCTGACTTCCCTACTTCTAATTTGCCCTCACATTCCACCCACTTCACATCACCTTTCTGAAGCTAAGAGATACTTTCAGAATGGAAAAGCGATCAGTTCAATCCTCTGCCCAAACACAAAAACAGAGTAAAACAAAAATTCCTCCAGCTGTCCTCAGCACAAACCTGAAAGGCCCAGCCTTGCTCCTGCCCATCCTCTCCAGCCTGTTTCCACCTCTCTCCTCCACACCCTCTTTGCGCTAGCTGTACCAGTCAATCTCCTGTTCAATCTCGGTGCCGGCTTCATCCAGCCCCGCTGTTCCCTAAGGCTGGAATGCCCTGTCACCACCTCACTCCCTTCACATCTCAGCCCCAAAACTACCTCAACTAGACCACACTCGTATTGTTTCAAAAGTCCTTATTTCTTCCCTTTAGCTCAGTAAGTGTATGACCTATTTAAAGGATTATTGCCTAATGTCTGACTTGCCTACACGATTTTAGGTTTGGGGAGGGTATGGCTGTCAGTTTTGCTCATCACCGTGTTCCTCATTACCTAGCTCAGCCCTTGCCAAGAGGAAATCCCTCCCCCCACCCCACCCCCCAAAAAAAACCTCAAACCCAATGCCGTCGAATATATTTCGGACCAAGAGAAGGAGGACAGTAAATATTAAATTAACGAATGAATAAATGCAGGGAGGGATTAACTGGCCTTCTCAGAAAGCTGGCTTTCACACCAGAGACTACTTATTACATAGCCCCCAAACACACAGGGTCACTTTTCTGTGACTTTTTTTTTTTTTTTTTTTTTTTTTTTACAGTTTGGCTTTGGTTTTTGTGTCACTCTTCTATGCGTGATAGCGCTAATGTGACCACCCTTAAGCAGGGCGATGGGGAAGAAACTGCAATAAAGGCACAGCAGCCGACAGGGCGGGGGCAGGACGGAAATGCCGGCTTGGGACAGCTCGGGGCGGAAGTGCCGGGCAAGGGGCGGAAGCGGCGACGTTAGCTGTGGGGAGGCTCAGGTGAGTCCCGGTGGTCTAACGCCGGCGGGTAGGCGCTCGAGGCTCCCCGGACCGGAGCTAGATGCGGCGAGAGAGTTGGGGCCTGCAAGCCCTTCGCTGGGTCGCACGCTGCCAATTTCGATTGTAGTTAGAAGGAATTTAATTAAACTGGGAGCCATAAATCCATGAACCACCAGGGGCGGGGGCGGGGAGTGCGTGTGTGTGTGTGTGTGCGTGTGCGTGTGCGTGTGCGTGTGTGTGTGTAGGCGATAGCACTCTGCGAAGTGAACAATATAACTGGCGGAAAAGGGCAGCTTTTTAAGAGAAAGCAGAAAACATCTCCACTTCTGGCTTCTTCGAGTGATTCACAGATGCCCCATCTCGGGTTTAATAGAATTCTATGAAGTAGCAATATAATCACATTTGGCAGCCCGCTGAGATGACTGTCTTTTTAAATACAGTAAATATTTTTGAGCAGCCATGTTGACCTTTAATTGAGGGTGAAAAGGTTGAAAGGTTCAGTAGGGAACTTTGTGAGCGTGGGGGCTCTCTGGACCGGCCCTCTGGACTTTCTCTGCCTTACTGAGTAAAAGCAACCCTCTGGGTCCTGAACAGTGAGAGAAAGCGTAGACTGTACAATGCTCAACAAATACTTAGCCTTGTCAGTCACCGCTGACAAATATCAGCGCATACAAATTTTTAAATAAGTCTAGGAGTAGAAAACAAATACAGTACCATAATGATGAAGGCAGTAGCAGTAAATTACTGCTAAGTGACTTTCTAGGGCTGTGGCCAGATGGGAATTTTTTGCCTGGTTGATCTTTATTCTTTTTTTTTTTTTTTTTTTCATAGATAGTGTTTTATATAGTAGGAGCTTTGATGGCGCAATGGTTAAGAGCTATGGCGCCAACCAAAAGGTCAGCAGTTCAAATCTACCAGCCGCTCCTTGGAAACCCTATGGAGCAGTTCTACTCTGTCCTGTAGTGTCGCTATGAGTCGGAATCGACTTGACGACAACAGGTTTTTGTTTTTTGTTTTTAATGTTTTAGTGCCCTTTAAAAAAAAATCCACACTACGTCCCAACCTAACTCCAAGATTCTCAGCTCCTCAAGGACAGGGATAGTGTCCAGGCACTGTTATAACTCCAGCAATTTCTAGCGCATTTCCCAACACAAGCAGGGCTCCTGTAACTACACATTGCCTTGGTTAAGCAGCCACTAAAGCCGTCTCACTGTGCATAATGACTGAGCACACTGAGGTGGCCATTAGGCCACAATCTTCTCATTTAGTGATTGTCTTTCTGAGGCATAGCTTATAAAATGCCTGTGAAGCTCTCTACCAATATTTGGAGCTATATACTTAGAGTGTATTGTAGGTAAATAACAGGGAAAGAATTAAAACGTATGGAAAAAGAGGTGGATCCTAGAAGCACTGATTACAGTAATATTCAGGCAAGGCAGAACTGATCATGGTTCTCTGAAATGTCATAGCCTAATAACCCAAGTTCTCCTGAGGAATTGCCTAGAACCATAAAGGTCCTGTTGTGAAAATGAAGATTAGTGGGGCTGGTGCTTTAGATAGGCAGAATTCCCAAATTTTCTTTCTTCCCTCCTTCCTGTGGTCAGTGGTGACCACCTGCCAAGGAAGGATCAATATATTTTTGTCTGCTTCACCAGAGGAGTATGTGGTTAGGTGGCCTTCTGTAGATGGACTGATGGCAGGTAAGTAAATAAAAATGAAGATTTTCAAACTTGGGAATTTATTTGGACCGTGTTCTTATTTTGTTCCATATGCCTGGCTTTATCTTACTATTAAGTACCCAGAGGCATTGTGGAGAGATGCCTTCAAAATAAGGTTTTTTTAAATTATTAAAGTTTTTGTATTTCATATATTTGTGTATACTCTAGCTGGCTGATGCATTCAGTTGCTCTAATGCCAGTGCTTGGGGTTTCAAACATAGCAGGACATTGAGGTGATCTAATACAAGTTGTGAAGTTTTTTTATGTTCCTTATTTTAAATTTAATTTTTGCCACTGCTTTATTCAAGGAGTGTACATCAGAGGAAGCCAAAAGCCAGCTGGAACAGTTCCTGCATGCAGTTTTAATCTTGTTTGCAATTATTTTTAAGGGGAGAAGCCATCTGGATCAGGGATGTGTAGCTACATAGAGAGCAGAGACTAGGCGAGCTTCCTTCATTCTTCCCTGAGTATTGCTTAGGAAATTCTAGGGACAAAATCATTTGGGGAAGAATGTGCAAAATGAAAGATTTTGGCTAAGTTTAGCATAGATATTATGCCACACCCTTAGGTCCCCATCCCAGTCACAGCCACAGGGAACAGGAGACGTGAAAGCATTGCTCTCTTTTTATTCCAATCCTTATCACTGTTAAGGTTTCCAGAAATGGAGGCAAAATTCAAAGTACCTTGCATTTTTAGAAAGTATCCATCCCCAAGGATTTCAGAGCATTTCACCAGTACTATCTAGTAACAACTATTGTACTGCTATTGCCTTCATCAACTGCAGTACTGTATTTATAGATCTTTCTCCTGCCCAAGGTGTGAGTTCCTTACGGACAGGTACAGTATCTTAAAAACGTTTATATTTCTAACACTTGGCCTAGTGCCTGGCATGTTACAGACACTCAGTACATGCTATGGGAATGAAAAGACAGTGTCCCTGAAGGGAGGCTGGATTTATAATGTGTGTTAATACGTCACTGAGAGTGCAACAAGGTAAAGAATATTTACCAGAGGTCCTTTCAAGAAGTTACTAGATGTAGTTCAAAGGAATGCTTTGATAAGCAGCTTAGAGTGGAGAGGGGCATATTTAAGAATCCATTGTTGTTAGTTGACCTTGAGTCAGCTCCAACTCATGGCGACCTTATGTTTGACTGAATGAAACATGGCCTGATCCTGCACCATCTTCACAATCATTGGTATGTTTGAGCCCATTGCTGCAGCCACCGGGTCAGTCCACCTCATGGAGGGTTTCCCTTGTTTCCACTGACCCTCCACTTTACCGAACATGATGTCCTTTCCTAGCAGTTGTTTGCCAATGAAGTGTCCAAAGTAAGCAAGATGACGTCTCTCAATCCTCACTCCTACGGAGCATTGTGGCTGTTCTTCCTCAAAAACTGATTTGTTCATTCTTCCAGCATTCCATGGTATATTCAATATTCTTCGTCAGTACCACAATTCAAATGCGTCAACCCTCCTTCAATCTTCCTTCTTCAATGTCCAGCTTTTACATGTGTAGATATCACCAAACAGCTTTCCAAGGAGATTTGGCCAGGTCAGATGCAGGGCCTTTGTTGTATTGAGGGGAGTGGGCAAACTGAAAGATTTCACCAGCCCTGTGAATCCACCCTTCCTCCAGGCCACCGGTGCTCAACTCCTCACCCAAATCCCAGTTGAGCAAATATATGAAGAGTATCCATTTGAAGGGTTACCAAATTATTAGCCTACTTAGGACACCTATATCTTGGTTTGGTCTTGCCTTAAAAATAGGAAGACCTATGTATGGTCACTATTTTAAGGCTAGGTTGCCCAACTAATATTAAAGGAAATCCACAATTGTCTTTTCTGCCTTACTAACAACATTCCAAAGGAGTTCAAAGTTGACAGCTTTTTGTGTTGTAATAGGGCAGGCGTGTAGTATATGCCGCTTCTTTCAGTTGCCAATGGGATTGCAGCAGAAACCAGACTGTTAACAACTGGAAACAAATGAACTTCCTCTCATTGTTTCAGTACTTTTTCATATTAATCATGAAATAATGGGAAATGGCTTCTAGTTTAGTCAGAAGGGAGGACACAAAATTGAATAATTTTTTAACTCTTCTTAAAGTATGTAGTTCTTCCAGTCAATTAAGAGAAAGGATACTGCTTAATAGAAATTCAGTCAGCCGAGGCACGTTAGAACATAAAACTGAAAAAAAAAGAGAAAGATCTAAATTCAGCTCTGTCTTTCCAGGTTCAAACTGAAATTAATCTGAATTTTCTTAGATTGAGAGATCAGAACTTCATTCTTATAGGAAAAAGAATTCTGCTCTCAGGCTGAGACTTCCCCTATTCTTTCCATCCTAAAATTAAGCCGTAAATGGAATGTGGTATTTGTTATTTAGTATACTGTGAAGATTAACATATAAAGCTTTTGAAAGTTTTGGGAAGAAAGGAGGTTGAACTTGGAGATCCTTTTTAGTTCTGAAAATTCTGAACTGGTCCCATTATGTATAAAAATATGCCTTTGCTCAAGGAGAAAATATCGAGAAATGAACAAAAAATACAGCCTAAGGGACTTAAACACTAGTTTCATTATCCATAAAACAAGGGGATCTCCAAAGTCACTTCTGAATTCCAAAATATTAAGATATTCTGTCAGTGATAGCTGTTAAGCAACAGAATAGGATTCAGAGGATTGTTGTTCTGTTGTTGGTTGGTGGCTCCAACTCATGGCGACCTTATGTATAACAGAACAAACTGTTGCCCAGTCCTGTGCCATCTTCATGATTGTTGGTATCTTTGAAGAATCCATTGTTAGTGCTATCGTGTCAATCCCTCTCATTGAGGGTTTCCCTTGTTTTGACCCTCTGCCAAATATGGTGTCCTTTTCTAGTGATTGGTCTTTCCTGATGATGTGTCCAAAGTAAGCCAGCTGAAGTCTCACCATCCTCGATTCTAAGGATCATTCTGGTTGTATTTCTTCTAAGATTGGTTTGTTTGTTCTTCTGGTAGTCCACAATATAATCAGTGTTCTTTGCCAGCACCACAGTGTGAATGTATCAATTCTTCTTGTCTTCCTTTTTCATTGTGCAGCTTTAGCATGCTGATAAGGCAGTTGCAGAAGCTCATATAACTGAGGGTTGGTGGGGCTTGACCTCAAGAGTGGATGGTTCCCAAAGTTGAAATTGAGCACTGTGATTCTGCAAGCCTAGATCTTACTGGTATCACAGGTCCAGGTCAGTGCTGGATTTAGTAACTCAGATTTCCAAGGCCATTTGCTACAAAATGGTTAAGAACGAATGAAACATCTGTCAGGTCTTGTGTGGTCATGAGGATAACTTCACCTCTTTGACAACATGAACTGAAAGTGGGTGGAGTATTAGTGATGGGTGGGGTATTAGTGACAAGTGGAAGACATTGCCTGGGCGGATGGATTTTGAATAGCAAACAGTTAGTTTTAGAAATAGATTCTGTGCTTTTTTAAATAGCAGGGAAACCAGCATTACTAGTTGGGTATAGTAAGACTAAGATGTTTTAATGAAATTGCCTTCTTTCTGGGTCAGCATGAGGTATCAGAGATATCTTCAAAGGGAATGGATCATTTTGGTTAAGAAGGATATGTGGAAAGGAGTCTGTATAATTCCTTATGCACTTTGTTCCTGTCTCTTGAACTAGAATATTTTTGCCCTCATCTTAATGCTGTCTTTATGGAATCAAGGAATTTTAAAACTGGTTTTTAAACTCTATTAAGCCTTCATGTATGATATAACCCAACCACATTATACAGGTTTTCTTGGCTTTTAGGAACAGCTTTGCAGCCATTATGTTGTAATTGCACTGAATGTTGTTGCACACTCTGAATTTGGAATGTGTTACTGTGGCTCCAGGCCAGATGCTGAGTCAGTGTCTTTGGGGTTGGGGATGGAGAGGAGGGGTGCAATCAGCACCGTGTGCAAGCCCTGTGGTGTTCACAGGAATTAGTCCAGAATTCCCTGTGGAGTCCTGAGTGCTAAAGGGAGTGTATAGAGGGAGTACATTACTGTTCTTGATTAGCATCATCATTTTATTTTTCTTAGCCAGTTGTTATTCTGGAAACATGGTCATGTGCACCAACCTCATTACTGAGTAGACTCCTCTGAAGCAATGGTCTGGAAAGTGTGACTGCTAAGGTTTAAAGATTCTTCTAAAACAAACTTCCACATACACCGAAGATTCCTCTCCTCTCCCACTTCGTTTTTGTTAGCTTACCTACAAACCTAGGCAAAGACAGCAGTGCTTCAGGATGTGGAGAAGAATGCCAGGTTGAAGTGGGTCTGTCATTAAAAATAATTTTTAAAATGTATTTGCTAATATGAAGGAAAAATGCATTATTCTTCCTTTTGGGAGGAGCTTTTCCATCTCAGATGGTTAGACAGGAGTAAGATGAGTGTCCAGCCACTCTAGTGTCACCCCCTGGGTCCTTCTGACTCCAAGGCTGCCCAGTTGTGATTGAGGAGCAAACTCCTTTACCCTTCTGCCTGGATCAACACGTGAATTTTGGTCGTCTTTAAAGGGCCTACCATTTAGGCTTCTACAGGTAAAAACTGCTTCAGATTCTTTGTTCAGGGCTGTTTTCATGGCATTACTTCAGGGTATGATTTGAGGCTTAAAGCCTTTGGGCACAGTTTCCCTGGGTTTCTGTCAAATGAGAAATTAGGAGGTATACAGGACAGGTCTACTACTTGTCTGACAGTTTGTTGTACTGGGTTGGCTTGCATGTAGGTATGATGCTGGAAGCTATGCCATCAGTATTTCGGATACCAGCAGGGCCACCTATGGTGGACAGGTTTCAGTGGAGCTTCTAGACGAAGACAGACTGGGAAGAAAGGCCTGGCGATATACTTCCAAAAACTAGACAAGGAAACCCTTTAGATCACTACAGAATATAGTGCTGGAAAATGAACCCCCTAAGTTGAAAAGCATTCAAAATACACAGTGGTTACAACGGTGGACTCGAGCATACCAATGATCATAAAGATGGCACAGGACCAGACAGCATTGCGTTCTGTTGTACATGGGATCACCGTGAATTGGAGCCTACTCAACAGCAGCAACAAAAACAGGACAAGTGGTAACATTTCCATTTTACAGTTGAAACTGAGGCTTAAAGAGATGAGGATTTGCCCAGCGTCTCAGACTAGTTAGTTACTGTCTCCTTGGGGTTTATTTTTATGAAACCATCTAACAATGCACTCAGCAAATTTAAACATAATTACTTCTAACTAAAACTATGTGAAGAGTAACTTTAAAGCTCTAAATGAAGAATTATACCATTTGTGCTTAATTCCCCTGATTGATGAGTTAGTGAGAGCATGTTCATTTAAATATATTTGACCTCTCTAGACAATTTATTCAGATCTACTACTTGGAACAAGTTTTGTCTTTAAAGATTATCAATAAAGTCCAACTTTTCCATTACCTAGGCAGCTTCTGTTTTCATATACATGGATTGAGGATATCCATGGGTAAAATAACAGTAGTGAATGTTTCCCTCTTTGAAAAATAAGGGCAAGCATTGGGGAAGAGCAACTGGAATGGAACTGGCGTTTGTGTTCTACTTGTCAGAATAAAATCTCCATTCCTTGAAAATTAAATTTTGGTGCCTTCTTCTGTAATTTTGTGAATCCTTAGTAAGCTAAGCCAGTATCTGGTGCCAAGGTATTTGCTAGTCTAGATATTCAGGCTGACTGAAACTTAGTGACATCCTTAAACCAAAAATCAAAGCCATTGCCATGAAGTCAGCTCCCATGCCTAGTGATCCTATAGGACAGAGTAGAACTGCTCCATAGGGTTTCCCAGGCTGTAAATCTTTATGGAAGCGGACTGCCACATCTTTCTCCTGTAAAGTGGCTGGTGGGTTCAAACCGCTAACCTTTCGGTTAGCAGCCAAGCGTTTAACCACTGTGCCCCCAGGGCTCCTTTAGTGACATCCTTAGTAGTGGATATTTTGTATCTTTAATCAGTGATACTCTGTCTTAGAAATTCCTATTTAAGTAATGTTTACAATCTGAAATTTTCAGCTATTTCTTTTCTGTATTTTTTAATTTTATTGTTGTTGAGAATATACACAGCAAAACATACACCAATTCAACAGTTTCTACGTGCACAGTGCATTGACAATTCATTACATTCTTCGCGTTGCATAACCATTCTCACCCTCCTTTTCTAAGTTGTTCCTCCTCCATTAACATAAATTCACTCTCCCCAAGGTTCCTATCTAATCTTTCAAGTTGCTGTTGTCAATTTGACATGTAGATAGTTCTTGAAAGAGCATAATACTCAAGGAAGACATTTTTTTACTAGTTAAGCTAAACTGTTGTTTGGTTTTAAGAAGACTTCAGGGAATATTTTTGGTTTAAGGTTTAAAGATTATCTTGGGGCAATAGTTTCAGGTGTTCAGCTCTTTCTTTTGTCTTTTTTTTTTTTAATTTTTGGAATTCTCTGTCTGAAACTGTTATTAACTCTTATTAAGATTTAAATCTCACATTCCAATCAATAAAATCATTACTGTTATTAATAATAATACCTTACTTTTAGCAATCAGTAGTTAAGCCTTATTTCCCTATACTGCTTTATAACCTATGATTTTTACATCTTTTATCTCATTTTAAGATACCAAGTCAACTTTTGTCTTCACTCTTCTCTCCCAGCCTCCTAGCCTCACCAGAAACACCTCCTTTTTGCTTAAGATGTTAAATTAAGCAGGAAACCAGACAAGGTAGTTCATTATAGGGGTAGGCATTTCTTCAGTGCAATATAAGGCACATCCTGTCTCATCTGATTTGTGATAGATTATTTCACTGTTCCTCTTCTAGTCCAAGCCCTCATCACTTTGCAAGACAACGGACCACTCCCTCATTCTGGAAACACTTTGTCTGTTGGCTTCTGTGACAACACACATTCCTAGTTTTCCTCCTACCTTACTAACCATTCTTTTTGCCTCTTCTGCTAACTCTTCTTTTCTCAACCTATAAATGTTGATTGCCTCCGGACTCTGTCCTGGGCTCTCTTTTCTTTAAGTTATTTAGATGATATCATCTAGTTCCATAGCTATAAATACAATCCTTAAACAATGGAGTCTCATATTTTTATTTTCAGCTCTGGCCTTTCCTAAGTACCAAACCTGCATCCGCCACCCTCTACTTTAGCTCCATCATGTACTAAACCACGCACTTGGTGCCATGCATCTCTCAATCTCTCCTGCCTCAGTTTTCCTCATTTTAGTAGATGGCACTGCCACCCACCTGGAAGCTCAAGACCAAAAACTGATTGTCCTGATGGCCATCCTTTCTTTAATCCCTCATATCCATTTCACCGGCCAGTCTTGTTAGCTCTGTTTCCACCTAGTCCATGCCACCATCCTCTCTCACCCAGACTACTGCAGAGGCTGCCTAACTGGGTCCTGCTTCCACTCTTGTCCCCACAATCCATTCTTCACACCACAGCTGAAACAATCTTAAAAAATATATGTGAGATCATGTCACTTCCTCCTCTAAATCTTCTAGTTGTGTTTAAAATCTCAATTCCTTAACATAACCCATAGGTCTTACATCATCTGACCCCTGCTGACGTTTTTTTTAACCCCATTTCCTACCACTCCTCCCTTGTTCACTGTGCTTCAGCCGCAACATTCTTTCTGTTTCTTCCAATGACTCAAGTTTGTCCTCATCTTAGGGCCTTTGCACTTACTGTTTTCTCTCCCTAAAGTGCCCCTTCAAATCTTTACACCTTCTCTATCTTTACTCCCAGCTCAAACAACACCTGCTCAGAGTACCCTACTTCAAGAACCTGCCTTAGTTACTGTCACTTTCTTCTGTACTTGTCACTCTCTGATATTGTCTGACATTAAAGAGTCTCATCATTGTGATATGGACCCCATGAGGGCAACTACCTTGCTTTCTTGTTCACCACCATACCCCGTACCTATAATAGTATTTGATACATGGAAAACATTAGATAATTGTTGAATGAATGAATGACTCTCATCCTACACCTAGATTATTGCAACTGACCTCTACCTCTTTTCCGCCTCCACTCTCCTTTCCTCTGCAGTCCATTCTGTGTACTACTGCTGGATTAATCTTCTGAGACACTGACTTTATCACATCACTGTTTTGTTCAAAAAAGGGGCTTTGAACTGGTTCTAAAGGTTCAGTCATGGCCAGTGGAAGCCATGCAGGACTTTGAACCAGCTTGAAGCAGTTCAGTCACGGCTGAAGGAAATGTTATGTGTTGCATAGCAACCAAATCTCTTGTGTTGGCTTTTGACCCAAGTAGGAAAAAGGCAGCAGTGCCCCACTCAAAGATGGTGGCCAACTGTGTTGCTTTGAATGAGTGTCGCTGTCCACAGTCCTACCAATAATCCAATCTCCCACATCAGAAAACTTTCAGGAGAGAAGCAGGAGATTGGATTATTGTCAGGACTGTGGAGAGTGACATACATTCAAAGTGGTGTGGTTGCCCTCCATCTTTGAGTGGGGCACCACTGCCTTTTTCCTACTTGGGTCAAAAACCAACAAGAGATTTGGTTGCTATGCAACATGTATGTTGCCCTTGTTTCCATCAGCCATGACTGAACCACTCTGAACTGGTTCAAAGCCCTACCTTGTTTCTATTAGCCATGACTGGAACCGTTTAGAACTGGTTCGAAGCTCTGGTTCAAAATCCTTCAACAGTTCCCAAGACATATGTGACAAATCACACATTACTTAGCCATCATTAAAAATGCTCCACAGTCACACCCTAGTCTACCTTTCAAACTTGTTTCCCATTGTTCTTCACCCAAAGTCTCTTTATCCCATTCAGGTTTTCCCCCATTGTCATGGATTGAATTATGTCCCCCCAAAATATGTGTCAACTTGGTTAGGCCATGATTCCCAGTATTGTATGGTTGTCTTCCATTTTGTGATTGTAATTTTATCTTAAAGAGGATTAGGGTGGGATTTTAACACCCTTACCCAGGTCACATCCCTGATCCAATGTAAAGGGAGCTTCCCTGGGGTGTGGCCTGTATCACCTTTTCTCTCTCAAGAGATAAAAAGGAAAGGGAAGTGAGCAGAGAGGGGGAACTTCATACCACCAAGAAAGCAGTGCTGGGAGCAGAGTGCATCCTTTGGACCTGGGGTCCCTGTGTGGAGAAGCTCCTGGTCTGGGAGAAGATTGATGAGAAGGCCAACAGAGAGAGAAAGCCTTCTCCTGGAGCTGACACCCTGAATTTGGACTTTTAGCCTACTTTACTGTGGGGAAATAAACTTCTCTTTGTTAAAGCCATCCACTTGTGGTATTTCTGTTATAGCAGCACTAGATGACTAAGATACCCATCAAACAGGCCATGGCATTCCTACCTCAGCACCTTTGTGTCTAACTCCAAATTTGGAATGCCTTCCCTTTTTTCTGCATATCCAAATTGTCAGTAATTCAAGACCCTTCTATGTGAAACCACCTCCAATCTCAATCCACAGTACTCTTCTTTTCCTTTCTCTTATAGCATTTGATGTTGCCCATCATATACCCCTGTTATAATCTGCCCTGTATTTCTAATTTACCTTTACATATACACGTCTTATCTCCTGATTAGATTTCTTTAACTCTTCATGGGTTGGCATCATCTCTTATTTGTTTTTAACCCTCCCCCCCACCAGTGGAACAAATGAATGAATGGTATCACTGGTTTACTAATTGCTGTGAAGCCTAACATAATTTATATTGTTTCAGTTAAGAATTTAACTCCCTTTTCCTGAATTCACTGAAATACCTCTCTTTATTGTTCTAGTTGCTTGTATTTAGCTTGTGGAGTTGATTTCTCCATGTGACAGCTTTATCTGGGAGGGAAAGAAATGGGCTAAACTCCAGACAGGATGAAGAAAATTTATTATATCTTAATTTTGCTGAGAATTAGAAGTGAGTGGAGAGGAAATAGGTGAACTAAGTGGTGGATATGTAAAAACCGTATACCTTTAGTGAAACGATTATTTATTGGATAGATAAGCCCCACACTTCAAACAGTTAAAGAGCATTTTCACAGAGTAGTGTGCTGAGTACAGTGGACTCGAGACATCCAGATACTTGAAAATCTGCAGTCATGGTAATAATTTAAAGATAAACAAATAGAGCTTTTGTCTCTAGGCACCCCTTGTGACCAATCTTTCTTTTCTAGAAACATTATCCCCTGTCTTCTCTGGCCCCCTGAGTGGTGCACTTGTTGGCAATGAAATCTGGAAGTAGAAGCTGCAGGGATTGTGACAAACGTGAGGTATGAGGAATTCTATCTTATTCCCCAGGGCTAGGGCATGATGTAAGCTTACTCGTGGTTTAATGTGTATGTGGGAGCAAATCAGCAGTCAAAATCCGATAGTCAGAATGAGGCTGAGCACAACGCGCTGTACAACTGGACCCACAGGTGAGTGGTTAACTTGGGATCTTTGTTGCCACATCTTGCCTGAGTTGGCTCTATCTCCTTGCAGTTCCCCTGGCCAGTTACCCTGATTGCTGAGGTTTAGGTGCTGGAAAAAAAACAAACCCATTGCCATCGAGTTGATTCTGACTCATAGTGACCCTATAGACTCCAACCACACCAGTGAGTTAGGAATCCTACTCCTGTAGCCTCATTCTACTCCTGCTTGGCCCCTTGGATTTGATTCCTCAAAGTACATGCTTAATTTTCAGTTTTCGGTTTCTTCCCTGTACCCTGCCTTTTCTTGTCTCTCTTGGATCCACAGGGGCCACTCTTTCTCACCCTTGTAGCCAAGATACCAGTATAGACTCTCATTTGTTTGAGACGGAGGCTTGGACAAAGCTGACTGACCAAACACTCAGAGGAGCCCTGGGGAGGCATCATTTGTCCCTGTTTCACTGGAGTGGGTAGAGCCCAGTGACCCAGGTGAGTCTCCTAAGAGCAACCCCACCTCATTACATAAACTTGCAGTCATCTAAAATAATGGATTTTGTTCCCAAAAGAGAGGGGTGTGTGTGTGTGTGTGTGTGTGTCTGTGTGTGTCTGTGTGTGTGTGTGT
>NW_004444057.1:5975212-5991287 GCF_000243295.1 Trichechus manatus latirostris | reverse complement strand
TGTGTGTGTGTGTGTCTGTGTGTGTCTGTGTGTGTGTGTGTGTGTCTGTGTGTGTGTCTAGTCATTTGGATAAAAATAGGAACCATTATACTTAGATGGTAATGAATGTGAAATGGAGCACTTAACATCTCACATGGCACAATTGACTAAACGGAAGCCCTGAGCCTCTCTTTATGGAACACACGTTCAGCAAGAGCTTCAGTAATAGTGTTTGGTTAATGTCAGCTCAGCATTAAATTTACATTACACTCCTGTGAAGAAGCTCCAACGTTACCTGTTAATATCCAAGGCGGTAACCAGGCTTATATAAACTTATAGATTTTGCACATGAACTAACATTGCAGCTTGCTGATGAGAGATCATGTGAGCCTAGAGATTTGATGTGCCCACGGATTCTTTGTAGGAATAAAAATTCTGGTCAGCGAAGGTCTGTTTCTCTACTCAAGCAAGAACAATGTTGTTTCCCTTTTAATCAGACACACACGGGGTTTGAAGTAGCCAAGAGCCTCACATAAGTGATGTGCAGCCATAGCCTGGGCAGCCCCTCATGCAAGAAATGAATAATCCTTAATAAAGGCTCAAACGACCCTGGCTTCTTTCTGTGCTGTAATCAGTTGCTTTAATGGTGTGCCCTTCAGTGCTTCGCAGGGAAAATGCTATAAAGTTATCTTCCTTATCTTGCTTCAAGGAGGGCTGAATTGGGCCAATTCAGACCTCCCCTCATGTTGTATTTGATTGTGTCATAAAAACCACTGAAGTCAGTCTCAGTTTTGTTGAAAGGCTAGCATTCACTTTCTCTTTCAGGGTGAGCCGCGCCTCTGTGAACGGCACTGGACTTGAACCAGCAGGAAGTCACCATCTTTATTGTCAGGCTGTGGAATTTGTTTTAGGCACGTTCTAAATCCAGCCTTATGCCTTTTGCTTTTTTTTTTTTTAAAGTCTGTAACAAAGGTGACCCAGTTGTGTTTCTTTCATATTATGAACACAGCCCTTTTTGCTCATATCACAGAGGCATATGACAAAATACAAAGGACAAAACTGTGTGTCTATGTGTAGTAAGGACATATATTTCATGACTAAATTCAATGACATAATCAAAAAAGTGTTGTCCTCTCAGAGTCATGAGCTAACAGGCAGAGACCGCCTCTCAGGATATTTTTTTTATAGTGCTGAGATACTGTTCAAAAATAATAGAACTAATGAAAATGTCACATTGACAGAGTAGCCTGTATTAAGATTTTACTTCAAGAAGCCATGACTCGGTGAATGTGACATTGACAGCAACAGTGTTAGGGTTTACAGAGTTAGTAAAATTTTCTAAGAAGAGTATTATAGAGTTGCAGTTAGAGTGTGTCATGTTTTCATTATACTTTCCCTTTACTAGAATTAAGTGGACACCAGTGTTCAGCATTTTGGCCTTAGTATCTTATTTCTGCCTAGGAGAGGGGTAGTGAGCTTTTTCTTTATATCAAACTCTAATGCAATTGTAAAATATAATGCTTTCAACTAAATAAATTAATTTTACAGTATGGTAAAATGCAAGTGCCTTAGGACATTTGAAAAATATGCAGGTAGTAAAATTACATAATGCTGGTGCATTCCTCAGTAAGCAAATATGCCATGTTTAAGTGATTAAAAACATCTTAAAAGGTAGAAATGGAGACTAACAGTAGAAAAGAGACTTAGTTGTAAATAGATTGGTTATAGCATCACTGAAGACTTTACTTAGCTCTCTGGGTTGGTTGAACAAATACGCCAACAAATCTGGAATGAATAGCAGCTCTGTTTGCTATAACAGGTTTTATTTGTCTTGGGTGCAACCAAGACCACATGCTGTGTTTTCTCTTGTTGGAAATACTGAAGTAGGTTTCCATTGTGAATGTGAATTTTTTTAAAAGCCTTAATACCTAGTCTCAACTCAGCTGGGTAAAAGCAGTTTAAGTTTTCCTTTCCTTACCAGCCAGACATCAATAAATCTTAAATCCCTCTACCAAAAGCACATAGCTATGGTTCACTGTCCTGGTTGTAGTCTTAGGTCACTGCCATAGATGGCCTGATCCTTCTCATTTCCAATGGCTATCTTTCTGCCTTTACTCTAACAAAACTAATTTTTAAATTTTCTTTCTCCTCCATTTGTAGTACAGCTTCTTTAACTCAAGAAGTATGCCACTGTAGGCATAGGGCCTTCCCAAAATCCAGTGATGTGGAAATTTCTACCTAGCCTAAACATGGCCAACATTCTGTTTCCCCCCTTATTTACATCCTGTGTAGACAAAGCTATGTTTACAAGCTTTGTCTCCAACCACATCTACTTACTGGAGTTATTAATTCTGCTGAATTTATGGAAAATGTGTATTGGTTATTGCTAGCTGCTGACGAGTAGGCCACTGACTCATGGTGATCCCATGCACGATGGGATCAGACTGTTGTGATCCATAGGATTTTCACTGGTTGATTTTTCAGAAGTAGATCGCTAGGCCTTTCTTTGTAGTCTGTTTTAGTCTGAATGCTCTGCTGAAACCTGTTCAGCATCACAGCAACACACAAGCCTCCACTGACAGACAAGGGCTGGCTGCACGTGGGGTATATTGGCCAGTAATCAAACCTGTGTCTCTGGCATGGAAGGTGAGAAATCTACCACTGTTTAACACCTCCAATAATAGCACAACATATTGTTAAATTGTGTAGATTAACTTTCCACATTGGGACAATGCTGGGTAGCCCATCCTTGCAAAGGTCTCATCACATTCCTTTCTTAATACATTATTGGAATTGTTCAGTTAGCAGGGAGATCTGGAAAGAAGTGGAAGAGTAAGGGTTTAAGAGTATGGGAAAGATCATTGTTTTCATGGATTAGTATCTGATTTTTTTGCTTCTGTGATCTTTGCTGTAGTTTCGTATGGGTTGTTGTTTTTCTCCAGGGTCATACCAGCCTGTCTGAAATGAGTTTAAGGCTAATCTAACATTGAGGAGCCCAGGAGCCAGTAGAGATTTGGCACTTAATTAATATAGTCATGCTCTGTGGAGTGGAGCAGGGGGAGGTTTGAGGTGGTGCTGGAGGAATTGGAACCAGCACACCTCAGCCCACAATCTTGAGGATGCCGTGAGGAACGCTATCCTCTAGTTATGATATGAGATAGGCCCAAATAGTGACTATTGTGCACACTGAGTATCTTACCAGGGTTGTTGTTGTTGTTGTTAGGTGTTGTCAAGTCAGTTGACCCTATGTACAACACAACAGAACACTGTCTGGTCCTGTGCCATCCTCACAATTGTTTTTATGCTTGAGCCCATTGTTGCAGCCACTGTGTCATTCCCTCTCATTGAGGGTCTTCCTCTTTTTCTCTGGCTCTCTACTCTACCTAGCATGATGTCCTTCTCCAGGGACTGGTCCCTCCTGATAACATGTCCAAAGTATGTCAATATTCTTCGCCAACACCATAATTCAAAGGCATCAGTTTTTCTTCGGTTTTCCTTATTCATTGTCCAGGTTTTGCATGCATATGAGGCAACTGAAAACAGCATGGTTTGGGTCAGGCACACCTTAGTCCTTAAAGTGACGTCTTTGCTTTTTAACACTTTATGCAGCAGATTTGCCCATTGCAATGCATCGTTTGATTTCTTGACTGCTGCTTCCAGGGTTAAAGGTGAGAATAAAGAGGGTGAGAAAAGCTCACTCCAACACTTTAACATTCAAACAACTATTTGCACACCTACTTGTGCCAGGCATAATTTGGGGTGCTTGGAGATATAGGGGTGAATAAGTACCTTCTCATATGGAATTTAGAAGTAGTAGAGGGTACATATAGATAAATAAATACCTTTAGATAGTGAAGTCGCTAGAAAAGGATGTAATGTTTGGTAAAGTGGAGGGTCAGAAAAAATGAGGGAAACCCTCAATGATGTGAATTGGCACAATAACCATGACAGTGGACTCAGACATACCAACAATCATGCAGATGGCACAGGACTGGGCAACATTTCATTCTGTTTGTTATACATAAGGTCACCATGAGTCAGAGCCAACTCAACAGGAAGTAACAATAACAGACAGTGAAGGATAAAAGAAAACTGAAACAAGGTATGAAGACAGAGAGTGATAGGCTGGCCAGCATTGGTATGGTAACTAGTTACTAGGCCTCTCTAAGGATGTGGCATGAGCCCAGGCCAAATGAGGAGGAGCAAGTACAGCAAGTACAGAGGTCCTGATGAAGAAATGATCTTTGGGCATTCAAGGACCACAAAGATCTTTGTGACTGGAGCATGGTAAGGGAGGGGAAAGCAAAAGATGAGTTTGCGGAGAGAGAGTAAAGCAAAGTTAAGAAAGGAACATCCCAGAAATGAAGTCATCTTGGGAAGCTTCATAAAAGATAAAGTCAACAGTGTACATAAGTTAACACAGGTAAAATTATCATATTTGTAGCTTTAAGAACAAAGCTAGAGGCTCAGTAGAATAACTAGGAATAAGTAGGTGTCTTATGTCGAGCAAAGTAGCAGGATGTGGGAGCTTCAAAGCCTAGTGTTTGACATGCTGCTGCTACCAAGTTGTTCTCATTAGAATATCTCCAGTAGAAACACTAGTACATTTGTGTGTGAGGTTTTTGAAAGTGATGGCAACCTCCTTTTAAAATAATTCTTAAGCAGTTGAGTAAATTTTTTTTTTTAACCTGGAAAGTTAACTCAGCCTGATTGTCCGCTGTAGTTCGTCTAAGTACAACTCTGCATTTCCCCATCTCTTGCAATGGAGGGGCATCGATCTTACAAGAGATAGCCTTAAGCTTCAGCTGGGGTCTTGTGCTGCTTACTAATGCTTTTCTTTACAGTGGCGGTGGCTGGGTGTTACTGAATGCTTGCCTATAAAATAGGCTCTCCCTGTGAATAAAAACCACCCTGGGAAACCTCCACATTTTAGAGGATCTTCATGATGCTGGCAAAATGTTAAGTGAAATTTAATCTTGTATTCAAATTAACAAACACATGCAGTTTCTTCCAGAAACCAAGTGATTAGGTTTACAGCTATTCTATTTACATGAATAAATATGGATTTTTCCCCCTATTATAAATTCTGTTTTGTTTGGAAGACAGTAAATATTGAAGCATCATGTAGACTTGCCAAATATCTGGGCCTCTTGACACTCCTGGAATCCAAGAAACAAGCCTGAAGTCTTAGAATTCCATCATATAGCTTGCAATGCACTGTTCGTATTGTAAAGAGCAAAGTGTAGGGTACATAAGTTTACTAGTGTATTTTTCTTTTGGCAGAATTAAGATGCTCTGGTTTCAAGGCAATAGAATACAACTTGCCAGATACTCCTTTGGAATCCTCTTGAGAAATCTCTCTGCCTCTAAGACTACTCTGCCTGTGCTGACCTTATTCACAAAGGTACAGAGTGAAAAAGTAAAATAACTACTATAAAAATGTAAAATATTAAAATTGTTGGGTAAAGAAAGTTACACATTTAGGAAAGAGAAAAAATGTTGAAAATGCAATGGAATGAACTTTCTTCAGACTTGCTCCTCAATTTTTCCATCAGCATAATAGTAGTAACTCTATTTCTTGCCCCCAGACACCTCATTGTTTCACAGATATGAGAGGATGAATTAATATATTAGTGGTCATCTGACTGAAAAAAAGAACTATCAGGTTATAATATGACGCTTACATATGTATCATTTAGAAATACCGATTTTCCCATCCCTAACTAATACTAGTTTTAAGCCATGAAATCTTTTTCTAAAGAGCTTTTTTTCCTCCTGAAATTTATAGTAGGAACATTACTGATTTCCTTTTGCTAGTTGACATTTGAATAATTTATAGTCATAAAAGAAATAAACTGCAAGGTAATAGAATCAACTTTAGTGAGTAATACTGCATTTCAAAAAAAAGTTCTCTAATAGATTTTTCACGTTTCAGGCATTTAAGCAATTTGAAAATATCCAACAGTCAGTTATCTAATAACAAAGTTTAAGTAGTTTTTCAAAATGAATTTTCTATTGAGAATGCTTAAACTACTTCACATATCTTTAAGTATATATTGCACTGTTGGAAATGGTCAAACAAAAATATTTCATCTGAGAGTCTACTATGGGAAATGTGTGTGGGAATTCACCACAACAATAAAATAGTCCCTTAAGGCCAGTGGTGCTCACTCGGCCTAACTGTTATGCACAGTTTTTCAATCTGAGCAACAGCTCAGCCAAAAATATTTTCCAACACACACACACACACACACACACACACACACACACACACACGCTAACCTATTCAGCTCAAAATGTATACTGAGCCCTTCATCTGTGCCATTAGGCATATAATATCACTCCCCCCTTCAGAGTTCACAAGCCAGTTAAAGAAAGAGATACTTAAACTATCGTGTCATATCTTTTTCAGTTACAAATAAGAGAAAGTAATTCTCAGAATGACTTAAAGGGATTTTATGGGTTGGTCTGGTTTCAGAAGCAGCTTGATTCAGAAACTGAGCATGTTACCAATCTCTGCAGCTCTGCTTCCTCTGGGTTCAGTCCATCCTTATTCCAGCTCTCCTCGTGGACAACTGCAGCAATCTCAAGCCCCACATTGCACATTTCAGATACCTACAGAAACTCAAGCAAAAGTCCCATGGCTTTCTATTGGCTCCAATCAGCCTATCCCTAAGCCAACCCTAGCCAAGAGGGATAGGATACTGATTGCCTCAGACTAAGTCAGATGTTCTACCCTTACTGCTCAGGAATGGAGTCAGCCATGAGGCATAAGCTGAGAGTAGTTTCTGAGTAGAATCACAGCACTCTTGCAATAAGAAAGGGGAGTGGGTGGTGGACTACTGTAAAAACAGCTTGGGGGCGGTGTCTGACCTCCAACCCCACAAGCGGGAAGGAAAATCAACGGCGCAAGTCTGACTCCCATGATGTGGAGGCTAGACAAGCCTCCTCTCTTCTGCCATCTTTACTAATTCTGACACCAACTACCCCGCACACAGCACTCTCTACTGGGTTCAGTAATTCATTGCAATGGCCACACAGAAGTCACAGACCATACCCACGATTATTGGGTTTATTAGGGAAGTAACAGTTACAATTCAGGCTCAGGGACACTCAGGATACAGTTCTTGCATCAGTACAGCTCTTCCCAACCATGCTCACAGACACACCTCTCCCTGGCCCTAGGCGTCTCTCCAAAGGCACTCAGCTTTCTCTGTCCGTGGGCCGGGAATCCCACTGCACCGTTCCCTGCTCCTGGTTCTCTGTTGCCAGGTCTCTCCTGCCACCGCTTCTCACCATCTTCAGAGTTACATCTTACTCTCTCTCTCAATCTCCTGCTTCCCGTAGCTTCTCAGCAGGGATCTCGGGTCCAAAGGACACGCTCTCCGCCCCTGGCTGTTGTTCCTTTGTGGTGGTAGGATCCGCCTCTCTGCTCTGGAATTAGCTTTCTTTTAAGGCAAAACTGACCAATCCCCTAGGTGGGCCACAATTACCCTATCACATAGTCCTGCCCAATCACCTGGGTGGGAGTTACAAGACCGTGGCTAGAAAGGCCACCACAAACATAATCAATCATGCCACAACTGCCAACCTAATAAATGCCCACTGCAATTGAGGGATAGAGTAAATAACAAGTGCTATGTTGGTGCCATGGAGAATCCCAGAAAAGGATGATATTAATGCTGCTTGGAGGGTACTCTTGTTTCATAACTTTTAGAGAAATAAAAAGCTATTTTCTCCTCCAAATCTACAACCCTTAGTTCATTCCTTCTCTTTGTAGACATAAAAGTTAGTAATCCTATAAAAGCTTTACTCTTTTAGCCTATAAAACAGACTTATGTAGTGGCCTTCTCCCCTACCCCCCAAAAAGTCACTAAAATCTTCAGATGAGTTGGATTTTCATATGAATTACAGCTTACATTAAATACTGAAATGTTATTAAAACAAAAGATAACGTGTATTTTTATTATTAGAATTAACCCGATTATTTTTTGTGGTGTTTAAATATTCCAGACCACTGGGTCTTATCCTTTTTCAGTTTGTAGGAAACCCTGGTGACGTACTGGTTAAGAGCTCAGCTGCTAACCAAAAGGTCGACAGTTCAAATCCACCAGGTGCTCCTTGGGAACCCTATGGGGCAGTTCTACTCTGTCCTATAGGGTCGCTATGAGTCAGAATTGACCCGACAGCAATGGGGTTTTTTAGGCCCTTTGAAATCTGATGAACATTTCCACATAAAAATACATACACACATGATAATTTGTATGGATTTCCATAGACCCCAGGTTAAAAACAAAAACCTTGTCTAGGCTCTTCTAAATGTTTTTAATACAAGAGTAAAATTTTGGTACATTTGTTACTTCTGCAATTTAGCATGTTCTTGTTTTGCTTTTGCTTTTAAGATCCTGTGTGTACTTTTTAAAATGATTGTCTTAAAACATCACACACTACCCATAATAATCTATTTATTGATAATAATAAAATGATAAGCCTAATTCTCTGACCCAGGAAATTAGAGCCAGAAAGACAACTTCCTTCTGAAGGAAAATGGTCTTTTGATTATCTTGGTCCTTGTTTCAATATAAGTTGTGAGTTAAAATGGAGGAAGGAATGCTCTTATATATCACAGCTCATCTCTTACCATCATGCTAAAAAGCAGGTTTTATATAAAACCTGCCAATGATCCACAGTATTCTTGGCAGATTTCTTTCAAGGTGGTTAGGTGTGTAACAGTGGGCACTGAAACCTGCTTGCTCCTCAGGTGAAGAATTAGTCTGGGAGCCCTATGCCTGACACTCCTAATGAGAAAACAGGCAAAAAGTTAATGAGTTGGTATCATCATCATCCGAAGTGAGTAGAGACTTTCCGCATTTTAAAGATGAGGCGATCACTATCTGATGGCCTCCTAATGGGTTTATTCCTGTGGACTTATTAGGGGAGACAGGCTGGCAAGGCTCACTAACCCCACCCCCATCAAAACAGACTTTAAGCCATTCCGGGGGTATCAGCCAGACCAATTGTGTAAGGCCCCAGGACTACAGATCAGGGAAAAGTAAGCCTCCCAGATACCGATTAGATGAAGCTAGTAACAAATGTAAAATATAAACTTATATATTTATAAGTATATAAATATACATTAAATAAAATTCATGGAGAGAAAACAAAGCAACCAAAAAATACTGAGAGCCCATTTACCATGAAAAATAAGCTATTTACAAAATGGCAGTGTTTTGCTTCAGAAGTAAAGCAATGTAATTGACCTGATAGACAACTGTCCTTTAAAATAAGTATTATCTGCTGTATATGTTTTTTTTTTTTTGTTAGGCTACACACCATTCTTTGGGTTTAATGGCTTAATTTTTTTTTTTTTTTTCCTGTAGGATCCATGCCCCCTTTGTGATGAAGCCAAGGAAGTACTCAAGCCTTATAATAACAGGGTAATATAATACAGTTGGCTTTTATGTGTATGGAATGGTATTGTATGTGGTATAAAGAATCTGCCCGGATCCTTTCTTTAGGAAAAGAGATTAAATGATTTTTCGTTTAAATTTTCTTTCTATTCTTCAGAGAGATTTTAGTGCTGATTTCCATAAAACTCATTACCCCTAAGTGTTTTTCTCTGAGCAGTACTGGTTTTCTTACTCTGACTCTTAATATGAGCCAAAGTTAACTAGCAGGTGCAGTATTCATACTTTCTTTAAGCTTTTGTCTCCATTCCTTTTATCTTGTTTTGCATTTTCCATGGAAGTACTTTCATATAGCACACCATCACACCTTTTGCATTCTTAGAACCAAAACACTTCTGTCCTGATTCTCAGGCAGCTCCTCGACGGGGTGTCCCAATTGGATCACTTTATTTCATTGGGAAATGAGTAATGCCCTGTTGCTAAATGTAACAGGTGTAATAGAAAAGTGGCCAAGATAACAAGTTAGAGAATATAAACGAAACCAATCAAGCTGTGGAAATCAGGGAGGGGCATTTGATTACTATGAGCCTAAAAAAATAAAAATTCTCAGCATTAGAAAACGTCTGGGGATCATTGTGTCACTTCAACTGTTGCATTTTTCCATGTTGTTTAAAATACAGAGCTTTAGTGTGTCTGTGTTTCAGTTTATTTTGCAGGAGGTGGACATCACACTTCCAGAAAATGCTGCGTGGTACGAAAGGTATAAATTTGACATTCCTGTCCTCCATTTGAATGGCCAGTTTCTGATGATGCATCGAGTAAACATCTCAAAACTTGAAAAGCAGCTCCTGAAACTTGAGCAGCAAGGTGCTGGAGGCTGACTAATGCCGTCATGATTGTTCACCCTCTCTGTCCATAAAGCATCTTCCTGAGGAAATGACCGTGGCCGCCTCATACTCCTTTTGTCGCTTTCACACAGCCCTGAAGGATGTTCTGAACTCAATGGGTGCCAAGTAAATGTTGACATTCTTCTTCTGATTGATAGAAGCACAAATACCGGAACTGTGTACTGTTTGCATTTTATAAAATAAGAAGAGTGTGTCGACAGGGAGGGGGATGATGGAGGGAGGGAGAAGTCGATTTGTGTTATTTATTTTCCCTTTTTGCATTAACATGGAGGCACTTAACACTCGCTGGCCAGTGTCATTTAGAGGTAGAACACACTGCATCCCTGCTGCTGCCCTGAGGCTTAATTTTTTTTTTTTTTTTAATTGTATTTAAGGTGAAGGCTTACAAAACAAATAGTTTCTCATGAAACAGTAGTACACTATTGTTTTATGACATTGGTTAACAACCCCACAACATGTCAACCCTCTAACTTCTCAACCTTTTTTTTTTGGTGAAAATACACATAGCCAAAGACACACCATTTCAAAAATTTCTACATGCACAGTTCAGTGACATTGACTACGCTCTTCCAATTGTGCTGTTATTCTCACTTAAGATGAAGGCTTACAGAACAAAATAGTTTCTCATTTAATAGTTACTACAAATGTTGCCCTATGACAATGGTTAACAATCTCACAACACATCAACAATATCCTTACTCAACCTTGGGTTCCCTATCACTGGCTTCCTTGTCCCCTTCTGCCTTCTGGCCCTTGTCACTGGACTACTGTACCTCGTTAGTCTCATTTGGTTTTACGGGGCTGTCCACTCCCAGGCTGAACGGTGAACCTCGGAGATAACTTCACCACTGAGCTAAAAGGGTGTCTTGGGGCCATACTCTCGGGGTTTCTCCAGTCTCCTTTAGGCCAGTAAATCTGGTCTTTTTTTTGTGAGTTAGAATTATGTTCTACGTCCTTCTCCAGCTCTGTCCAGAACCCTCTGTTGTGATCCTGGTCAGAGCAGTCAGTGGTAGTAGCTGGGCACCATCTAGCTGTACTGGACTCAGTCTGGTGGAGGCCTTGGTAGGTGTGGACAATTATTCCTTTGGACTAATCTTTTCCTTGTATCCTGTTCTCTTCATTCTCCCTTGCTCCCGAATGGATGAGACCAGTGGAGTATCTTAGATGGCCGCTCACAGGCTTTTAAGACCCCAGATACTACTCACCAAGGTAGAATGTAGAGCATTGTCTTTATAAGCTGTGTCATGCCAATTGAGCTAGATGTTCCCCGAGACCATGGCCCCCACAAGGGCTTAACTTTTTAATGAAAGAATAAATGCTCTTCCACTCAGTAGGTAGAGTGGACTGTGAATTGTTAATACACTGTGCACAGTCAATAAAGGGGTGTTTTAATGAATACATTTGCATGAAGCCTGTTTCAGTGGGGTTTAATAATACCTGTTTAAAATCAGAGTTCATTTTTGTTGGGTAGAAGAGAATAATGATCCTAGCCAAAGAGGCTTCATTTGAGAAAAACAAAAGACTTACAATCCCCCAAAAATTACAAGAATCTCAACATGCTTTACACGTAGTCAGTGAATTGATTCATAACATTTCAGGGCTGCTTTGATAGTTACCCAGTTATCATCAATGGAGTTCATTAAGCTTATTGTAAGACAGTTTTATCAAGTTTTAATATCTGGGGAAAATTCACTTCTAACCATAACTGGACAGATTTGTCATCTAAAGAGAAAATACCCTTTTCACCATTTTAAGTAAAGTGTTAAACATGTAGGTGGGTAGCCTTATTTATATTTAGTCAGATTTAGCCAATATATGAATGGATCCATTTAAAAGCAAAGCTGGCTTTTCCTCTTAAAATCACATCCTTGCAATTTCATCTATAAGGAAGTTCTTTATTGAACTATTTTAATGAATCTGGATATTGTGGGTCATTTGGCTACATTTTAATTTGATCAGTGTGATTTAGTCTTAGAAATTATAGACTGTTAGAGCTGGCACACCTTAGACTTTGTCTAGTCCAACCCCTTCGGGAGGAATCTGAAATTCAGAGACTTAGTCTAAGGTCACACAGCCAGTCAGCTGCAGGGCAAGGTCTTGCCCCCAGGCCCTAATTTCCAGACCACCTGGGCTCATTGCAGGGGCCTCACCGTATTATCTCCCTACAGAATCCTCAACTATCTGGATCCACCACAAATTTAGAAGCAACTTTAAAAGGCCTCCAAAGTGACAATAGACCCCCAGACACCCTTTTAGCTCAATAATGGAGTCACTCCTGAGGTTTACCCTTCAGCCAAAGATTAGACAGACCCATAAAACAAAACAAGACTAATGGGGCGCAACAGCCCAGGGACAAGGACTAGAAGGCAGAAGGGGACAAGAAAGCTGGTAATATGGAACCTAAGGTCAAGAAGGGAGAGTGTTGACATGTCATGGGGTTGTTAACCAATGTCATAAAACAATATGTGTACTAACTGTTTAATGAGACTATTTCTTCTGTAAACCTTCATCTAAAGTACAGTTTAAAAAATTTTAAAAACAAAACAAAGTGATGACAGAAAAAAATCTTACACTCGAATAACAGTTTTTATAGTTTACAAATTTCTGGAACACATACTATTTGACATTGTAAACATTTATTGAGCCTTGTGGCAGGCAGAATTCTGACATGACCCTAGTTACCCTGTTAGTTATAAAATGTTCACTGCCCGAATTTTTTTAGAATTGGTCAATGTTTAACCATTTCAGGAGGTAGCATATGATCAAGAACTTATGGTATTGGAAGGAAGAAGTCCAAGCTGTACTGAAGGCACTGGCAAAAAACAAGGCTCCAAGAATTGATGAAATACCAAATGAGATGTTTCAACAAATGAAACAGATGCAACACTAGAAGCACTCACTTGTCTATGCCAAGAAATCTGGAAGACAGCTACCTGGCCAACCTGCTGGAAGGGATTCATATTTGTGCCCATTCCAAAGAAAGGTGATCCAACAGAATGCAGAAATTATAGAACAATATCATTAATTCCACATACAAGTAAAATTTTGCTGAAGATAATTCCAGAACAATTGCAGCAGTACATCCACAGAAAACTGCTACAAATTCAAGCTGGATTCAGAAGAGGACATGGAACAAGGGATCTCATTGCTAATGTTAGACTGATCTTGGCTGAAAGCAGAGAATACCAGAAAGAGGTTTACCTGTGTTTTATTGGCTATGCAAAGGCATTCCACTGTATGGATCATAACAAATTATGGATAACATTGCGAAGAACGGGAATTCCAAAACACTTAATTGTGCTCATACAGAACCTGTAAATAGATGAACAGGCAGTCATTCGAACAGAATAAGGGGATACTGCGTAGTTTAAAATCTGAAAAGGTATGCATCAGGGTTGTATCCTTTCACCATACATATTCAATTTGTGTGCTGGGCAAATCATCTGAGAAGCTGGACTATATGAAGAACAACACAACATCAGGATTGGAGAAGGACTCATTAACAATCTGCGATATGCAGATGATCCAACCTTGTTTGCTGAAAGCAAAGAGGACTTGAAGCACTTACTGATGAAGATCAAAGACTACACCCTTTGGTATGGATTACACCTCAACATAAAGGAAACAAAAATCCTCACTACTGGACCAATAAGCAACATCATGATAAACGGAGAAAAGATTGAAGTTGTAAAGGATTTCATTTTACTTGGATCCACAATCACTGCCCATGGAAGCAGCAGTCAAGAACTCAAATGAAGTATTACATTGGCTAAATCTGCTGCAAAAGGCCTCTTTAAACATGTTGAAAAGCAAAGTTGTTGAGGCAGGGCCAAGATGGCAGAGTAGTCAAACGCTTCCGGTGGACCCTGTTACAATAAAGACCCGCAAAAAAACAAGTGAATCGATTATATATGGCAGTCTGGGAGCCGTGAACATCAAAGGCAGAGTTGAAGAACCAGACCGAGTGGCAGGGGGAGGGAGAGACGGTTTGGACGCAGTGAGGAGTTGCCAGACCTGACCCAGCAAGCGCCTGAGCCCTTCAGGCCTGATCAGCTCGGGGGTGAGTGGTGAGGCAGGCAAGCAGTGGTGCTCGGGAGGTGCGTTTTCTGCACCAGGAGAGACCCAGCACCAGAGAGTTTACGCGGCCACGCAGAACCAGTGAGAAGCAGCCCTGGATCAGTGAAAGCTAAGTACTTGCGTACGGCCTACTGCACGGATCAAAAACACCCCCCTTAGGGGAAAAACCTCTCTCCCATTTACCTCCCCGCTCCCTGCTCTGCACTGGGTCCCGGACTGGCTTCAGCAAGTGCTGAGTTCCCTGGGCCAGAAGTAGGATCTGTCACATGCCAGGAGCCATTCTCCCTGCCTTGGAGAGTGAAAAAATAACAAACGGGAAAAATAAAATGCTGGCTCCCCTAAGCCAGGAACCCAGAGGGGGCACAGTTCCTTTGCCTAGGCACAGGCAAAAGGGATCCACGGACTTCGAGTACCTTTCCGCCTATATAGACTTGTGTGAGCCCATTTCAACAGCGTAGGCCCTTATTACCACAGTACAACAGCATATATACCAGAAGTCTAACTTCAGCTGTTTCAGCTGTTAAGTGTCAGGTTTTTGTCATTTGACACTGCTTTGACCATTAAGCAGGGTGTTCGCATACCCACATCAGGCACCTGAGGACTGGTGGCTCCACCCACGCCACCTAGCCACCTGCAATAGGGGCCCATGGACAAGAGGTGCCTCCTAGTCCTTAGAGCCAACAGCATTAGGTGCTCATAGTCTGACTGCAAAACCTACCAACCTACGTGCTCTAGGGAACAGGGATATGTCTTCCTCCTGGACACTTGGGGGCGGCCGTCAGCCCCCTGCCTTGCTCAGAGTGTGTCCCCTGCTGCAGCCAGATGCCTGTGCCTACACCAATCACCCATTCATGTCTAGGACTGTAAGTGAGAGCCTACACCCCACACTTGGTGGCTACCTACCTGGGCACCTGAGCTGAAGCCATACGGGAGGAGTGGGTGGACTCCTGAGCTCACATACCTAGTAACAGATCTAACCACCTGATGACAGGACATTAGAGCTTCAAAGGTGCCAATAATCAAACTAGCTCATACGAGCAGCCTATTTGGGCATATCAAAACAAGAATCTAGGACACAGTAAGCAAACATAAATAAATATAACTTATTGATGGCTTGGAAACAAGAGTAAATATCAAGTCACATAAATAGGCAATCCATGATGGCTTCAGCAAGCTCCCAAAATAAAGAATCTAGAAATTTTCCAGAGGAGGAAAATTTCTTGGAATTACCAGAGGCAGAATACAAAAGATTAATATACAAAACTCTTCAAAAAATTAGGAAGGAAATTAATCAAAACGCAGAACACGCAATAGAGGAAATTAAAAAGATTAGAGAACAGAATAATGACAAATTTAACAGGCTGCAAGAATCCATAGAGAGACAGCAATCAGTAATCCAGAAGATTAACAATAAATTTTCAGAATTACACAACTAGTTAGAAAGTCATAGGAGCAGAATTGAGGCAATGGAAGTCAGAATTAGTGAGATTAAAGATAAAGCACTTGCCACCAACTTATTTGAGGAAAAATCAAATAAAAGGATTTTAAAAAATGAAGAAACCCTAAGAATTATGTGGGACTCTATCAAGAGGAATAACCTATGAGTATTGGAGTACCAGAACAGGGGAGGATAACAGAAAATACAGAGAGAATTGTTGAAGATTTGTTGGCAGAAAACTTCCCTGATACCATGAAAGATGACAA
>NW_004444057.1:5869899-5960220 GCF_000243295.1 Trichechus manatus latirostris | reverse complement strand
GAGATGGGAAGGCAGAGAGGGTTAGGAGCTGGTTGAATGGACATGGGGAATCAGATGGAAAGGAGGAGTGTGCTGTCACAGTATGGGGTGAGCAGTTAGGGTCATGTAACAGTGTATGTATAAATTTTTGTATGGGAGACTAACTTGAAATGTAAACTTCATTTAAACTACAACAATAAAAAAAATAAAAAGCAAAGATGTCACTTTGAGGATTAAGGTGCACCTAACCCAAGCCATGGTATTTTCAATCACCTCATATGCATGCAAAAGCTGGTCAATGAATAAGGAAGTCCAAAGAAGAATTGATGCGTTTGAATTATGATTTTGGAGAAGAATATTGAATATACCATGGAATGCCAAAGGAATGAACAAATCTGTCTTGGAAGAAGTACAGGCAGAATGCTCTGCAGAAGTGAGGATGGCAAGACTTCGTCTCAGATACTTTGGAGATGTTATAGAAGGGACCAGTGCCTGGAAAAGGACATGATGCTTGGTAACATAGAGGGTCTACCAAAAAGAGGAAGACCCTCAGTGAAATGGATTGACACAGAGGCTGCAACAACAGACTCAAACATAGCATCAGTTGTGAGGATGGCACAGGACTGGGCTGTGTTTTGTTCCATTGAACATAGGGTTGTTATGAGTCGGAACCAACTCGATGGCACCTAACAACAACAACAACAACCCTTATCCTTGTGTAATCCCCTCTCTTTTGAGCGTGGGTGGAACCTGTGAATATAATTAAATACCACTCCTGTGATTATATTATATAGAAAAAGGGAGATTATCTTGGTGGGCCTGATCTAATCAGGTGAGCCCTTTAAAAACAGAGCGTTCTTTCTTGATGGTTACAGAAGAAAAAGTCAGAGAAACACACTCCATCTAGCCTGACAGAACACAAACATCTAGGTTATGAACTCTCTAGGTTGTTAAATGGCAAGGAACTGAGTGGCCTCTAGAAGCGGAGAGCAGTTCTTGACCAACAATTAACAGGAAAATGGAGATGTCCGTCTTCAGCTTCAAGGAAATAAATTCTGCCAGTAATCAGTGAGCTTGGAAGAGGACCCCAATCCCCTGGCCAGCTCCTTGTTTTCAGCCTGTTAAGACCCTGAGCAGACAATCCAGCCACACCGTGCCCAATTTCTGATCTACAGAAACTGTGAGATTATAAATTTGTGTTGTTTTAAGCTGCTAAATTTATGGTAATTTGTTTTCCAGCAATAGAAAACTAGTACAAGTCCCTATATCATGAAGCACAATGGTAGGTGTTGGGCGTACAAAAATGAATAAGGCACAGTCCTTGTCTTTGAGACACTCACTGTCTCTTAGGGAAAAGGGAGAGACAAGTTAATAAAGCACTACACCATAGTGTAGTGATGGCCAGAACTCAGGCATATGTAAAATGGTACAGCAGCAGCATAGGGAAAGTAGCAGAAAATGAGACTAAAACAAGATCTTGATGGTTGAGTAGAAGCAACGGAAGGGAATTGTAGGTAAGGAGGATATTCAATCCTGAGTGAACAGTAATTGCAAAATATGAGAGTGGGGAAGGGCCTGGCAGATTTAGGAAATGGCATGTGGTGTTATGTGGCTGAAGTGAAGGGGAGGAAGAGAGAAGGAGATGAGACTGATAAGATAGATTTGGGTCCAGAGGGGACTGCTGAGTTTAACATGCTCAAGGGCTGGAATGACTGTGACATACTAGGGCAGGAAGGCCAGATGCCCCTAAGGAATCAGGAGCCAGGGGTGCTGCCTCTGGATGAGAGAAGGAAGCAAGAGAGGCCACCACTGCTGGGAAAAGAACATAATGCTCAAGGCAGATATTTTTTACTAGTTAAGCTGAACTATTGTTTGGTTTTAAAAAGAATCAGGGGATAACATATTCTTGAGAGAGAAATGTGGTCATGTGGCTAAGATTACTGGAGATCTTCAGTAATCTCTAGTCCTGACAGTTAGCAAACCAAAAGGCAGATATCTAAAAACATGGCATCCAAAAGCTGATTTGATTATCCCACTGTTGATACGTATCTAAAAATCTTAAGTCACTTACTATCGTCATTTTCAGGTGATATTTTCTTTCTGAGATTACTTTTGCAGGGATCAGTTTGTTCTTGTATAATGACTAATTTTGGCACAATAAGCTCACAATATTCCCTCCTCAAAGGAAAAAGTGACACAACCTCTCTTTCTTTTCCTAAACTATGCTTTAAGAGAGAGTAGAATAAATGCTGAGTTTGGGACTTCATATTTTTGGAGGTCTGATGGCACAGTGATTAAACACTTGGCTGCTAAGGTCGTTGGTTTGAATCCATCAACCACTCTTCGGGAGAAAGATGTGGTAGTCTGCTTCCATAAAGATTACAACCTTGTAAACCCTATGGGGCAGTTCTACTCTGTCCTATCAGGTCACTATGAGTCAGATTCAACTTGACGGCAGTGGGGTTTTTTTGTTGTTGTTTTTAGTTGCTGCTCTTAGAGCAGCTACATTGCTGCTTTCTTCCAGATGTCTCATCATGACATTATAAGGACTTTCAGGAACACATAAGCCTTTGGCCAATTTATTTCAGGAAGCAAGTGTTCATTCAGACTGGGGCCCCACTCAGAAGGATGCCTCCCAGAGGGTTTGGTAATAATGAGGGAATCTGACAATAGAAATCATAATACTGTAGGACTTAGGGAGTATTATTAAGAAACCACCAAAAACTAAAGCAGTGCCCTTCTCACAGAGCTTCAGCTTCTTTCTTTCCCTGTTCTCTCCTGGCTCACCAGCTCCCCTGCCTACACAAGGTATCTGCTTTTTGTAACTGCAGCTTGCTCATTCTCATCATTCTTGCTGACCTTTCCGTTCAGGAATACAGTGGTTTGAGTATCTCAGCTTCTCTATTCTGAAATCTCCAAAGAGGAATTTGATTCAACTTGTATTTTATAACCAGTCACCCAAGTCATAAGTTGGCTGATGAAGCCTATAGAAGGAGCCACCCTTGGGTCGGCTGCCCATCCCTGGCCTAGTCAGCTATGAGGGGCAAGGTCATGTGTATGCAAATCATAGTCATTGCCCACTTAGCAGAGACTGGAAGCAGGGCTAGCAATGATCAGTAATTCTGGTATGCATCTAAAAAGTTTAAGAGTATGTCACGTCATATTCAAGAGAAGTATAGTTTAGTAAGTTCATTTATATCTTACTCCATAAGATTCCTATGGGAGTAATGAGGACTTAAGCCAGGGCATTGGCACTGGGGCAGAAATAAATATGAAGAGCAATTAGGAGTGTGACCATCTAAGGCACAACAACTGGTCTCTATTTGCCTGGAGCAAAAGAGGAAGAAGGAGAGTCAGGAATAGGAGGAGGAAATGGAATATGTGGCTAACTGCCTCTATGAACAACTGCCTCCTTTGCCATGAGACCAGAACTGGATGGTACCAGCTACCATTACTGAACATTTTGATCGAAGCTTTAATAGAGGAATCCTGATTAAAAGGGGGAAAGTGCAGAACAAATACAAATTATCGTTGAATCCAGATTTTCTAGAGCCATGGAGGCTGAATGAACTGCTGAAACTATTGCCCTGAGGTAATCTTCAAACTTTAAATCAAAAGTATCCCCTGAAGTCTTCTTAAAACCAAACAATAGTTTAGCTTAACTAGTAAAGAAAGTCTGTCTTGAGCATTATGCTCTTTTAAGATCTATCTACATGGAGTATTCACAATAGCCAAAAGGTGGAAACAACCTAAATGCCCATCAGTGGATGAATGGATAAACAAAATGTGGTACATACATACAATGGAATACTACTCAACCAGTAAGAAAAGTAAAGTCTTGATACATGCTACAATATGTATGGAGCTTGAAGACATTATGCTGAGTGAAACAGTCAATCACAAAGGGAGAAATATTGTATGACCTCACTTATATAAAAAGTCAAGAGCAGCCAAATGTATAGAAAACAAAGTTTATTAGTGGTTACTAGGGGTGGGAGGGGGAAAAGGGGAGTTATTACTTATGGAGTACTGAGTTTCAGTTTATGGTAATGATTAAGGATAGAATTGCAAAGCCAATTACTGTAATTGCTGTCAATTACTGTAATTACACCTGTAAAAAGCTGAATTGGCAAAATTGTATGATGGATATATTGACAATGACAACAACAACAAAAAAAGAGTAGCTTCTGAGGCTGCTTATGTACAACCAAACACCTTATGGGATTTAGTTTCTTGGTTTGGAGTTTGGGGTCATGGTTTCATGGGACATCCCAGATAATTAGCCTAATATTGTGTTTAATTCTTTTGTTCCACGTCCTACTTCCTGGCATAGTGCCTGGGGTCTTAAAAGCTTGTAAGCAGCCATCCAAGGTACAATTGGTCTCTATTTGCCTGGAACAACAGAGGAAGAAGGAGAGGCAGTAATAGGAAGAGGAAATAGAATGTGTGGCTAATTGCCTCCATGAACAACTGCCTCCTTTGTCATGAGACCAGAAGAACTGGATTGTGCCCGGCTACCATTACTGAACATTTTTATCAAAGATTCTATAGAAGAATCCTGATCAAAAGGGGAAAATGCATAACAGAATTTCAAATTCTCATGGACTCCAGACTTTCTGGAGCCATTGAGGCCAGATTAACTGCTGAAACTATTGCCCTGAGATAATCTTTAAACCTTAAACCAAAAATATCCCCTAAAGTCTTCTTAAAACCAACAATAGTTTAGCTTAACTAGTAAAAAATGTCTGCCTTGAATATTATGCTCTTTTAAGAACTATCTATATGGAATCAAGTTGACAACAGCAACTCGAAAGATTAGATTGGAACCTTAGTGGGTAGTGTGTTTATGTTAATGGGGGAGGAACAACTCAGAAAAGGAGAGCGAGAATGATTATACAACTCAAAGAATGTAATCAATGTCACTGAATTGTACATGTAGAAACTTAAATTGGTATATGTTTTTGTTGTGTATAGTCTCAACAACAACAAAATAAATATTTTTAAAAAGAGACATTAGGAGTGAGGTTGACAGAACTTCAAAACTGACCTGATTGGGAGTGAGAAGGAAGGGAAATGAAGGACGAAGTCTGGGATGACTCTCAGTCTTCTTGCTTTGGCTATTGGGTAAACTACTGTTGCCTGAAACAGAGACTACAAGAGTCCAAGAGGAAGGGGAGGTTAGTTTTTGGTAGATGGGAAAGACCAGACATTGTGAATTTGCCATGTTTGTGGGACATCTAGGTAAAGACTAAAGTTGGAAGTACAAAACATAGGTCCAGGCTTGTGGTGTAGATTTGAGAGTCCTCAGAATATGGTTGGAACTGGGTCCATGTGCATGAGGAGAAAAGAGGGCTACGACCAAGCCCTGGGGAACCAATAGTGATCACATAGGTAGAGGAAGAGCCAGTGAAGGTCAATGAGAATGAGAGGTGATAGAAGTAGGAGTGGAACATTATTTGATGCCTTACATTATTTGACAGTGCCAAGTACTAGTCTAAGCACTGCGGATAGAGCAGCAAACAAGATAGCCAAGGTTCCTACTCTCATGGGGCTTACATTCTAAAATAGCCAAGGTTCCTACTCTCATGGGGCTTGCATTTCTAGAGGGAAAGACAGACAATAAAGATACACATCAGTGGAAAATAACCGTATCTCGAAAGTTAAGGGAGGGGCTTTTCCCAGAGCAATTGATGATATCAAATATCAAGAGAAATAGGATGATAACTGAAAAGAAGACACTGGATTTGACATTTAAGAAGTCAGTGGTGTGGTCTGACTAATGGCCTCCAAAGATATCCAGGTTCTAATCCCTGAAATCAGGATTTCACGATATCTAGCAAAAGGGATTTTGCAGATGCAATTAAGCTAAGGACCTTGAGCTGGGGAGATTATCGTGGATTATGCAGGTGGGCCCTAAATGCAATCACAAGTGTCCTTATAAAAGGGAGGCAGAGGGAGATTTAACTACAGAAGAGGAAGTAAGAGACGTGATGACAGAAACAAGAGATTGGAATGATGTGAGGAAGGGGTCACGAACCAAGGAAGATAACCAGTCTCCAGAAGAAGAAAAGGCAAGGAAACAGATGCTCCCTTAGAGCCTTCAGAAGGAACCATTCCTGAAGACACCTTGACTTTAGCCCAGCGAAACTGATTTCAGAATTCTGCCCTACGGAGCTGTAAGAGAATAAATTTGCATTGTTTTAAGCCACCAAGTTTGTGGTAATTGGCTACAGCAGCAATAGAAAACTAACAAGAATGGTGATGTGACCTTACTGAGAACAATTTTAGTGGTGGTGGGGAGTGCAGACTGAAAGAAAACTACAATAGGATGATGAGTGAGAGGTTCAGAAAAGAGCACAGTATCTATCTTTTAGGAATTTTTCATATATTTTTGACCACCTAAGAAAACGCATCAGAGAGAAGAAGAGCTGAAGACCTGATCTAATTGATTAGGTCAACACCCAAAAATGGCAGGCAGTACTGGGACAGTACCAGGACAAAGCAAACATAACTTTCAGCTTATTTTAGAAGAGCTAAACAAATGGGCAGCAGAATTCAAGGCGACGTCACCATATTCTTGGGGGACATCGAGGTCAACTGGCATATCATAATCCATAGAGACAAAGTTCTATGTCCCACCTTGGGAAGTAGTGCCTGGGATCTTAAAAGCTTGTGAGCAGCCATCTAAGATACAACAATTGGTCTCTTGCTGTCTTGTGCAAAGAAGAGTGAAGAAAACCAAAGACTCAAGAAACAATTAGTCCAAAGGACTAATGGACCACATGAATCATGGCCTCCACTAGCCTGAGAACAGAAAAACTAGATGGTGCCCAGCTACCACTACCAACCACTTGGACCGGGACCACAATAGTAGGTCATGGGCAGAGCAGGAGAAAAATGTAGAACAAAATTCAAACTCATAAATAAGACCAGACTTATTAGTCTGATAGAGACTGGTGGAACTCTGAGACTATGGCCCTTAGACACCCTTCAGTCTTGGCTGAAATCACTCCCAGAGATCACATTATAGCCCTACAACAGACAAGCCTATAAAATGAAAAATAACACCGGTGAGGAATGTATACCTCAGAACAATCAACTATACAAGAATTAAAGGGCAGCATTTGCCCAAAAGCAAAGTTATAAAGGATGGTAGGGGCAGAAAAGATGGGTGAATGGACATGGGGAATCCAGGGAGGAAGTGGGGAGAGTGCTGACACATTCAAGGGTTTGCAACCAATGTCACAAAACAAGCTGTGTATAAATTGTTGAATGGGAAACTAATTTTCTCTGTAAACTTTCACCTAAACAACAATAAAATTGTTCAAAAAATGAATTCAAGGCAGCATCCAGAGTGACCCTGACACTGGAGACAGTATACCATAGCAAACTGTCCTAGTCCACAGCCGCACATGTACCCTACAGGACTCTCATTCACCTGCGAGACCAGATACTTTGATATTGTGACCCAAAATCCTGCACCTGGCACAGTCTCATATCCGCTGACAAAAAATCTGTGCCAACCATCGAGGTTGGCCTCATTCTGCCAGTTTTTGGTTTAGGCCACTGATGTTTTGTATTTACCTTCCCTCTCAAGTTCAAACAAGTTCTGAATTCTAAAGCTTAAAAGAGCAGAAAAAGCTGCAGGAAAATGAAAAAAGATTAAAATCATAAAGGAAGATGTAGAAAAGCAGCATATTGGAGCAGTGTCTGCCAATAGAGTAGAGGCAATAAGAAGAATCCAGCCAAAGGCCCATATTGAGCATCAAGGGAGTCCTCTCCTCATGCTGAAATTTACATTTGAGCTATTTCTAACGGACAGCTTTCTACCCTCTGAAACAGGGTAGGCCTAATATAATTGCAACTTTTCTTAATGATTCAGGAACAACAAAAAGCAGAGAGGATACAAATTAAAAGTAAGTTCAGCCTATGGCCCTATTGTGCTACTCACAGTGACCTATGTGACTCCCTCAGAAATGTTAATGATCTTACTGCAGCATTGTATTGTACAGAAGAGCATGGCAATGACCCTGAGTTCTTAGGACAAGGTGAACCCATGCCCTGACCACTAAGGCAGGAGAGAGGGAAACAAACTTTAGAAAACATTTCCCTCAAAAATGAGTTAAAATTTCATCATGGGACTAGGTTAACTTTCAGCTGGGAAACTCTTTAATTCAGAACAACTTATTCCTTGACCAGGAAAGCGAGGTGTTATTGTATGTCCTTTGTTACGAATTTAATGCTAAGAAAATGGGCATCAATTCACAGTGTGGGTAATAAAAAGGTGTTCAACGTTGGAAAATAACTGCCAGAGGAGCTAAGTTTTAAGATTTAACTCCACCTCACCTTCTGTTTTCTTTATAAAGTAATTCTCAAAATAAGGCTAGCATCACTCTTTTAAGGTCCGAGGAGATCAATGCATTCAGAAACCACAGATTGTGGGATTTAGTCCCATTGTGATCACTGACTTCTAATAGCAGCCTTTTGTTCTGCCTGACAGCTCTCATCTTGCAAACTAGCAAGATTCTTGAATTTGGCAAAAATCTTGCTCTGTGAAGCATTTTCAAGTTAGGGTTTTCAGCAACATCAGTTTTCTCTAAACCAGTAATAGACAAAAGGTTGAGAGGGCAAAGGATGCCACTGAGTTCTCACCTAACAGCACAAAACAATAACCTCTCAGCTGTCAGGTGCAGGCCAACACATCCAGGGTGGGCATGGCCTTTGAGTTAGAAAAGTGTTTTTTTTTTTTTTTTTTTTTTAATCTCTTTACCTTAACAAATAAATCTAATAGATAAAACATAATTTAGATATTTCCTCCTTTGGGTCTATTCATTGAAAGTATTGTTTTCTATTTATATATGTGTGAACACATGGAAAATATAATATTGTGTTTCTTGGTATGTTTTATAACCTGTTCACAATGTGAGGCCAAAGGATGCCTTCAAGAGAAATAAAGGACACTGCTGTCATTTTAACTAAATTGTCCAGAGGGGGAAGAAAGAGTAGAACAGATTGTTACAAATACTTAGAAAGAAGCATTGCTTTGTCACTGGTGCAGAGCCTGTAATTATGTGTAAGTCCCCACTTAGACTTTTTAAGTTATGTTGAACATTCAAATGATGGGGCAGAGAAAACAGAAAAGGGGAGATTTAAACATTCAAGGTAAGGTGTCCTATTATCAAATCTTTTTTTTTTAACCCATGGATTTGGTATCCTTATAAACCTTCCTTATTATTTTAAAGTCAAGAATGGTTCCTTCTGCTCACAAAACATGATCACTTTTCATTGATATTTTTTAATGCTCTGACTGGTTTTGCATATCTAGAAAAGATAAATCTTCAAACCCTGGAAATAAATCTTCTTTTTCCTCCCTGCTAAATCCATAATATGATCCTTTTCTATCACTAACAGCACCATCAGATAAGTGGATGTGCCTTGGTTGGTTAGAAGTGTGCTATGATTTTCAGCAGGGACAAGAATGTAGAGTCCCAGACTAAGCCATGTTCTGCACACGTTTCAGATTCTTTTCAGTTCTATCCTGAAAGTGTCCCCTTGAAACTTACCAATTTGATTGTGCGAATGCTCATTCAGGGCCAACATCTGCCCAACTCATGTGCCACGGAGAGGAGAAAGGAGACCTTATAGGACTTGGGCTGCATAGGACCCGAGAAGATGGGAGAATAGATAGATTCTAGGGAGTCCCTGGGTGGTACAAGTGGTTAACACACTCAGCTGCTAATCCAAAGGTTGGAGGTTCAAGTCCACCCAAAGGTGTCTGGGAAGTAAGGCCTGGAGATCTACTTCCAAAAAATCAGCCATTGAAAACCCTATGGAGCACAGCTCTACTCTGACCCTAGTGGGGTTGCCATGAGTCAGAGTCAACTCCCAGCAACTGGTTTAGGGTCTTCCTCCACTCCTCAAAATGGAGATGAGTTTACACCAGAATTGGTGCTCTGAACAAACTAGGAAGAGGAGGTGAAAGTGAAGATGAGTAAACCACAGAATCACTCAGAGGCATCAGAAAATGAAGCTTGAGATCCTAGAACAGCAGATTTTTTTCCTGTTCTCTTTTATCATTTATAAGTCAAATGCGGAACAGGAGAAGAGGACTAACAGTTACACAATTATTATATCCTACAGTTGTATACTATTTTCTATTTTTCCTAAAATGTATTTTAAAAAAAAATTATTTTATTCTTTCAGCAACCCCATGATATAAATAGAACCAGTATTATCATGCTTATTTTTGAGATGAGAACAGTAAGGCCCATAAAGGGGAAATATCCTCCAGAAGGTCATTCAGTGACTCAAAGACATTTGAAGGAATATACCCAATTCTGCTCTCATTTAATCCAGAACTCTTACCCTACTGGCTTTAAGCAACCCTTTCTGCCTTCTCCCTTTGGTAGCTCCCTTTTGAACATGAACTCTTACCAACTGTGGAGGGGAGATTGATCTATGTTCAGAGTTGCAGAGAACTGTTGTTTAAAGATCCCCAAGGGACCTGTTCCCATTGCTTACCTGCAAAGCAGCCATTTGAACCTGTGATGGAAGTCCCTTAGAGATGGCTGCTGGGATTCCTCCCACTTGAGACTGCTGTAATTAGCTTTGCTAACAACTGTGATTGAACACGGCTTGTCGTAGTCATTGTTCACTGACAGGCACAGATAAGAGCCCCATCTCAGCGAGTGGTGTTCTAAATGGTGTTCCCTGGTTGGCAAACTCATGTGAGGCACTTGTCAGAGACACTATTCCCGAACTCTGCTAGCAGCAGGCAGTGTCAGTGCAACACCTTCCAGAGGTAACAAAGGGGCCTTAACAGATCCCCAGGGAGTGCATTGCCATGCACTGGGAGCGACGGTTTCTATTCTGACCTTGCCCAGGATCTGGCTGCCCTTCCTTCTTATGGAAAACATAGGTGTGGCGTTGCATGATTAAGAGAAAAGGCAGTCTTTGTCTTCCTTCTCCTTAAGACTCCCATGGTTTCAGACCTTCCCAGTAGGAACACTTGTAAGTGAAAGTTAAAATGGTACTTTCAGTTTATGCTTTTCAGAGCCTGTGCTCTTATTAGAAGCAAAACAAAGTGCTGCTTACAACCACCTGCCCAAGAGGACAGGACGGAGCCAAGAGGTAGCGTGGGCGTTGGATGGGAGGTGTTGCCCTGGCAGTAAATCCAAGTTGCTCACACCAAAGGAAGTGTTTCTAGGGAAGCTATCTGAGCAAGAGGTAAATACTTAGTCATTCAGAACAGCGTATAAATGACTGTTGCATCTCCAACAAGGGGAGGTTTGATTTAAAACAGCTTGCAGAATGGGACAGCATTTCTCTCTTCTAAGCAACCCTTTATTCACAATACACATTCCTTTGTTAAGAAATTTAAGAGTCTCTGTAATCAAACCCTTATCAGTAAAGTGTTAAAAGAGCTACAATTTGGCTGCTTGTAGTTTTTGCATTATGATTCTAAATAACTTATCAAAAAAGAACCCAAGCCCTTATTTGATACTATTTGATCTAATACACTGTGCTGTACATATCCCGTGCCTTCTCACCTACTCCCCAGTCAGCGTCACCGAGTTTTATGATTCTGCTTCTTAAATGTCTTATCAAGTCTGTCTCCTTGTTTTAGTCCTCACTGCTATAGTTACAGAGGACTTCATCCTCTCACTAGATATTGCAATAGCTTCCTAAATGGTCTCTCCTGAACACAGCCCTCCCACCCTATCACCCATCCACTTCTTCACCACCTCCAGGTATCCTCCCAAATCACTCACAAGCCAAACATGGCTCTCCATTGCTTACAAAAATGAAAACCAAACTACAGAACTTAGCCCAGCAGTAAAACCCTGCATTGAGCCCCATCTACTGTCTTAAAGTCCATGCATTCCAGACAACCTGCCCTGGCATGAAAGCACCATCACTTTGAGTATGAATTTCCTTTTCTCCTCCCATTGCACCTTACAAAATATAGTCACCTTTTTCGATTCAGCTGCAATGACACTTCCTTCAGGAAGTTTTCCACCACCTTCTTCCAGTTCCAATTAATTAATCATCCCTTCCTCCAAGTTCATATAAATTTATATAACAGCTTTATTGATATGTAATTCACATGTCATGTAATTTACTCACTTAAAGTCTACAATTCAATGGTTTTTAGTACAGGTAGTCCCTGACTTACAACAGGGTTCAGTTCTGACCACTCTGTCATAAGTTGGTTCTGACCTAAGTCAAATACTTTTTTTTTTACGTTTTCATCATTATTGCCTTTTATTATCAGTATCTTTATAAATCCTATCTTTATTTGTCTTTGGGGGGATTGGAAACATTACATATAAACTTACAGATATATTTTAATTCAAAAAGAAAACCTGTTGCTGTAAAGTCGATTCCAACTCATAGCAACCCTATATACAAATCATACAAAAATTTACTCTGACGATAAAGAAGAGTTAGACGGCATTGGCTTTTTGTCAGCTGTGGTAATAACTCCACTTGTGGAAGGTTCTGGATCATCTGGATTATTCCTGGGAATGGAGATGGCGTTTCTAGTCAGAAAATTAGTGAGAGTTGTCTGTATGGTCCTTTTCTTTTTTTCTTCATATATTTCCTGATAACGCCTCACTATTTCCTGAATCTGCCTGTTGACTTTAGCAAAGTAATTGGCATTTGGGTCCATGATTTTAAGCAACTGAAGCCCCTGATTCAGTTTAGAAAAAACTTCAACTAATCCTTTCACTGTAAAATTTTTGACAGCTTCCCTCCTTCCTCTTCCTCATTATTTATTTCTTCTTGAGTATTTCTTTCCTCTTCAAAATCCATTAGGTTCTGATCTGTCAATTGCCCTTCTTCATGATCTATGATGTTGTTCCACTTAGCAACATCAAATTATGCACTACAACATTATATGTAGTATATATTACTAATGATAAGATGTACCAGAAAAGGATGGTTGTGAGGGCAGTTTCTTGTAACCCAAATATGTTGAAACTTGGGGACTACCTGTATATTCAGAGTTGTGTAACCATCACCACAATCGATTTTATAAGATTTTCATGACCCTAAAAAGCAACTCCATACCTATTAGCAGTCGCTCCCCAATTACTTCCAACGCCTCCATCCCCAGGCATCTACCAATCTACTTTCTGTCTCTATAGAAAGTACATCATTCAGAACATTTCATATGTATGGAATCATATAGTATGGGATCCTTTATGTCTGATGTCTTTCACTTAGCATAATCTTCATAAGGCTTATCCATGCTGTAGCATGTATCAGTACTTCATTCTGTTTAATTGTTGAATAATATTCTTTTGTATGGATGTATCACATTTTATTTATCTATTCATCAGTTTGTGGGTATTTGGATTGTTTCCACTTTTTAGCTACTATGAATAATCCTTCATATAGAACGTTGATTGTTCTTTGTGATTATCATTTAATATGCATGGATGGTTTGGGATTATAGGGCTTTTGTTTGTTTTTGCCTATGTCTGTTTCATCATTAGGTCATAAACTTCTTGTGGGCAAGACCATTATTTTCGTTCTGAAATCTCTGCATAGCAAGTGTTAATAAATGCTTACTAGACAGATGAATGATTGGAGATTACAGATTCTTACTATGTCTATTATCATCATATACAAGGTACTCAATAATAACATTACTGAAGAATGGCCAATATAATTTATAAATAAATGTTAAAATTATAACATTTAAGGACTGGTGGTTCTTAAATACACTGTAATCTGCACTATTTCCTGGAATTCCCTATATAGACACTACAGTTGAATTGCTTTGCTAATAGTCGTTAACTGAGTAGACAGAAGCCTAGAGACACCAGACTTTCTCTCTGGAATTGACTCTACAACATCTCAGTGTTGCTCTGGGCTTGACTGATGTTATTACTCTAGTCTAGAATAGTAGTTATCAAGTCTGACTGTGCATCAGAACCCCCTATGGGGCTTTTTCAAGACACAAATTATCTGAGTCCCACCTCCCAGATTATGAGTCCTTAAATTGGGTAGGGCCCCAGGCACTCGCACATTCTAAACACTCTAGAGATGTTTCTGGTTTCATAGCCAGGTTTGAGAATTAATATTTCAAAAGAAACCCTGAGGTTAAAAAAAAAAGAATATTATAGCACATGTATGAGCACTCTACTCCCAGAGAGTATTTTACTCAGCCTAGGATCATGCCCATTAGTACTACCAAACATTTATAAGGCACTTTTTATTTGGAAAGAGTTTTGCAATTGTCTTTTGTTAGCTAGACTTTCATGCTGGGTGAACTTGTACAAATCACATAATCCCTTTGTGTCTTAAATTTCCTCAAATGTAAACTGTCGGCGGTAATGCTGACGTACCCTCAAGGGATATTGTGGAGTCTAATAGGGACTATGAAGCACTTGGCAAACATGAAAATGTTACATGCATGCTTATTAGACAGGTATGAACTCCTAGTCATAGCCTTTTAAAATGAAGCAAACACTGAAATAAATACTTAAACAAGACTTCCTGCAACCTTCATTATCATCTTTCCCACCACCAAAGTATAGCAATCCCCCTTTCCCACCAGGACTAATAAGCAGACACAGACAGTCCACAGTCACAAAGGGCCAATGATGGCAGCAAATAATATAAAAGCTCTGAAATATAGTTTGTTAACTTTCTCTTATTTATTACTTATACTGACATTAGAGATTGTGCTTATAAATGCACTCTTCTGAAAAATATTTTTAGAAAACATTTGTGCATGTTCACACAACTTACCCACTCCTGATGTTAAGCCTGAAGTTGTTTTCCAGTATCGCTGATGGGTTTTGCATGGTTACATTTAGCCTCTTCTCATCTCTCCCAAGTGACTGAAAGAGTATGTGGTCAAAATGAGACCTTGAGACTCAAGTTGGGGGTAAGTGAGAGTGGGGAGGCAGAGATGGAGTTTGAGCCCACAGCTAAGCGCTCATTAGAATTACACTTTCACCTTCTTGGAAAAGGGAGGCAGAAAACAAACTTTTTTTTTCCCCTTTATTCCATTTTGCTTTGAAAGGGCCACATAGTGTAAAAGGCCAGGTCCATTTTAATATTTCAGTTCATTTACATTCAATGAGTTATGTGATGCTGAGTGAGAATTAGTGCCCTGACCTCATCCACAGATGATTTGCCCATGAATCCTGAGCAAGCATGGCTCTCCTGGGCCCTCTTGACCTTGACTATGCTCTTTCCTCTTCGGCCTCCTAAAGGTTTAGGTTGTATTTCCAAGGGCAGTTGTCTGCTTTGGTTAAGCTCAGGACCTGCTAACAATTAAATCTTATTTAACAAATATTTATTTAGTACTTATCTCTGTGGCTAATACTGTAGTCCTTGCTGTGGAGGTTACTAAGAGTTCCTTGAGACGCTTATAATGTTGCTCTAACTCAAATGACCTTGTGTTCCCAAGTGAGGACAAGACCAACAACCTCCCCACAGAGACTCTCAGGGTTTGGTCAGCTGACATGAAGGTTTCCTGGGGACTCCTGGAATGGACTTCAGCAGCCAGCAAGATGAAATGCTACTTCTCACATAACATTTTTCTACCTGTGATACCCATTGCAGCTCAATCAGATTCAGAAGCTCCTACGATCACAGCCTCAGTGCAGTTAGTCTCATTGGTTGGGAAAATGATCTATTAAGTACAGTAATTGTTTTTAAAATAAGTAATTCTAGCATGTTTCTACCTTAATAATATTTTCTTATTAAGAGTCTCAGCATTTTTGTTGATCATTTTAGCTGGAGAAAGAACCACATAGGCTTCATTTCAACAGCTCGGGGAAAGTAATGCTAATACATGCCTTCAATGGGATTCATTTAAGTATCCTGATCAATTTCTTCCATCAATATGGGAAATCCCAGAAGTGTGCATTGTGGATTTTTCCCCTGAAAAGAGATGCACACAGTTACAATAGGTTATATGATTTCCTCTGAGTCTTTCAAAGTCCTGTTTTCCCAATATCTAAAGGTAAATGTTCCCCTGCCTTGCAGTTCGAGAAGCTGAGAAATCGTTAATTAATTTCATCACTTTCCTCAGTGAAACATAGACCACCTGTGTCCCAGCCCATTGCTCTTCTTGAAATCAGAGGAAAACGTCATGGACTTTTTAAGACAGAGGAGGAATCAGCTACAATTTTCTGGTCTAGTGCTTGCTTCAATATCGAAGGGAATCCTTGAGATCTTAAATGAAACTTGATCATCCTTTCAAGTTAACTTTGCTTTCTCTCTTGCAACTTCCTAAGGGGTGGCGGGGAGAGGGGAGGTGGTGGAAAAACACTCAACCGTTTACTCATGAATCTCCATGACTTGGGTCATAAAGTGCAGGCTGGGCAAAGCCAAACGAGGCACTGGAGTGTTGAGAGACCAACAGAACGTTGTGTATTGGATTTAGGATTTTAAAATGTCTCATTTTAGTGGTTTCTCGTTTGTTTTCCTGCAGAAGGTCAACACTGGTCTGTTATTCATGGAAGATATTTGTTCTAGAGAAAGACTTTTCTGACTGATTATGGAAAGGAATGTTCTTAAGGAAAAAAAACACACAAAAGCAGATCAATGAGAAGTACTCTATTTAACAGATGTTAAAATTTTCACTGTTTTTTTATGTCACTTAAATATACACCCACCTCCTTAGAGCATCTCTTTATTTCATTACAGAAAGATTTAAATCAGCAATCTGTTTCCTTTCTAAATATTTTTGGGTTAACAATAATACTTTCTTCTCACTTGTTATTTTAGGCCTGATAACGAAATAGTAAATGTGCTAATTAGTAGCCTCTATCTCGAGAGAAAAAGCTATTTCTTGATGGGCACAGCTTGAAGTTGAGATGGAGACCTCATAAGGGGCTAAGATTAATGGGTTGGGTTGCAGTACTAAGGGAAAGGGACTAGGGGCCAGAATTGACCAACTCCAGAGAGATTCTGGCTTAGTGAAAAGATTAAGCTGAGATCAGAATGTATTAAACACGTTCACAAGACTAAAGTTATCAAAAAACAGACATTTGTTTTTAATTGTAGAAAAAATAGAGGAAAATAGCCTTTGTCTTTCATTTTGACTTAGGTTGACTTTAGACATAAAATAATCTACATGTTGAGGAATTACTTTTATTTGTCTCCAACGTACTTATTATTTCTAGAAGGACATTGAGCCAGGGTAAGGGGCATATTATTAGATGGGCATCCTGAGTACACTGCACCGAGCCTGTGCTCATTCTTCCTATTTGTGTCCATGAGGAAGTCAGGATTACTGCTTTCAAATCCCACATCTGCTCTTAGCTATATGATCTTGGGCAAGTCTCAACCCCTAAGCACATCAGTGTTTTTTCATCCACTAAAGGAAGACTAATGATAATGTATTTCATTGGAATGCTGTGAAGGTTAGAAAAGGCCAGTGTATGGGAAAATACCTGTAGTGTAAGCATATATTAGCACTCAGCATGTTAATGAGTGAATGGCAGAAGTCAGGGACTGAGTCCAGCCCCCATTGCCCACAGGCTGAAATCCTTATATTTAGCTTGTCCTACAAAATCTACCCCTTTCCACTCTCTAGCCCTTTCCCCACAACTGCCCTACTATAGTCAAATATTTCCCAATACATCTTGAATTTGCCCACCTTGTTTTTCTGTTTGTATCTTTCTTACCACCTGTAGGCTCCATCTGTCAAAATTCTACCCATCACTAAAGGGCCTGTCTCAACTTCCACTGCCTCCAGAAATCTTAGGAGATACTCACCTTCTCTTCTAAACCCTGGTCCTTGCTGTCCAGAGCACTCCTGGAGGCATAATCCACGAACTGCTTATTGCCTCAGCAGACTGCAAGTTCCTGCAAAGCTTCCTCTAGAAGCCACATATATGGTACCCACCGCTGTGCACCTCCAACAAACAGACCGTGATGCTGGGCCAAGAGTAGGTGCTCAACAGATGCAGGTTTGACTGAATGAACAATTTCTCATCCTGCTCCTGTGGTGCTCTTGGACAAAAACACTTTGTCGCTTTCAGTCTTCATTGCCTCAGCTGTGAACAGAGGATAAGAGCATGGATGTACTCCCCAGGTGTGCTATAAAGAATAAACCAATGACTGAAAAGCAATTTGAAAATGTAAAATGAAATGCTATATAAAAATGTTACATAATCAAAATCATTTCCCTCTGTATTATGTTTTATTTGGCTTTATATCTTGGAATCCTTTGTGGGTTTCAGAATTTCACAGATGCAGTACCACCTACATTAGCACCTAAATCCTTTTGGGTAATAAATGATTTTGTGTATTATAGCTCATGGCTACTTTTCCCTGGCATACTTATATGTGAATCTGTCATAATTTGGGAGTATTCATAATAAATAATGATACAATTCATTTCTAGGGTATAATCCATTTTTTCTTTGTTTGGTTGGCCAGTTATTGTTCTCATGTTGATACCTCAAGGGAACTTACTCCTACTAAATTCACAGTCAAGATGAGGAACACGGTTTAGGAGCCCAAATCTTCTAAAAGCTTACAATCCAAGACTTGGAAAGAGGTTTGTGGTTTTGAAGCCCTATCTCGTTTTTTATGGTTGTCTTTGTGCCGAATTCTGAATTCCTCCTTTACTTTATTGTAATACACTTGCTGCTAGGAACTCACTGCAACCTGGCCTCCTAAACCAGTAGCAAGTTGCCATCGAGTGAACTCTAACTCATGGCGTCCCCATGTGTGTCAGAGTAGAACTGTGCTCCATAGGGTCTTGTCATGGATTGAATTATGTCCCCCCAAAAATGTGTGTATCAATTTGTCTGGGCCAAGATTGCCAGTATTGTGTGATTTTCCGATATGTTATAAATCCTGCCTCTGTGATGTTAATGAAGGAGGATGGGTGGCAGTTGTGTTAGTAAGGCAGGATTCAATCTACAAGATTGGACTGTGTCCTGAGGCAATCTCTTGAGATATAAAAGAGAGAAGCCAGCAGAGAGACAGGGGACCTCATACCATCAAGAAAGCAGTGTCGGGAGCAGAGCGTGTCCTTTGGACCCGTGGGCCCTGCGCAGAGAAGCTCCTAGTCCAGGGGAACATTGATGAAAAAACCAACAGAGAGAAAACTTTTCCCTGGAGCTGACACCCTGAATTTGGACTTTTAGCCTACTTTACTGTGAAAGAATAAACTTTTCTTTGTAAAAGCCATCCACTTGTGGTATTTCTGTTATAGCAGCACTAGATGACTAAGACAGCTCTTCAGTGGCTGATTTTTCAGAAGCAGATTGCCAGGCCTTTCTTTGAAGATGCCTCTGGGTAGGTTTGAACTGCCAACCTTTCTTCGGTTGGTAGCCACACCCTTCACTGTTTTGCAGCCACCCAGGGACTCCTAGGTACCAGGAAATGTATGAATTATCCCTTTCCCCACGAAGGCAAGGTAATGCTGGTTTAAAATGCCATTTTCTTTCTTAATGTGTTCAAGAAAGAGGTTGCCCTATAGAAAAATAAATTTTCTTGGAATGTCTCCAGTTTCTATAAACAGAGGCTTTGACTTTTAGTGCATTGCAGGGTATTATTCCTAGAATAGTCCTTCAACTTAGATGGAAACTCTGAGGTAGAGGAGATGGAAGTGATATCACAAGGTTGTTGTGAGGATCAAGTGAGTCACTGGAAAAGGTCCGAAACAGTGCATGGCACATAATAAGTGCTCAATAAATACTAGAGATTGTTATTATCGATAGGGGATCTACTATGAGCCTGGCCCTATGCTAGGAGTTACATACAGGCTCGTTTGCATTTCACTACAAACCAATGAGAAAAATCTAACCACCCTCTAACTCTAACCCCATCTCATTTGACTCCAATCTGTACTGTTTCTAAAGCCCATACTCTTTGTACTGTTTCAGAGAATTCCCTATTGTTCTTACTTTTGGCTTATGCTCGAAATTTATTTTCCTCCCCCAAATACATTGCTAGGGATTGAACTGTGTCCCCCAAAAAGTTATGCTGAGGTCTTAACCTCTGTACCTGTGAATATAACCCTGTTTGGAAATATGGGTTTTCTTTTGGTATGTTAATTAGGTCAGACCAGAGTAGAATGGGCCCTAAACCTAATCACTTCTGAATGGTTTTGTATAAAAAGAACAGAATAGACAGACACACACACAGAGGGGAGACAAGAGGATGGAGACAGATGCATCCAAGAGCCCAGGAATGCGTGAAATTGCCAAAGTCTACTAGAAGCTAAAAGAGACAAAGAAGGACTTTCTCCTAGAGCTGACACTCTGAATTCAGACTTCTAGCCCTCCTAACTGTGAGAAAATAAATTTGTTATTTAAAGCCACTCACTTGTGGTATTTGTTACAGCAGCACCAGGTAACTAAGACACACATGATCCTTACTTTCCAAATGACTAATTCTTCAGTGTTACTGTGTTACGAAGTTTTAAAATTAAGAGTATTTTTACTTTTTTGCTGGATTCTTGGCTAATTTATCTAGTTTTATATCAGGCCATCATTTTCCAAGATCATTCTAGTCTTCTATCAGGCTTTGACTCACTTAGTGGCATCCATTTTTAAGAAGTTCAGTGTAGTTTTTCTTCTGGGGCATGTGTGAAGAAATTCCAGGTTTCAGTGGAATAGGAGTGTCCCCTTCTTACTCATTTCTGTTATCACACTTTAACTTAGTTCAGCTTGTGGCAATATTACTCTCATATGGGCCAGCGGCTTTGTCATTCAAATGCAATGAGGTATCACGGTTTTGTGGGTGGCATCAACCTGGCTGCAGATACTGTGTAAGAACAAGCAAGCTCTCTGTTACAAAAATACCTCCTAGTTGTAGTGTACAAACACCATACTTTAGTTTGCCCAAAACACCTACATGGTATTTTGTAGACTGTATAGCAATTAATATCTCAAAGTTCCTTATCATTAGTTATCGCTCCCATCTCTGTGAAATTAATCAAAAATATCACTGCAGTTTCATTGATGGGAAACTAAAACATGGGGAGGTTAATGACTTGCCCAAGGTTTCAGAATGAATCAACAGAAGAGCTGGTATTAGAATCTGCAGTTTCTGACTTTGCATTTCTTTGCTACGATCTTTAGCACAACCTCTTCAAAATGTGAACAATTTTCAACATGAATATATGTTTAGAGAGATGGTAGGAAGGGGAGAGAGGAGAAGATACTATTTGCTTAAGTAAAATTTTCTTCAACCCTAGATCTGCTTCTACAACCCTTCCCATTAACAGCTTCCAAAACATTTTGTAATCAAAGAATAAGGTTCTTTTTCCTCATTTCCATTTATAGAATGAAAGGACAATAACCCAATGAGATTAAATGGAAATTGTAAGTGTAAAGAGAAATTGTTCAAATCTCACTATTTTCCTGTTTCAACATCATTTTGTTCTCCTTGTTGGCTGTCAGTACTGCTATAAACATCATGCATTTGTAGTATTTTGTAACCACTGTCCTGGTGTCCCCTTAAGCAACTAAACACAGTGGGCCAATTCTGCTACTGCTGTTTTATGGCTGAAGAAGCAAGGGTAAATGGAGGTTAAGTGACTGCCAGGAGCATTCTCCATGGCAGCCACTCAGATCAGAACCCATAGCCTCCTACCAACCACACTCTATTGAGATTTAGAAGGCTCCAAAATATCGTTTCCATGACAGAGCAGGGCAATAGCACCTGAAGCAAATTTGTTCAACACCCACAAAGGGACCAGCTCTGCTTCCATGGTCCCATCTTTCCCAAGCCATTCCACAAACTTCCTCATCATTTTGAGGGAAAGAAATTTTCTTTCATGAAATAGAACAGGTGATTTCCATGTCCAGATTTTCATAGTTTTCTGTTTGTTTCATACAGATAAGACCATCATGGTTCTTGAACAGAAACGGGTTTCATTTTCCCTTATGGAATGGATGGCACGGAAGAGACAGGGCACATTTAAACTGCATTTATATTTCAACACCGTCTTCTGTCGTAATCGGTACTCAGTCATCAAGAGCCTATCACAAGACTTACATTCTTTCGGTTGCCAGACCCTCTAACAATCTCTTGAGTTTAGGCCATTGCCATATTCTACAAAGGAAAATGAGATCTATGACTTGTTCAAGAACCCATGGATGGTCATGTCTTATTAAACAAACAGAAAATCATGGAAATCAGAACTTGGGAGTCACCTGTTTAGTTCTAATCTATTTTATGAAAGAAAATTTCTTTGATTTCCTTTTTTCACCATCTAAGGTAAATACTAGGAAACCCTGGTGGCATAGTGGTTAACAGTTTGGCTGCTAACCAAAAGGTTGGCAATTCGAATCCACCAGGCACTCCTTGGAAACCCTATGGGGCAGTTCTAATCTGTCCTGTAGGTTGCTATGAGTCAGAATCCATTTGACAGCCATGGGTTTGGTCTTTTATTTATTTATTTATTTTGGAATGTGAATACTATTGCACATACAGTCACCAGCCAGTATTTGTCTATTACAAAGGTGATTTTTAAAATAATCATTAGCATCTCTGAAAAATCTTCACAGGGTGTTAATATGATAAACACTGTGGGCACACTTTTTCTGTAGTTAGATCCAGGTGTGAGGAAAAAAAAAATCCAAGGAAATGTATTTCCTCCATGAGAATTTCCTGATAATTCCAGCCAAAGTTGATTTGTTTCATGGCAGCCTTCAAGGGAGAGGCTTACTGAGGTTCACGAAAGCAAACAGAAAATATAATTTATAAAATACATGAAAGTGGAGTTCTACTAGAACCAGGACAAGGAATGGCATCTTCTCTTCCCTTGGCCTTCTCTCCTCCTCTGTCTGGCACTTCCAGTCTCTTCTCCCTCATCTTAACCTGGGCAGAGACCTGACAGATATTCCATTCATGTGGTCTACATCTAACAACTTGTAGATAAAGACCAGCTTGTCCATTCTCCCAAGCCACTCAGCCGCACACTAAGGTACCCCTGGAACTGAATCGGATAGTCTTCCTTACCAGTACCAGTCCTTTAGTTCACTAGATGAGGAACAAATTAAATATGTGCAACTCTGGATTACTGACTAGTTTTTCAAGGCCTGCTAAAGACTGTCCAGGCCCTGGTCTACTTACCCTTCTGACCACCTGTCTTACCTATCTTTCCTTATTGAGAGAGGGAGCTGTGGAGATAGAGTAGAAACTCAATCTAGGGTACAGCTAGCCTCAGAGCTGGCAGGTATGAACTGCCAACCTTTCGGTTAGTAGTCCAGTGCTTAACCATTTGTGCCACCAAGGGACTCCATAAGGAGTAGGGAGCCCGTCAAATAACACCTGCAGAAGTCCATACTGCTTCAAACATCATTTCCATGAAGAGTTGCCCACACTGAGAGACTAAAACCTTTAGAACTTCTAGCATGAGTGAGCCAATGGTCTTTAACTGAAATGGGATTGGGCTAGAAGCCAGAAGATCAGTGGCAAAGGTGACGGTCAGGGTACAAGGAAGACTGACCCCTTTCCTGTCTTGTATCCTTTCATTCTACTAATATGGATTGGGTGTCAACCTATGGCAGTTGCAGTTCTAGACACAGAGAGGCTCCTACCCATCCACAGTTTACAGTCCAGGGTTTGCTTACATTCTAGGCTTTAGCCTGGAAAGCAAGAACACTCAACATCTGCCGTTTGATCCTTCACAATAATATCTGCAGCTAATCATGATCGTTCACAAGAGTTAACTGCAGCTAATCATGCGTGTGTGGCAGCGATGGTAAGGGCTTAAAATCCTGCTGAAGGAACCAGACGCCAACAAGACGAGCAGCAGTGACCTAGCCATCTTCCAGGGCTGCTCGGCTGCGAGTGACCTGCGACCTCGGGGCTCAGGCTCCTGATGTCCGCCTGATTAAGGAGGTCTCTGCGCTCGCTCTAGTCTCCATCTGAGTCAGAAACTTCCAAAGGGGAAGGGTGTGAGAGACAGGGACACATGTGGTACGCTCTGCGACCTTCCTGCCTGGAAAGACGGATTATTTTGATTTCTCCGGAGTCCTGGTGGACTAAGGGTACAGGGGCAGAAAGGGTCGCCGCTGCGGATGCCACTTTGCAGGACAGCCAGACCGGAGGGTCTCGAGGGTTCAGGCGCTGTCGAGCGCCCACGCCTCCTGTTCGCTCGCGCCTCTGCGCAAGTGCCCCGGACGTCCCGGGGCAGGAGGAGGGGGCTGAGGCGCCGGGTAAGTGCACGCTGCGGGTGGTGCGGAGGGCAGGTATGGGGTGAGGATGGGGGCCTGTAATGAACTTTCCCGCAGGCGTGCAGAGCCGGAGTTATTTCGGAAATAACACCAGACTAAAATCAGAACCTTTTCCGGGGAGCCCGGGGCTCTCAATCCCGGGCCTCCACTGGAGGCTGGGTGACCCGGCCCGGGACTCACCCATTTTGGGCCGTCGGTTTCCTCCGACTGCTGGGGCCCCTTTAGGGCCGCCGAGCTCCGCGCCTTCTGCTAGCGTCAGGTTCCGGAGTCAGCAGCGGTGCCGTGGGGCTTCTTGCTTCACAGCGCGCCGAGACGCGGCTGCTCGGGGGCTCCCCGCGGCGTCCAGGCCTCTCTCTGCCAAGGACTGTCCGTGGCCACCATGTTCCTCCCGAGGCACCCAGGTCCCGCTGCAGCAGCCCCCGCAGCGCCGGCCCTAAACCTCTATCTTCGCCGCCACGAACTTACCCGCCACCAGCGCGTCTCTCTCGCCAGCCCCCGGCCGCGGGCGATTGGCTAGCAGATGCGGGACGGAGCTAGGCACTCAACACGGCCCTCGGCCGCCTGGGGCCCGGGCACCGCCCGGATTGGCTGCCGCCGCCGCCAGTCACTGGGCGACGGGCGCCCCGCCCCGCAGGGCCGGCCCGGGGCTGGCTCCGCCCCCCACCCGTTGCTCTGCCCCCTCTCCCCCGAGTGCGTTCGGCTCGGCCCCGCGTCCTGCCTCATTCGCTGAGCAAGTCCATGAATTGTCAGCGCGCTCTGGGCGGCTTCTGAACAGAGGCAGCCACCGGGCTTGCCGTGCTCCCCCTGAGGTGCCCGCCCGAACCAGTGTGCCTGGGTCCGCTGGGGCGAGAGCAGATTTGGGGCAACTTGGGATTCAGGAGCCCGAGCAGGGGCGTCAGTTTGCGATCGAAATTCGGCGAGAAAGGTGAGTGGCTGCGCCGAGGGCCAGCGGCTCTTCTGGGCGCTGTGCGGCGGCCGGCAAGCCGGGGGACTGGACGCGTCCTGGCGCGCGTCGGTCGGTCCGTCCGAGCGTAGCCGCCGTGGGGAGGTGAAGGCTGGGTAGGATTTACCCCGTGCCAGTATCCCTACTCCCGAACTTCTTGTTTTCAAAGCATCCCAACTCTGCGCAGGACGCGGCTCTGCGTACGCACGAACTTGGAGCGTTGTAATTATCATCTTCAGGTGGGGCCGGGGACGCGTCCCCTGCCCTTTTGCGGCGGCGACGCGGCGACGCGGCGACGCGGCGCTGGGGGCGCCTCCGTGCCCGGGTGGTGCGCGGACGGTTCCTGAAAAATTAACCAACGCCGAAGCCGATGCGGTGTTGTAACCAGCGTCCGGGTCTGAATCTGTAGACTGAGGAAGCCTACGTGTGGGATGGGTCTTCCGCGGTCAAGAAACTTAAGTGACCAGCTGGGTTCTGTGGCAGGGGCTTAGGTGTTTTGTAGCTATTGAAAGGCATTGACAGCGCGGATATTAAACTTTGTAATTACTTTCTATTAGCACACGAATCTGCTTCCCTCCGGAGGTGCGCGGACCTCCACAACCACCCGCAAGATGTGCCTGAAGGACTTGGTTAGGGCTAGAGGGAAACTGTTGTCTGTCTGAGTGCTCGGAGCCCCTGAAAATGCAAGACGAGACTGTGAAAGGGACCGCCAGGGTCGTTGGCTGTTTATTTAAGCTCCTGTGTTTAAGTGATGAAGTTGTGACAGGAACTGACAACAGAGGATTCAAGGTTAAACCTGACACTTTGTTTCTGACTCAGTCTGGGATAGATTTTTTTCCCCCCTTAATAAGAAGGGGGTAAATGCATCTGTTTTGCTGGGTGTGCGTGGGGGGAGGGGGTCGACAATTACCAACATGTAGTTTATGGGATAGTTCTACTCTGTCCTGTAGGGTCTCCATAAATCAGAATCAACTCGACGGCAATGGGTTGGTTTGGATTTTTAGTTTATATTATGTGCGGACTAAATATAATTCAATTTACTATTTTCTTGTAATTCTTATTTGACATGAATGAGAGCTTATTGAGAGTACCAGATAGAGACTTGTGTACAGAATTTGGGACTATTTTAATCTTTGAAACCATAAAAACATTGAGATACGTAGTTATACATGTGTATGTGCACACACACATATATAGTTGATAGGTGAGTGAGATAGTAGTATATAAAGGGCAAACTGCCTTGAACTTCCCCTTGGTCATGGAGATTGATCTTCTGAGCACTGGGGTAAATGGTGAGAATGTGTGTGTGGTGTGTAAGCAAGCATACCTGGATCTGCCTATCTGTCTAGGTCAGTGTATGTCCGTGAACTTTACAAGCATTCACTCTGTACCATTCGGTGCAGATTCCTTGTTCCTGGTTTACAGCCCAGCAGCCGCCAGCCGTCCCATCTGTTAAAACATAACTTGTCCACTTCAGTCGGGGCACTGGGGTGGAGCGTGGGTAGGGGGGCAACCCTCAGCAGAAACAACATGCTACAAACAAAGCCCAGTCTCAAGTTCTATTTTCATTCATTATTAGGGCTGAACTTGTGATTTTGGTGAGGGGGTAGAGGGAGTGTTGTCTCTTCAGAAATGTCAAGCTGCATTTTGTGAAATAATTAAAGCCACACTTTGGGGAGTGAGGACCTTATAGGAGGAAAAAAAAACCCCTAGAAAAGAAATGTGGTGCTTGTCACATCACCATGCAGCACTGGTTTACTGCTTTGCAGTAGCATGTATATCAGAAACTGTTTTTCTTTTGCTTTTAAAGAGAATACATTAAAACTGAATTGTTTTGCACCAAAAAAAGAAAAAAAAAAAACCTTAATAGAAGTAAACAGAGCTTTCTTGCAGAGGCTATTTAGTTTACTAGAGTTAGGACTGCCTTAGTAATTCCAATGAAACATGTTTTTAGGAATTTATAACTTGGATATAAATTCATATTCAGACTAACCACTAGTTGCAGTGATTCAGAATTTATAGTTTAAAAAAAAATAATAAAAACCTTTATCACAAAAATTCTCATGACTAAAAGGGCATGGGAAGGGTATGCCAACTTAATAAGTTCCTGTATCCAAGTGACAGATACTTTAAAACACTATAAATCCTTTTGATAGCATAATTATTTTAGGTGACAAAATAAAGGCAATATTTTGGAGAAGCAGAGTTGATATTTTCCCTGTAATTTTATAATTACATTTTAGTAACAGTGTTAATTATATCTGGGCAGAATAAACTAGAATGGTTTTTAAGAACTCATCACAAGAAATACTGCTTTCATTTTTAAGGCATTTTGGGGAAAATATGCAAAGCCTTAATCTGTGAATGTCTTTAAATTTCTGATGGGCTGTATAGATTCAGTAATGCTCCCACCTTAGTCTGGGTTATCAGAATCAACTGGGTTACTCCTTAGAATTTGGTTCTTGGAGTGTTCTCCAGTCCTAGGGATTCTAATTCAGGAGTCTGGAGAGGTATTTAGGAATCTGCATTTTTAACAAGCACCCCCAGGTGATTCTGATGCCAGTGGTCTCCCTTGCCATAGTTTGAGAAACACGGGAATGATGTTTATGAGATAAAAGAAGAATTATAGTCCATCAGTTAATTTAACATATGTCAGAAATTTCCAGGTGGTATTTATCAGCCTTATGAAATTTATAGATAATGCAGTAAGTCTCTCTGCCCTCAACAATGGGCATCTTTTGTCCTGTGTTTGAAAGTGTTTTAGAATCCTCAGCTGTACCTGTTCCAGGTTGACCCCAATTCTAAGGAAATCTGCCTGGGGAAGCAAGGTAATTCTCAACCCCTCCCCAGTCTTAGGCCCTCCATCTCCTACTCCAAGGCCAGTGGGTTTTGGGGATGCTCTGGGATGCCTTGCCAGACCTAACTCATAGTTGTTGGGCATTTTTCCCTGGAGGTAGAAGGATGCTAAACCTTGGGAGGCACCTTTGTCTCTTTAAAAGCTGTCCCCAGCTTGAGGGCTAGTACCAAAGTGCATACCTCGCACCTCAGCTGGGCTAGTACAGATATACAAGGATCTCCGTGGGAAACTGATCTGGCCTGCCTCTCAGCCAGGTGAATGTCCCAGGCTACCCACCCAGAGGCCCAGAGATATCTCATTTTCTGAAAGTCACCTTAGTAGTATTTTGAGCTGTCCAGTTAATTGAGTAGATAAATTTTCTCAGCATCACAGAAATATGTTGAGAATTGATTGCTACCTTTCTTTTCACTGAAATCAGTGTGAATTTTGACTTATTAATTATTGCCAGTTAATTTGTTTTATTTATAATTTGATACCGACATTTGGGTTCTATCCTCCCATTTTAAACTGGCATAATTCTCAATTTAAGACTTCTAGATAAGGCTTAAAAGAGAAAGGGTCTATCAGAAGTTTTCCTTCCCTCTTTCTACCATTCAACTACCTAAAAAACCAAATGACTTCTCCACAGAGGTCACAAGTACCCGGAATATTTACTTCTTGGTGACAAAAGGACATGGATAGGTTGGGGCACTGAACCTGGATTTTTCCAGACCATTGGCTCATCACTGGGACTTTACAGAGCAATTTCTGTTTTAAGAAGCACTTGGCAGCTATGTTTATAGGTCGCTTATCTTAACAATCCTTTGAGTACAATGATTTTTTTTAACTTTGTTGCAGAGGAGCCCACAGCAGCCACAAAAGGATAATAATATTGAGATCCTGTCTTTCATAGTCAAAGATGACACCAATAACCGAGAAGCGTCCTTGCATTTTTAATTGTTTGTAATTTAGCATTGTGGTGATATGATAGGATTCTGCTTAGTCATTCATATCATCTACATTTTTTTTTTTACCTGTTTCTTCAAAAATGTTTTTATATTGAATGTGACCTTGGAACAGTTTTCTTTATAAAGTTAACCACTGTGTAGGATAATTGGTTCAATGACCATGACCTTAACCAGCCAGCCTTGACCCAGAGAGGCAAATTATTTGCTAAAGGTCACAGAGCACCAGGGCTGCAAAGACAACACATAGAAGTCTTTGGACCTGTATTTTAGATCTGTGCTGTTTGCCTGTTGAGTCATGTTATGCTGTTAATGATGTTTTCACTCTGACAGAAGACAGTTGCTTATGTTTCATTTCCCAGCATTTGCATGATTGGAAGAATTTTGAAAAATTAAAAAGCCTAAGGTATATCACATCCCCTGATCAATGGGACCAATTTCTGTCCAGTTTAAAAACTGCAGTATAATGCTGCTTTTCTTGAAACTAGACCATAGGTCATTGCAAGCTTCTAAGCAACAATTCTTACTTTCTTTTTGGCCATGGCATGCTTTTGGCATCCAACTTTCATTTGACAAATTCTTTTCAAGTTTTTGATGCTTCTTTCTTTACCCTTACCCCCACAGTCAAATCTACTTACAAAAAATTCATGTTTCAAGTCAATCCACCCTCTTAACGTCCTAATTCTTAGGTTTTGACCATTTTTACTATTTCTCGTCCACAATGGCCCCTCAAGCTCTTACCTCATCTTAATTTTTGGGTGCTAGTAACATCCTCTGAGCTGGAAAAAGTCATTGAGCTATAGAAATTGTACTCTAGCTTCAGCTTTGTGGGTTTAACTATGACACTAGTAAGAAAAAAGGAGGAGGAGGCTGCTATTAAAGTCATGTTGATATGTGTCATATTAGATATCCCCAGCTTAGAGTTTCAGTGGGAAATTTAAGATCCAGATGAATGAAGTGACAGATGCACTCATCTGTGACCTTACAGACACTCTTCTGATACAAGCTGAAGACTAACTGAAGACAGCATCCTGGGTTACAGAAGAAAAACAAATGTTAAGCTCTTGAGAAAAGAACTGGACAAAAGCCGAATGGTCCAGGTTGGGAGTGGGTTGTGGAGAGTGGTGGGAAAGAAATACCTCTAGTAAACTGCCAGACAGGGTGGTAAGAAATTTATAGAGGTGCTGATGGTTTGAGGTTTCTTGGGGCATTGATTCTGTTTTATACTGTCTTCACAACCTGCTCGCCCTGCTTGCTTTAAATAATTTATTATAGCAGCAGGCCTTCCACTGGTTAGTTTCTTTTTTTATAAGTTTTCCTTCTCATCTCTGGGTCTAATCAGAAGCATGTGTAATAGTGTGGCTGCTCTGGAGTACTTAGGAAAATCATGATCAATATCACCATGTTACAAATGCATGGCTGTTCTGTTTTATTTTGCAGTGTTTTCTTGCCTGTTACATTAACTCAGTATCTGTGTTTGAAACAATCTTTTATTAATCTTTGCACAATGAGACTTCTGAGCTTATTCTTCTTGGCTGGAACTGTCTTTTGAGTAATCCATCATCAGACCACCATTGATCTAATGATGTATTTATTGCTCACTATTGCAGTACTGACAAGAAACCCAGTATGGTTCTAAAAATTTGATTAAAAAGAAATCAAGTTTTTGCAAGGCATAGCCATCCAATTATGTTAGGAGCTGCCTAGTATGTTTTATGCTAAAATATGCAGACACATTTCAAGTGAGTAAAGTGTGCTCTTTTCGAACGATTTTAACACTTTTTGCTATGAAATAAACAGAACAAGAAGATGTCTTTTCCAATTATGAGTGCACCCCCTTTCCACCAAAGGTAAGGTATAGTATTTCTTTCTTTTTTTTTGGATTATATGCCTGAACATGAAAGTGAATAGGTTTATCTTTTTTTTTGAAAATAGTATAAACAGTTGTAAGAACTAGCGCCCAGTCCTTAAAGAATCTTCCAGGTAATCATTACAAATCATAAGGAACTGAAATTAATTAACAAATATTAATTGAGTACCTACCATGAGTAGCACCTCTTCTCTGCTTAGCTAACTCAAAACGCAGTTCAAGCATGCACACGTTTGGGAAGCCTTTCCATGTCCCCTCTCTGGCCTGGTGCCTTCTGCCAGCAGAGTCCTCATCTCCTGTTCTGTAATCTCTCTCCAGGCTGGGAGCCTCTTGAGGGCACACACCTTTCATCTTGAGCAGCCTCTCAAGAAAAGATGGTAGGTGCACTAGTGTCTACAAAGAATTAAAGGGAACATGGCAAGGGCTCAAAAGGAATATGCACAAAGATGTTCACCAAAAATGTAAATGGTAGCAATCACTAGAATCTTAGTGCTGAAATTTCAGCTTTAGCGCCAGTCTCAGCACTTCGTATAACTATCATCCATTCCTGCTCCCTCCTTCTTCAAAGTCCCTCTGCTTCATTGCTTCCTTCTCACTGCCTTGCCTCCTTCTCATTACCTCCCTGTTGTGTCCTCTTTAAGGATGTCTCCCACTCCTACCCTAGTCTAAGCCATCTATCTTAGTTGCTGTTTTGTTCCCATAGCCCTTGTCATATCTTGAAAAGGCAGCTGACTGATTGCCCCCCCCCCCCCGAGACCCGAGACAGCCTTACTGTCATGTCTTTTGAAGTCCTGTTGCCAGTCAATGCAGGTGGCTAGCTAGTTTTGGCTGTAGGAGGTTTGAGGAGTCTTTGAGGAGCAAAATGGTGCTGGGCCTAGAGGTTGCTGATGTTCAAAGCTTGGTATGATGGGGAAGCTTGACATTTGTTGAGGATAGTCTTTTGTTTGTTTGTTTGTTTTAAATAATTCCAACAGATTATTTCTATTTCAGAGACTAACTTTTGTAATAGTTTTCATTTATAAATCTCATTTTGTTTAAGAAGCTCCCCCTACATAATCACGTTTATCAGATAGTCTGATGGCTTCAGTAAGCACCAGTCCTGGGAGCCAGGTTCCTGTGGTTTTGTAGAGACCATGTCTCCAGAAGAAGTTCATGAATTATCTGAATTAAGCTTAACTTCTGAAGTGAGGACCATTAGAATAGCCCTTTAATGTCAGATCTTACAGGGCTGGGAATGACTGCAAGAGATCAAGGACCCTGATTTTCTGTCTCATGTGGGAGACTGAGCCTCACTTAACAGAGGTGCCTTCTTCTCATACCGGCCAAGAAAATATCATTACAAAATTGAGTGATTGTGTCTAAAAAGCAGTTTGATGTCCAAGGCAACAGAGAAGGTGAGCTACCCTAAATTAGGTCATGGACTCAAACACTGATTTCTTTTGGAGCTTGGAAATCAGGAGTGCCTGCCCTGCATAGCCCAGAGCTTCTGCTTTCACATTTTGATCTGGGTGCTTTGGAGGACCCCAGGGAGGCTCCAGTTGAGGGTGTCAAGGCAAACGTCTGTGGAACAAATCAGCTGGTTCCCTTCACTGCAACTAGTGGAGGTTCTCCCTGTGGTGCTTTGCTTTGGCATTGTCTCAAATCTGATTTTCAGTGTCCTAAATACCAAACCTTTTTGTTCTTAAACTTTGCAAATACGTTACACACACAGAGGTTCTCACAGTCAGAAAGTTCTTATCCCTTAACCTTTTTAGTTTCCCTAATTTCAACTTCTTCTTAATTTACCTCTCATCCTCCAATAATGTTATCCTTTCTTTAATGTTCTCTTTCCCTTCTTTTCAGGTAAGAACTCTATTTTATAAAACCTGTCTCATAATCAGTATTACCATTAATCTTTTTCTCTACCGAAGTAACTGCATTTTTTACCATTCTTTGAGGACTTTTCTAAAGCATTCCAATGTATCTTTCTAATGCTAAGAAAAAGATCGTAGTAATACAACTTCTCTTCTTTTGGGATATTACATGCTCTGGCAGCCTTACACAGTACAAAAGTAATTAAGTCTCACAAAACCTCAGTTTTCATCATCCTTACCCATACTTGCCAATGACACTTCTCCTCACCTGCCTAATCACTCTTACCTCCTCCTGCTCACTTTTTATATCATTAAGAAACAAGATCACAAGACTCTACTAGTGACAGAGATACTCATTATCAAGGAGATGAAGCTTCCTACAAAACCAAAATAGATATACACAGAAGGGTAAAAAGAAGGGCAGACCTATCCTGATTTCTTTAAAAACAGAACATGTGGACGAATGCATCTTTTGCTGATGAATTGTTAACTTGTTGTTCTGACTAGCCATGACCTATTTTTCTTTGGAGGCCAGTTTATTGCCTTGTAGTTAATGTCAATAGTTGTCACTTTTTTTCTCCCTTTGGAATATCACCAGTGATTTTTTTAGTTTTTTTTCCTTCGTTTATTTTATTTTAAAAATTTTTGTTGTTTCAGGTTGTTTTTCCTGATTTACCTAATTAAGTTGTATTGTTTCTAACCTCTTCAGACATTTTTCTCCCACTTTCCTGCCCCTGGCAACGTCTCAGAGATACCATCCTCACATTGAATGAATTTCCATTTTCAGTGCAGATTAGTAATGAAGACATTAAGTGGAATCCTGATAGAGACCCTTTCCAGAGCTAAGGCACCATTTACTATTCTGTTTTAATTATGGTCTGTTAGCATATTTTCACCAGTTATAGTGTTCACCCCATTTTTCAAGTAATGTTTCTCAAATACTGTACAAAATTATGAAATCTATGCACGTTACATTTTCTGCTCTCCATTATGTGCTAACTTTATAATTCTATAATTTTCTTTTAGGAAAAATGCGTATTAGACTAGAATGTTTAATTTGTTTCAAGGCATACTGTTTTTTGCTTATTGTGAACCATTAGACATTTACGTGATACATTTTTTTACTTCATTCCCAGCCTCCACCATCAGCTACCAAATAATAATCCCACTCCATACCTTCCCTCCTCAGTCAATTATCATCTGTGCTTTTTTGTAAGATTCATATTTTATTTGACTGGTCTCTGATAGTTTCAATTTTAAGATTACGCCACATAGCTGAAAGAATAGTGTCTTTTGATTGTCAAGATTTTCCCCCTTCCTTTTCAGGTACAACTGCAATATTGCACTTATTCTCTGAGTGCTTCTCTCCCTTCATCCTCTTGTCCCAGTGAAGCGCGAAGCTGCTTCTGCTTCCTTAACATGTGACCTGTCTCTGGGATCTGTTATAGTTCTGTGTGATCACTTCACTGAAACTCTTGTAATTGGGTAAGGGCTTAAAATTAGTAGCCTTATGGAACAAAAGACCAGTGAAAGGTGTGCTTCAGTTCAGCCTTGGGGAATGTCCCAGGCAGGTGGGAGGTGAAAGTCAAAATTTTTAAACAGGTGGGGAAAGCCACACACACAGAGACCATTTGGTACTACCCCTGCCAAAGGGAGCCCTGGTGGCACAATGGTTAAGCGCTTGGCTGCTAACCAAAAGGTTGGCAGTGTGAATCCACACATCGGCTTCACAGGAGAAAGACCTAATGATCTGCTCCTGTAAAGATTACAGCCTAGAAAACCCTAAGGGACAGTTCTACTCTGTCACATGGGGTCACTGTGAATCTAAATCAACTCAAGGGCACCTAACAACACCAACACCTAGGCCAAAGTACCATCCTCCTGTTATGATTTCTAGGGTGTTTTTTCCTTGGGCTTTTCCAAGTAACTATCTAGTGTGGTAGATTAAAATGCATTCTTAGAGTTCACTGAGCTAGAGTCAGAAGTCCTGGTTTCAGTCCTAGACCTTCCTAGAGAAAAGAAATGAGTTGTGTTTCCAAATGGAAATGTGCAAGTAGAGATAATATGGTACATCTGCTAGGAGACCACCTGCTGCATGAAACAAAAGACCCCAACTCAAGTTGACATAAATGGTAAAGAAATTTATTATCCCATGTGAGAAACAGGGCCGGTGGCAGACTTAGTTGATTCAGTGGCACAATGACATCATCCAGAATATAGGTTTCTTCCATCTTTCTGCCTCTGTTGTCCTGAGGGTCCACTTCACTCTAAGACTGGTTCCTTGCTTCATTGCAGGATGGCTCCAGCAGTTCAGATGTCACTTGCAGTCACTTCAGACACAACAATATCTATAGCACAGAAAAGGGATCCCCCCGTTTTGAAATACCTGAAGACATTCCCTAAACGAACCCCAGAAGACCTCTCTTCTGATCTCATTGGTCAGAACTAGATCACATACCCATGTCTATACCAGTCACTAGCAAGGGACTCACCATGAGTACCTGAGGGAGGACGAGGTGGAACTTGAACAAAATCAGGATTCTGTTAGCAAGAAAGAAGTATGAGGTGGGGGGAGGGGAGGAGAGCAATAGATGACAGGAGGCAGTTGTGTCTGCTACGTGTTATGCTTAAGAAAATAACCATAAAATTCTCCTCTGACTGCTGTGTAGTTGGAACTGCTATGCAGTTCTGGAAAAAAAATAGCAAGGCCTAGGTAGACAGGGAGAGAAAAGCCACAAAGTGGACTAATTAAGGGCAAAGAAATGAGCCAAGATCAGCGTTTGTTCTGATTAGAGCCACGATAAACCCTAATGAATTTGAATGTACTAATTTATATCTGTTTGTACTCAATAAGTATATGATCTTTACTGAATAAAAAAGATTAAATAATTTCCTTATTTCTCAATTATTCTATTTTTATGATATATTATTTTGCAGTGTAGGCCTATTTGAAGTTTAGGTGAATTTTTTTCATTAATTTACATGTTATAGTATTAAGAACAATGATAATTGCTGATGATTGTAACTGGCCATTATTTATTGAGTGCCCGTTTATAAATTAGGAACTTAGCATCTGAGCCAAAACCAGCCCGTTGCCGTCGAGTCAATTCCAGCTCATAGCGACCCTATAGGACAGAGTAGAACTGCCCCGTAGAATTTCCAAGGAGTTGCTAGTAGATTCGAGCTCCCGACGTTTTGGTTAGCAGTCAAGCTCTTAACCACTGCTCCACCAGAGCTCCTAGCATCTGAAAGGAGGTAGTAATTTGCCTGTGTCACACAGCTAGTAAGCAGCTAAGCTAGGTCCATCTGTCATGTCCCTTCCCTGCTCTCCATGGCTTCCCTTTGAGTTGGAAGACAGTCCCAACACTATCCTGGCCTACAGGGCCTTAGGTGATGGGCCCTGCCCATCTCTGTGACCTCATTAACTACCCTCTTGCACTCTCTCAGCCCTCCAACCACACTGACATCCTTGTTGTTTGTCTAATAAGCCAGTCTCCTTCCCACCTCTGACTCTTTGCATTTGCTGTTACCTCTGCTTGGATGCCACATCCACGGTTCTTATAGCTAAATCCTTCCCATTCATATCTTGGCTTAAATGTCTCCTCTTCAGGGCATCTCTAGGATTATCCTATCTAATATTTAGGATTCCCCACCCTTCCCTGTGAGCCCTGGTGGTGCATTGGTTAAAGTGCTTGGCTGCTAACCAGAAGATCGGTGGTTCGAACTCACCAGCCACTCTGTGGGAGAAAGATGTGGCAGTCTGCTTCCGTAAAGATTTATAGCCTTGGAAACCCTATGGCCCTTCCAAAATTCTGTATCTGCCCCTTTTTTGTTCCCTTTATAGTATTTGTCACAATCTTGTATAATGTACTTGTGTACTCTTTTTTGTCTGTCTTCCCAACTAATAAGTTCTTGTAAGTTCTTATAACTAATAAGAACCGATAAGTTCTGTGAGGGCAGAGACTGGCTGTATTTGTGAAAATGGATAATAAGTTCTTATAAGTTCTTACAACTAATAAGAACTTGCAAGTTCCATGAGGGCAGAGACTGGCTGTATTTGTAAACATGGATGAATGAACAACTAAGTTAATAAAGGAATAATTCTTTAGATGTTTTCACCTCTAATAATCCATAGTCAATCTTTATCTCCTGCGTTAGGAATCAAGTAGGATGTCCATTGTCACTTGATCTGAGTACGTGCACCTCAGATTTTTCCTATAAAAGAAAACTTAACAAAACCTCCTTTTATTTTTTTATTTCTTTAAAGGTAAAATAAGATAGAGATACCGAAGTTTTTTTGGAGAAAAGACACACTACAGTAAGTACTACGTAAGAGTTTCAAGAGAGGTTGGTGCAATCTAGAGAAATTTGAGTAACGCTGTTAACTTTAGTTTTTCTATTGATTACAGTTTTAAGAATGCCAACTCCTTTAATTCAGCAGAAACCCTTCAAAAATAAAGGTGTAAATCTATAACACTAGATTGTAAATTGGGAGAATTATAATTGCATGATAATTTGCAGTGACAGATTTACTTAAAGAAATAAAATTGCTTTTTCTGGTTACACATACTTTTTCATTTGAACTCATATCTACTAAAATAATTTATTCTTACAACTATGTTCTTAATTATCCTGAGATAGTTACGAAGGTACAAGTTGAAAAATAGCTTTACCTCACGTATTCATTTGGAAGGAATTGACAGAGATGAGGGTAGAGTGCCTTTCTCCAAAGTCTCTTCTCGGCTTTCAGCTCAGGACCTTCTCTGCTGAAGTGCGTACTTTTGTGTGTTTTTTCTTTCCCTGTCATTCTGTAGGTTGTTGTGTCGCCTGCTAAATATGTTGTGAGGCATTATTTTCTGGGGCTTGCAGCTTTGCTGCCAGTGTGACTTTACCACTCAACTAAATAAATCATCATTTCAATTTTGACAAGACTTCACATTCGCTTCCTACCTGCTCATCTTCCGCTTGCCTTTCCCCAGGTGACCTCGCAAGCTGCTGTCTCTCAGCATAGTATCAGTCTCAACCCACTTATACTGCTTTCTGGCCTTCTCGTGTTTCCACTATCAAAAAAATCTGTTAGAGTTGCTTACTATGAAATATGCTTCTCTGTTAAATCCCCGTATCCTATCTCCAGAACAAATCTAAATTTTTTGGTGAGTAAAATACATCTGTACTTGAGAATAATTTTTAATCTAGCTCTTCCAGATTGTTTTCATGTTTTGCATCAGAGGCAAGTGAAAAAAATGACGGGGAAAGAAAAGGAAGAGGATGCTTTGATGTTGTTTGCATTGTACTTTATTCTTGTGTGTCCTGGGGTGGGGGGGCACCCTTTTCCTCCTCATATTATAACCCTGGTGGATTTGGGCATGTGATTGTGTAAGAGCTCATCGGGTTCTAGGTGAAAATGAGATTGGTAATTAAAGGGCTAGGCCAGTACATCATTACTATTTAAGTGAGACAGGTGCATAGTCTGTGTAAGCCGTTGACAGCCTGCCTTTGACAGGGTGGTTTTCATATACAGTAACTCTGTAGATTGGCCCTTTTATGGCTCAACGAAGTCTCTCTTTTTTTTTTTTTCTTTCTTTCTAAGCTGTGTGGGTGGAAAACAGCATGAGGTTATAGAAAATGTATAGAAAGAGCAGTTGCAATGAGAAAGAATCCATAATGGGTGCGCATGCATTGCTGGAATACTTCCCAAGTACTTGGGGGTGGGGGGAGGGGGACGGAGGTGAGGCTTCTTTGGCAGAGGCAAAGTAGAACATGTGCTTTTCCATGTGTGAACACTGTGCTTTGAAAGGTCCTTTATGATTCACAAAAGCAGCTGCTTTCAAGCTGGTATAGCCACAGAGTTTTGGAAATTCACTTAAATAGGTGTATTGCAGACTCCTAACATCTGTCTGTTTTGGAGATTTGGTTGAATATTTGGGAATGCACTTATTTACAAGTGACATGGAACAACGAGTGTTGTTCATTAGAATGTGCGATCCTGTAATGTCTTTAGGGTTTGTGGATCAAAGCTAACAAGAAACGACTTAAAATTATGAACAGCCATTTGCTATGCTATATACATGTATACATAAATTTGCAAAGGTGGCTTTCTTGTTAATTTTGAAAACTATGAATGACAGTTTTACTCCGCCTAGTAAACCAACTTTTCTGGATTACTCAGAAAAGTTGATTTACTAGAGGCCGAGTAAAATTGTAATCTGTGTACTGCTTTGTGGTGAGCTTTTAGATTTTGCCTGTAGTTTTACCAAAACAAATCTCATGACTCTTTTTTTTATACATTTCTATTCCATCTCTGAGTATTGGTTGTCTACTCTTTTATCATCATTAATAAGTTATTTTCACTTTTCTAAGGATTTCAAACTGAAATGATACTAGCAGTGTTGTTTCCTATCACTTTCAACAAGGGCCATTTGGGGCTGGTTCTTCAAACAAGATAAGTAACTAGGACATGGTTCTTCACATTTTGCTAGTTTTTAGTTTATTAGATGCTGACATCATATAGCATTTTCACAGGTTGCTTTAAAAAATAAGGTGAAAGCTTTCTTTTTAACGAGGCATAATAAGTTTCTGAACGACAAAGCAAAAAAAAAAATATTACCAGAACACAAGACTAATGTGGCTATCTTGAACTAGAAATCATTTGAAATGTTTCATGGCTACATTTTGTGCTAAATATAAAAATAATTGTGTTTCCCACGTGTAAGCCTAGTTGGTGAAACAAGTAGGTCACTACTGATGGTAGAACATGAGACAGGAAATGTCACAGCTAAGATTAGAGGCCCAAGCAATATGTCTCGCCATGCTCGCTGCACTGTTCTTCCTAAGAAGTGGAAGGACTCAACAGGATATAACTAACTAGCCCAGTATGAAGGTATTAGCAAGGATTGCCTTTTAATCTGTCATTCCCATTTGTTTCTAGATAACTCACTTCCCCGGTTTGGCAAAATAATTGAGTTGCTTAAGTTCGCACATTGGCAGACCTCTGAATGCCAATTAAAATGGCAGGCTTTGCATTATAAAAGTATAAATGGGAAGCAATAATCAGCTTTGTTGTTTTGTTATTAGCTGCCGTGGAGTTGGCCCCCAACTCCTGCAATTCCACATGTTACAGAGGAGAACTGCTCCATGGGGTTTTCTTGGCTGTATTCTTTACGGAAGCAGATCGCCAGGCCTTTTCTTCCACGGAGCTGCTGGGTGGGTTTGAACTGCCAGTTTTTCGGTTAGGAGCCTATCGCAAACCACTTCTGCCACCCAGGCTTCTTAATAATCAGCTATATACAATTATATATATAGATTTACCTGATGTTTGAAATTGCTGACAAGAAATAACCAACCAATTAAAAATGAATTAACTTAAAATCTCATTTATCTTCATATTTGAAGTTGAGGTGACATGGGAATACACGGGAAAAGTACACTTTCAGAAAATCCAGTCACCTTTTTCTTTTCCTTGTGGGCGACAGGAGGAATAATTATTTATATGTTAGGAATTTTTACTGCAGAAGTTGCTTCATTTTTGCTATTATAGTTAATCTAATTTTTAAGCAAAGGGCTAAGGGGAAAAAAAGCAGTGCTTTTCTGTGTTTGCCCTGATGAGAGATAATACCTCATTTTTGGGAGCCAGACCAAGATGGAGCCTTGAATTCTGAGAGAAGCCGTCTCCTCATGCTAGATTAAGCAGTTGAACACATGCCCAGAGAGCATGTGGTTATTTGGATGAGTAGATGGAGGCACACCGCGATGAGTGAATTTTAAGTCTGTCGTTAGAGTGAGTATTCATTCACTTTGAGCACAGAGCCCTTCACAGAAGTACCCTGGCTTATGGATTTGGTGTACTCTGCGTGGATGGTTTCATTGCTTGAATCTCAGAGGCCTGTCTAGGCTCACACTTTCAAAGGTCATTAATGCAGATTAAATTAAAACACTCTACTTTTGAACTAGGATTATTTTATGCAGGTTATAACTTTTAAGAGGGGAAGTGAGTGGCGTGGATTCTTAATGGAAAAAGAAGTTTGGCAGTTCTCCTAGTCTTTATTCCTTCTCCAGCTTAAACACAGAGCCTAGATTTTTATGCCTGATCCAAGGATACTATGTTGGGATAGATTTGCAAGCACAGCCCTCACAGACATCCCTCTAGAATGAAAATTCTAGGAGTGGTTTTCAGTTGGCTGCAAGAGGCCCATTGGCTTCTTATTGGAGAAAACATAAGAGATATGGCAATCAGGCCTGGTAACGTGTGTGCTTGGTTCCCACCCATCGTGAAGCAAGCTGGTTGTGAGCTATAGAGTTCCCTCATTTTCTAAGCCTCTGTCAGGGAGTGTCAGTTGACAGAGGCTGGAGGGAAAGTTCTAGAAAATATCTAGGAATATCTGAAATAGATGTTTTGCTTTGGAATAAAAATTTAGATTTTGGTTCCTCTTTCTAGTTTCAGGAATGTATGAATGATTAATAACTATTTAAAATTTTTGTGTACTTTGTGGAACCCCTTACTTCCTTATGAAATTGGTCACCTGCTTGTAGTTACTGCTATGGGATTTCTCTTTGAAGTCAATGTAAATGTCCAGGTCCCCCAATCTGCTTTGACCTTAGTCAGAATCCCGTGGCCTGGTTCTGGCTCTGCCTCTAACTCGAGGTGGATACAGACTAAGTCACAAGACTCCTTTCTCTTCTGGGAAGGGAGCAGAGAACTGGATCATTTCTGTGAGATTCTTCCAGTGCTTATGCTGTATGATTCTCCTCGTCTTTCAAGCCTGTGTGTTTGTTTTTATTTTTGTGGGGAGAAACATGTAAAATTTTCCAGCTAACTTTTAATAGTAAGGACAATACTCACCAGGTTACTCGTTGGTTGCTTATGTTGGTTTATTTGATGTTTATTTATTAATTTTTTTGCATTTGTTGTACAGAGCGTTCAAATGAACGTGTCTGATCACAAAATTGAAGTAAGGGTACCCAGTAGGTTTCATACTTTAATGCAAGAAAAAGCAAAGCTTTCATTGGGTGAGGGGGAGTTGAGGTTGGGAGGGTGTGGAGGAGCTAATTAGTTCCATGGGAAAATAGAGGGGGAATCCAGTATGCAAGTGTGTAACAGGAAATCAGTCAGGATTTACACAGTTCATAATCTCTGTCCACTCATTTAGGAAATGTAATGCTGGTGCTTATAAACTTGTGTGCAAGGAAGTAGCGCAAGTAAAAATGTCACTTCTAAGAGCCATCTTGTAACTTTCTCAAAGGCCTAATGGAAAGGGTATTATCGCTTAAAATGAGATACAAATAACCCTTTATTTTAGTCTCTCTTATGACAGATAATATTGGTAGAATCTTGAAAATATAGAAAGCAACCTAGATTGGAGTATTTTTCTTCTTGCTGACAATAAGACTTTTCTTCCCAAGAAAGAAATACTAAATGGCATTTATATTATGTACACCTCCCTTTCCTTAAACACTGACATAGCCAATCAACTTAAACTTCCACTGGTGAATTATCCTTAACTTTTGTGAAGGGCTCTCCAGTGGTGAGAGTTGTTAACTAAGAGGGAATGGAAGCTTTGGAATCTCCTCCTTGAGAGTTCTCTTAGAAGAGGAGAGAAACTAGTTTTTATGGAGGAAATGTGACTGGGCAAATTCTAGAGCTTGCCTTTTGGTCCTGTTATTCTTTGATTATTTAAAAATCTACCTGTGTTATTGGAAGTTAGTTCTTTAAGAGCTTTTACTTATGGGTAACCAGATCCTGCTGCTATAGAAATAATTTCTCCTAAGTGTTTATAGCTCTCCTTTCAGTTTCTTGAAATAGGCTTTGGTCCCTGGACCAGGTTGACAGGCTCCTTGCCTAGTATATGACTTTGTGACCACGGACTATAGTCATTATACACTGGACTTCCTGAGCTCCTGCCCCTTGGGATGGCAAATGTAGAAAACCATCTTCAAAGAGAATAATCCAGGTGATAAAGACTCTAAATTTAGAAAATGTTTACTTTCCACGTAATAGAATATAGATTCTTTCTTCTTCCCACACAAAATAGAGCTGTCCAGAAGAAAAGTCAGGAAGACTCATGACCCCATCACATCCCTCCCACTTGCAGCTGTTAAGGCTTCCAAGTACAGTTTGTGTATGCTGAATAATTTTGCTCTGAGACACACCACAGACACTTGTTTTGATGTTTGTCGAGGCTGGTAACTGCTAGGCCATTTGAGGAGTAGGTGAATGGAGGCTAATGGGGAAACAGGAGACTTGTTGACATTCTTCTCCCAACCCTGAGAGCATTCAGCCAGATTCTTCTAGTTGACAGCAGGAGAAAACTCACCCAGGAACCTTCCTTTATTCTTCAGTCAATGAGCTTTTGGATAGAGGGTTTCTCAAGAGCCACCAGGAAATGAAAGTTTAGAAGTTATCCAGGAGTTCTTTGAGCAAACAGTGAGAGGCAGTACTTTTCTAGTAGAACACACATATTAATTTTCAGTTTTTGAGTTGGAAATGGCACTAAAGCTTATCTAGATCAGGGTTTCCAGGGTGAGTTTGCAAGATAAATCATTAGGGTGTGGGAAGAAAATAGTAGAACTTCTATTTATGTTTTATACCAAAAAAAAGAAAAATTAAGTTTTATGTATGAATTGGCATTTGCACCCTGCCCTGTTCTCTAGGTCATAAGGCTGTGTGTTAATTAAGTAAGATACATGAGGTGTTCTGAGGGAGGACTGGGTTTCTGTTAACACGCAGGGGTCAACAGTGGCTCCCTCACTTGCTTGTAGCATGTTATGATGTATTAATATGGGTCCAGTTAAATTAATTTTCAGAATATTAATTGGTGTCAAACTAGCCCTCAATAAATGGGCAAGTAGCTTAAAAAAGATTCTGGAAAAAGAAACGTGGGTTGAGGATAACACTAACTGTACAAACCAGCACAAGTGAACAATGTAAAAATGGAGGAGCTAGCACTTTCATTCCAGGACAAGCTCTTTGTTAGCGAAGTTACGAATTAAAAACCGTAACAGTATAATCAGATATGACAAGAAGTTAGCCCCCAAATCTCACAACTATAGAGATGACTAACTGAAATATGGATTTACATCTACCGTCATTAAGAATAGGAAGCCCTGGTGGCGCAGTGGTTAAGTGCTTGACTGCTAACCAAAAGGTCTGCGGTTTGAACTCACCAGCCGTCCCTCGGGAGAAAGATGTGGCAATCTGCTCCCGTAAAGATTATAGCCTTGAAAACCCTATAGGACGGGTCTTCTCTATCCTGTAGAGTCGCTATGAGTCGAAGTCAACTCGACAGCAATAGGTTTGGTTTTATCATTAAGAATGAACGTGTTGGAATGAAGTATATACTTTGCCTTGAGAAATTTCCTAACGATAGTACAAAGGCACTATGATTAGAAAGACGTTTACTTTTTTCATCAGTGTTTAAAGTCAGCTAATAACCTTTATATAATTTCACTAGGTGTTGGGAAGCTTCTTTTGAAGTTCTTTTTTTTTTTTCCTTTTATGCAAAAGTAAGAAAGCCATATATATACCTAGTAAACCCTTGTTCTTCCCAGTGCAAGACAAGGTGAAATAATATGTTGGAAACAGTATATCAAAAAAGAGTTTGTCAGCAAATGCTGTTGAAAGAGTTATAGAAAGTATGACTGAAATCTTGAAAACAAGTGCTGAAGTGGAACAAATTATGGAAGGTGAAAGGTTTAACATTTGGAAGATGTTAGATCTTTTTCTAACATATCTCAGCCTATCACATTTGTGAGATTCTGTTTCATTAATGAAATACAGCAAGGGCTTCCTTTTGCTGAGCCACCACTGGAGAAGATTTCCTCACAATCTGTATGAAAGTGTTTTATGACAAAAACTTAGTGTTCCCTCTTAAGAAGCAGCTGTTTCTTAGAGAAGGATGTCTGGGTAAGGTTACATGAGATAAATGCATTCACTGCATCATTCATAAGCAAGCGAGTACAGCAAAAACGTTGAAGCCAGAAGTACACAAAAATGCTGCAGATGTTACTGATGGAGTTAATCTTTATAAAAATAAATCTTTAATATACTATATAGTAGAATCCATACAGTGCTTTGTATTGAGACAAGTGACCGTGAAAACTTTTTGTACCTCACAGAGGTTTCCTGGTTATCTTGTTGAAAAAATACTTAAGAGTTGTCAAACTTACAGAGAAGTTATTTCTTTTTCTTTTTTAAAAAAGGAAGGCATTCTATATTTTGACAATCATTTCTGTAATAACAAGTAACTTTCGTAGTGTGCTACCTAGCCATCATTTTTTTAAAAAAGCTAAGCATAATGAATTTGTCCTTTCAAGATAAAGATGTTTTAAGAGTAATAACTCAATTTTGAAGAAACTAGTATTAAAGAGAAAACATTGTGAAAAACAGTGTTTGGATGTATTTCAATTGTGTATGTTTTTATTGCTTAAAACTATGACAGCTATTAAAATCCAACTATATACAATAAATTGAACTTAGAACTAGATCTTCAAATTAACATATCACAAATAGCCTGAATTTTCAAACATAATAAAGCGTATTCAGTAGCGTTGCTCTCAATAAAAGTGATCATTATTTTGTAGATAAAAAGGATTTATACTATTAGATATATTTAGACAAAATAAATATTTTAAACTTTTGCTTATGTCATATTTATATCATACTTTTATAATCTGTATGTTTTGGAGCCGTGGTGGCACACTGGTTAAGAGCTTGGCTGCTAACCAAAAAGTCAGCAGTTCAAATCCACCAGCCACTTCTTGGAAATCTTATGAGGCAGTTCTGCTCCATCTTGTAGGATCACTATGTGTGAGGATTAACTCACCGACAATAGGTAGTATATTTGTTTTATAATGTACCTAAATAGTACATGTGCACATATCTAGTACATGAGTGTGGTGTATATGCTCAAAAGTTTTTAGTGTCCAGATTCATGATCTAATAATTTTGGAAACTCTCGCTCTAGGCCAAAAATTCTTAAACTTTTGGGGCAAGAAACAGCATAGACTCCTTTGAAATGATAAAAGATAGGCTCCCTCTTTTCTGAAAAATATACACACATTCTGCCAAACAAAATTTTGCCCACAATTTCAGGATGATCACATGCCCACTGTTGTCATGGACTCCACTTTAAACACCCCGAATGAGGCCTCAAACCCTCTGGGGCTTATGCGACTTAACCAGGGTCACAGAATGTATAATCTGATCTTCCAGCTAAGACTTCCTGCATGTGTGTATCTTTGCAGGACTTGGTCTGGTTGTTGAGGAGCAAACATGAATTGGAACTCTGTCTGGGCCCCCAAGCAGTTCACAAGTTCATTGAGGACTCCAGCGTGCAAACCAGTACAGAGAAATCACAGTATGGTTTATATTTAGAAGAAGCTTGGTTTTTATTTGATCAGCATTAATTGAGCACCAACTGTGTGAGAGCATTATGCTGAATTCCATAGGGAACAGACAGATCAGTAAGGCTGTCCTTGCAGAGGATTGAGTCCCAATTATTTGCATCACCATCCAGTGCTTTTTCTAATGCATCTGATGTTTTATATCCCTGAGCCCCGCAAAGCCCTTCATTGGGGTTTTACAGTTCTGTTTCCTTCATGCAGTACGTGATAATGTACAGGTAAAGGAAGGTGGGGCAGGGGGACATATTTCTTCCTATTTTTGAGCAAACCAAAACTCTGTTTGGGTTTATGTCAACTAACATGTACTTTGCCTGTGGGATAGATGAGCCGAACTCTTGGATGAATTTGCAAATGGAAGAAAACAGGGAGTAATAAAGGAGATACGGAGTTTCATAAGCTTCATGATCTCTTTCCCCAAAGGTCTAAATCTGTGTAATGAAGCAGTAGAACAAATTCCTGCCGAGCCTGAATTTATTCCTAGAAAAAAAGGAATGATAAGAATAAAATCGATTTAATTTTTTTTTCTGCCTTGGTCATTACCTGGTAATGTCCTTGAAGGTGATATGGAGTTTTCCCTACAAATATTGGGCTCTGTGTATGGGACTAAAAATAAACAGAACAGCACAGTGAAATGGGCAAGCATTATTGATCTGTGTCAGGACCATTTCCACTTTAATGTTTGCAAAAGGCAAACACACGGTTTTACAAACCTATTTATAGAGAGTAGATCATTCATCGCTATATATAGATGATAAAATCACAAAAGCAAAGTGGATTGTTAGGTAAGTTTTGGTTTATATTACTAAGAAGGACTAGAAGGGATCTCCTTTGGAATTAGTGAAAGGAGCTATCCATCGTGTTCCTGTGGAACAAAGGAAAGAGCTGTGGAGTGGAGTGTCTGGAGCTGTGTTGCCCATGGGGATGCTCCTGGCCTGGCTGCTGCCTTTAGTGGTTATTTGCCCTCACTGGCTGCCCCTAGCCTCCTTCACCCACCCCCTCCCTGAGAGCAGGGGCTAAAAGAAATGGGGTGCTTCCCAGACCCCTTCTGCCTTTCAGTCCCTCTAGCAAGTTCCAGTTTCTGGTTGGCATTTACTGTTTGTGTACACATAAAGAAGCTCTGGTGGGACAGTGGTTAAGTGCTCGGCTGCTAACCAAAAGATCGGTGGTTTGAACCCGCCAGCCGCTCCTTGGGAGAAAGATGTGGCAGTCTGCTCGCATAAAGAATACAGCCTTGGAAACCCTGCAGAACAGTTCTACTCTGTCCTGTAGAGTTGCTAGGAGTCAGAATCGACTCGACGGCAATGGGTTTTTTTTGTGTGTGCACGTAAGTGTGTGTGCACACCTGTGTATGAACATGTTTTTGGAGGATCCTCTTTGACATTTCATTCTCTGTTTTTGTAAATTTTTCTCTCTGCTCATTTGCTACCAAAATTGTTTACTCCTGTAATACCCCCAAAGCTTTATTTCTCTACAGTTTTTTTCTTACCCCATTCACCAAGCTTCTACCCCTGGACTTTTTTTTTTTTTTTTCCTTTCTTTTTTACAATCATCAGTTCACTTCAATGAGCATTTAGTGAGTGCTGGGCACCTGCTAGGTTCTGGGGCTAAAGAGACAAATAAGACAGAATCTCCCTCCTAAGTTGCTCAGTCCGGTGGGACTCCTCTCTCTTCTCTCTGCTCTAGTTATCGATCTCTCCCTCTGGCCAGTTTCCTGCCAGCATACTCCACTGGAGTAATAGCCAAGCCTTGGTTCAGTAGAAATTAATTCAGTCTTAAATTCCCAGCAATGTCTGATTTATAAAAGGAACTGGACTTGTAGAAAGGGGCTCACTCACCCTGAAATGTGGTGAGACAAGAGGTTGGATTCTGTGTACTTTAGAAATGCCAAAAGGATGCTAATGGGCCTGCCCACCTTCTGAATGCTCCTCCACAGTGATGTTGTTTCACCTGAGGGCACAGTTGTCCAAGCTCTGGGAAATGGCTCTTTGACAGTTTCCCCTCAGATGTGGTGATCTTAGTGCCAATGCAGCAGTAGACTGAAATGCTAAAATAGCTAGTAACCATTTTAAAAGCAATATATACAGAGAAAAAAAAAGAGAGAGAGAGAGAGAAAAGAAAACCCTGAATAAACGTAGTAACTGTTTACTCCAAATTGCTTCCTGGCCTTGTGGCCATCTCTTCTCTTTAGATCTTTTGTATGTTTAAGTTTCTCTGCCTATCCAAGTACTGCAAATGACATCAGTTATTTTTTTCAATGAAAGAGCCACCAAGAATAGTGACAGGCAGGCACATCTTTCACAGTAACAAAACTATGTTGGTTCTGTATAGGCCAGACTTAAAACAGAAGTGAGGAAGAACTTGAAAACTAACATTTTAAAAATAACCCTCATATTTGTTGCTGAGTCTTCTGATAATCACCAGACAAGTGGTATCAGGGGTGAGATAATGCAAAATCTCTTCCCTTCTAGGCCTTGCTGTTCAGATGGAATTCTTAACGGGTTCCATCACTCCTGATAGAGCTAATGTTTTTCTGGTGGCTCGATATCATTGGTTTCATAGCTTCAGTATTTAAATCCTTTTGCACTAACTCTACTCAGTTCATCCTTGGTCTTCCCCTGGTTTCTCATCTCATGTCCCCTGGAATGTGTCAGTATGTGTAGTGTCCATTCTGTAGTGTCTCTAACTGGCACGCATACAAAGGATTACAGCTGTCTTCCTTGCGCCTGGGGCCCTGGTAGTGCAGTGGTTAAGCATTTGGCTGCTAACCAAAAGGTCAGCAGTTCAAATCCACCAGTCGTACCTGGGAAACCCTATGGAGCAGTTCTACTCTGTCCTGTAGGGTCACTAGGAGTTAGAATCAACTCAATTGCAGTGGGTTTGTTTTTCTGGGTCCTTGAGCCTTATATAAAGTAATTCATTCTTGCCTTTTCAGAGTGTAGTGATGCTATATGATCACTGGCACTACTAAAGCCAATAATATTATTCCCTGTCCTCCTGCTTGTTATATCATTGCCTAGCACTCGGGCCTTATAAAAGTTGCTAGGACCAAATTCACCAGGATTTAGTCTCATGCTATGGACACCCTGATCACTAGCCGCTGTATAGGGGGACTAAAGCGGAAGCAGCGTAGCCAGTTAAGAGGTAACTGAGGTAATTCAGGTAAGATCTGGTGATGGCTTGGATAGGGTGATGGTAGCGGGGATGGAGAGAAGTGTGTAATTTCAAAACATATTTTAGTGGTAAAACCAACAGGACTTAATAATGAACTGGATATATGGGGTAAGAAATGGAAAGGAAGCAAGGATGACTCCAAAGTTTTTGGCCTGATTAACTGAGTGCACAGTGGTAACATTTCCTGAGATGGGGAATACTGGGAGAGGGACAGGTTTTGTAGATAGAATCAAGAGCTGTGTTTTGTCCATGTTAAGCTGTAGCGTTTTATAGATGACAGTAAAATTCAAATATGTATAGAATTTAGATCTGAAGCTTTAGACTAGGATATCTGAACAAAAGATAAAGGTTTTTGACCCATTATTATAAAATGACAAGAGTAAGCCTGAATTAGTAAATTTCTACTTCCCTTGTCAAACAGAATTTAAAAGCCTCTGTAGTTCTGCCAGTCCCTGGGTGGTACAAACAGTTAATGCACTGAGCTGCTAACCAAATGTTGGAAGTTCAGGTCCACCCACAGGCACCTCAAAACAAAGTCCTGGCAGTCTGCTTCCAAAATATCGGTCATTGAAAACCTCATGGAGCACAGTTCTACTCTGACACACGTGGGTTCGCCATGAGTCAGAGTTGACTTGACAGCAACTGGTTTTTTACTGGTAGTTCTACCAATAAAACTTTTAAAAAGTACAAACTCAGAATCATAAATCATCACTTTATTTGCTCAAAGGTGGTTACAAATTCCTTTGGTTCCATCTGGTTGGAGATGTAAGACTGGATGGGCTTTTAAGTGCTCTTTCCTAGCTTTAATGAGTCCCTTTGGTTCCAACTAATACTCCTTCCAGTGGTAACTTGGTGCTATTATGTTTACCTGGAGATGTAAGGGCTCGTAGAGGCAGCCTGAGGTCCCTTAGCTCTGCTTTGTCTAAGTGACCTTCAGCAAGTCACTTAGCCACTCTAGGCCCATTGAACTCTCTGATCTACATCAGATCAGTGAAGTCACTTTGCACCCTAAAATTGTTTCTTCTAGTATTGAGAGGCAAGGGCTAAGGAGTGGCATTGGGGGAGGAAAAAAAGGCCTAGTAAGCATATTTCCAAAAAGGTTCTCATTGGGGCTACAGAAAGAGGGAGGTTAAAGAGGGAAGTATTCTAAAGAGGGAGGGGTAGAGAGGGTAGAGATAGCACAAATAAAGTTACTAAATGATGTTAAGGATCTCTTTCAATTCAGTAATGACAATTTGACTTAAGATCGTTAATATTAAAATATATATGAAAGCTGTTTGAAATAACTCTAAGGTATTACTGTTATTTATATTATTGATGTTATATTATTGTTATTATTTTGCATTTGTCTATTCCTTGGTTCCATAATATGACTTCAGTTGGGTGGGCTGATTTCTACCCAGTGTGGTGCATTTGGGAGCACTGGTGGCACAGTGGTTAAAGTACTTGGCTGCTAACTGAAAAGTCAGCTCTTCTAACCTACCAGCCACTCTGCAGGAGAAAGATGTGGCATTCTACTTCCGTAACGATTTATAGCCTTGGAAACCCTATGGGGCCGTTCCCCTCTATCCTGTAGGGTCGCTATGAGTCAGAATCGATGACAGTGGATTTACTTGGTTTTTGGTAGTGCATTAGTAATAGGTAATTGCTTTGAAGGTGAGGACAGTACCTTATTTGTTGTGCCTTCAGCACTGACAATCTTACAAAAGTAGGTGTTCAGTATGTTTGTTGAATAAATAAATTATGCCGTATATTTGATTTGTAGAGAAGTTGACCATCTGGAAACAAATGGCACGTTTTGAAAATAAATCTCTCCTAGAGGGAGAGTGCTACCTCCTGGAGTGGACAGGTGCCAGAGTACCAGGGATTGAGTCACCTGGGAGACTTAACGCGAGGTATCGGGATGGGCCAGCAAAACTGCAATGGAGGTAGAGTAAGTTTATGCCTGGTAATAGGACAGTAAGGGTCAAATCTGAAAGTCACTAAGAGCTTATCTCAGATGGATTGACATCTGGAGCTTAGAGGCACAGGATGCAAGTCAAGCAATCTAGGACTTTGCCCTGTAAATGGGACTCCCTGTCCCCAAGGGATGGGCTGCCTAGGGAGTTGTGCTGGGCCGGCTGGCTCTAATGGACTCATTGAAAGCTGGTCTAGGCATAGTTGCCATACAAATGGGCATTGTATAAGAAAGAAAAAGTCTGCCATCTGGAAAAAGGAAGAAAACGGACCCATTTTCTGCATCATCTACGTTAGATAAAAACTTCTTATCCAGGTTGGCAATGTTTTATGTGTTTGCCCCAACTCAGGCCCATAGCTCACAGACCTGCCAGTATTATAGGATCAATATAAAAATTTCTGTTGTTTTGCTGACTTGGGTATTCACTGAGGGATTATTTGGGAGACAGACCTGAAAAGCAATTATGTGGAAAGTACAATATGCTGGTTCTCCTTGAGAGGGGTTGCTGAGAGAGGACTTTCTAGGAGCCTCTCCAGTTTATTGGCATGCATACTTTCCTCCTGATGTCTTGTGGCATGAGGTAGTATTTCTTCCAGTTCTTAGTCACAGCCTTTTACTTTAGTCCATCACTTTGGGGCCTCTTTAGGTAACATCCACAAATATTTTGGAGCTTGTTCTTTTAACCACAATTCTTTATAGCTTCTCAGTTTGTTTTGGCATGGTCTAGGGATTGGCAAGGAGAGAGTGGTGCAGGGGAATGAGTGAGACTTGTTCATTAAAAGATGGCTTTTCTCAGGTTGATTTCCATCGAGATATCTGAGGTGTCCTTCTGGGATGGGTCTAAAAGAGTTCATGAGGCACACTTCTTCCCACCCTGTTCTTAACCTCCCCTTCCTCCCCCTGTTCTCCCCAATGCGAGAAAGTGCTTTTGTGGCCATTTCCACCTGATGGCTTCTGTGCCCTCAGCCACGGAATGCTGAGTAGTTTGCATGGGGTTTGCTGAGAGCCAAGTTTAGGGAACAAGCTCTGTTGGTGCCAGGCCAAGTGCCTATCTAGCGTAGCTGCTGTGGTTTCACTCATGATCCAAGTTGGAGCACCATCTCCAAGTTGAGGAAAGCCGAAGAGTGGTTTGAAAAGGGACCAGGAGCTTTGGACTTTATTCTTAGCTACTAGAGCAGAATTCTGGTCCACCGTAAGTCAGCTCTTTGTTTTCTGACGAGCAGACTGGCCTGCTTGATTCTTGGTTATATGGCTCATCAGTTAGCACATTGGCTGCCACATCAGCCTCTTGGAAGCTCCTCCCTTTGCACATCCACAATCTACCCCCTTCCTGCTGCACATGGAGTTTTCTAACTTACTGTATGACCTACACAAAATAAAACAAAAAAATCCATCAAGACCTAATATTTCCCGTGTTGTGAGATCTATTATTTCTTGTAATTGAAGAGGTTGTGGTGTGATTCCAGCCCAGAGAGTTTTTAGGAAAAGGGTAATTGTCTTTCCACCCCCTGCCCTCTCAATGTTTCCTCAGTTATTCTTAGACTGCCTATAGGCTCCAGTGGGTTTCTGTAATAAATGTGCTTCAATATTTTCTTTCTAGTGATAAGCAATCAGCAGATTATTCATTATGATCATTTTCCAATGCAACTGTGACTGTGTTTCTTTGTTATATTGATACCATCACACAAATGATTAATTTCCCAAGAGTGGTAGAAATCAAGCCAAGGTTGACCAGATGTGTCAAATGGATAAGAGAATTTTTGCTGATTTGGTGTGATTTCGCAAAAGAGAGAGGGAAAAGTTAAGAAAAAAAGATATTCTTCCCAGAAAAATAAGTATCCTGTCATCTCGGGTAAACTGCGTGTAGAAAAATAAAGTGAATAAGTTATTCTACTGTTTCTGTTAGGAACAGGATCTGAATCTATAGAACACAGTGCCCGAGGCCTCTGACCCTCCCATTTTGGGGTACCAGTGATAGTGAAAGATATCAAGCCTATTGATTAGGAAGGAGATTCTCTTCTTCTTGCTCCCGTCCTTACTCCTTGCCAAAGGACAGTGTGTCTTCTCAAGAAAATTCTTAGAATAGAGCGCTAAGTAAATACACTGATAAGGAAAACAATCCTTTTAAAGGGAAAATGACCACTCTAATCAAATACTGTTTCAAATATGTGGCAAAGCTTTTTATCTCTGGCCCAAAAAAAGGAGAACATAATTTGTTTTAAGGGGCATGCTTGTGTGCAAGCACGTGCTCAGACATGCATGTGTGGGGAAACAGGGAATTCCTTAGTGTTTTCTCATTGCTAAAGCTAGTTCATGGGTCTTTGTCCACATTCCTTCAGTCTTTCAAATTTTTGGTGGAAAGATATCCCCTTTATGTCTCAGAGGGTTTGGAATTTTTAGATTTTGAGACTCTTTCTTGCTTCCAGTATTAATTGGATTTGAAACAGAGTCAAGAAGGGGAAATGTCTATTTGTCTAGAGTCATATCCTCAAAGACCAGACTAGTTGGAATCAGCATCTCTGGAACACTTCCCAGGACCATGGAGAGCAATTAGCAAACACTTCGGTGTGCCCCGTGCAGTGGGTATGACTCTTAGACTCATCTCAAAAAAACCAAGACCAAACCCCTTGCCATCGAGTCGATTCCAACTCCTAGCGACCCTAGAGTCAGGGAGTAAGAAATACTACATTTTATTTTCTTTAAATCAACTGAAATCAAACACTACATGCCTATCTTCTGGATTGATTAAATTTGTCATTATTGGGATTTCTTCCCCCCACTCCAGTCATGCATATTTTCCTGGCTCTTAGACAGTGCCCATGTATCCAGAGACCTCTCCTTATTACCAATCCCATCCTAGTCCACTCTATTTAATACTGAGCGATGCAGTCTCCCAGCCCCCATATATTCCTTTCTGGTTCAGTGTTTCTCAGGCATGTCAATCCTGAGGGAATCTTGAAGTGGCCCAGGAGCCCAGTAAGGGGGTCCAGTCTCCCTAGGACAACATTATCCCATCCCTTCTGAGGTGGGTCCTCAATGCACTGACTTTCCTTCTCTGTCAGCTGAAGGGCTCAACACTTTTTGTTTGTTTTCTTCTCATTCCATTGTCCTTCTGTGCTTCCTCTGATTCACGAATCCAAATCCTAATACTCTCCCCACCAGAAGTCTTCTCTGAGTGCTTTCACATGCTTTCACATGACGTTTATTATCTTTCTCTTTGTCTTGTCACTCCACTGTATGGTTAGCTGTGAACGAACTGAGTCATAATATACCCAGTAACTACTTACTAAACTGTTTAAAAGCATTAAATTGAAGTTATAGTCCCTATTGGCCTTTTTGCAACAGTAGCCACTAGTCCTCATACTAAATTGCAAGCCAGCCCCAGGAAGCACTATAAGTATTCTTTAAATTAAGCGTCATCATAAGCACAGGTGGTTAATAATAAACTCAAATGGTTTCCTGCACCCTGTTACTATTGAGTCAGTTCCAACTCATGGTGATCCCACGGGTTACAGAGTTGTCTTAGTCATCTAGTGCTGCTCCAACAAATACATCATCAAGTGGATAGCTTTAACAAAGAGAAGTTTATTTTCTCACAGTCGAGTAGGCTCCAAGTCCAAATTCAGGGCATCAGCTCCAGGAGAAGGCTTTCTCTCTCTGTCGGCTCTGGAGGAAGGGTCCTTGTGATGCATTAGTCTTACCTTGGTCTGGGAGCATCTCAGTGCAGGAACGTCAGGTCCAAAGGACACGTTCTGCTCCTGGTACTGCTTTCTTGGTGGTATGAGGTTCTCAAGTGTCTCTGCTCGCTTCTCTCTTTTATATCTCAAAAAAGATTGGATTAAGACACTATCTCATTTTGTAAACTTCATCAGTATAACCTCATCATAGTGACAGAGTTTACACCATATAAGGAAATCACATCAGATTTACAAAATAGTACACAATCATACAATACTGGGAATCATGACCCAGACAAGTTGACAGATATTTTGGGGGGACACAGTTCAATCAATGACAGTAGTAGAACTGCTCTGTAGGATTTTCTTGGCTGTAATCTTTATGGAAGCAGATTGCCAGGCCTTTCTTCTTTGGTGCCTCTTGAGGTTTGAACCATCAACTTTTAGGTTAGTAGTTGACCACAAACCGTTTATACTACCTAGAGACCTTAACAAAAGAGTATAAATTGAAAAGCAAAATTTTCTCTTTCTCTTACCCTCATTTTCTCCCCAAATATAACAAATGTCAATAGATTCTGTGTATCCTTCTAGAAATTTATGTGCGTATGCAGGCATAAATGGGAGCCATTATAATACTCTTCTGCACTTTGATTTTTAAATAATTTAATATATCCTGTAGATCTTCCCATCTCTTCACACTTTTATATTCTTTTTTGCTCTGTAGTATTCCATTGCATAAATCATCAGTCATTGATTTAAGTAGTCCTTTGTTGGTGGACATTTAGGTGATTTCTGGTTTTTTGTTAATAATGATAATGCTTCAGTGAATGTTCTTCTGCATCCTTTATTTGTGTTTTTTAGTACCACCACTCCCTGACCTAATTAAAGATCCAGATTCATACCTCATCACAGAAGGGAAAGTGTTCCAGTCTCTCTTGTGCCCTCCTCTGCATTTACTGTTGTTTCTCACTCTGGACTCTTCACAGCCCTATCTGTACTCAACCACAAACAATCCAGTTAGACCAGGGTGCCCCACTAAAGTGTCTCATGGACAAGGCAGGTAAGTTAAATATATGAAGCTGTAGCATGTTGGAGGGTAGAATGTGGGACACTTATGGAGAAATGGAGAGACCTGAAGCCTGAAGACAATGAAATTCCAAAAAATTTTAAATACCCGTGGCTTTCAGGCTTCATGATGCCAGTGGATGATTACTGTCTTAGTCATCTAGTGCTGCTCTAACTGAAATACCACAAGTGGATGGCTTTAACAAAGAGAAGTTTATTCTGTCACAGTCCAGTAGGCTACAAGTCCAAATTCTGGGTGTCAGCTTCAGGGGAACACTTTCTCTGTTGGCTCTGGAGGAAGGTCCGTGTCATCAATCTTTCCTTGGTCTGGGAGCTTCTCTGTGCAGGAACTTCAGGTCCAAAGGACATGCTCTGCTCCCGGCACTGCTTTCTTGGTGGTATGAGGTTCCCATGTGTCTCTGCTCACTTCTCTCTTTTATATCTCAGAAGAGATTGGCTTAAGACACTATCCAATCTTGTAGACGTCATCGGTATAACCTCATCATAGTGATAGAGTTTACAACACATAAGGAGATCACATATAACCTCATCATAGTGATAGAGTTTACAACACATGAGGAAATCACATCAGATTACACAGTCATACAAACTGGGAATCATGACCTAGCCAAGTTGACAGATATTTGGGGGGGACACAATTCAATCCATGATAATTACTGACTAAACAAATTCGCACCTACAAGGCCCTTCATTAAAAACAGTCCCTTGATCCAGAATGTCTGCTATCCCACATGGTATCCTTCCTTCAAGGGTCTTAAATTCCACCTTCCCAGATTGTTCCAGGTTCCCTCTCTCTTGCTGCCATAGGCTATACTATGACTCTATTTATAGTACATCACACTCTGCCTTCCATTTGAGTTATTTGGGTAGCTATAGTAGGCTGCTGAGGGGCTGGGTCTTTGAGTTTCTCACTCCTTCTGCCCTTAGCAATTATTTTTGTATAGTGGATTCACAGTAAGTGTTAGGCTGAATTGTCTACTGAGAGAGGGCTAGAAGGAAAGAAAGCCTAGTTTCAAGTCATAACCATTGAAAATGGAGACAGTATATTACAACCATGGCATTCAATGAAGGATTAAACAAAAACCTTTGAATGTCCAGGACATGAGTATTTTTCTGCCAGTAATAATTCTGTACAACTAATCTACAAGACTGTCACTGAATTAAGGAAGTCCTTTTTCCCTGTGCTATGTCCAATGGGAACAATAAAGATTAGTCTGCTTCATCATAGAAAACAGAAACACACGGGGCAGGCTCGAAGTCTCAGTCTGAAATAATTTCTTAACGCCAGTGATTGTGGAAGCAGTGGCATCCAGGCAGTTAGAACTCCAGGCAAAACAAGGTGGAAACGCTTGCAGCACCCTGCAAAATGAACAGTGCCTTAATGTCAGAATGTCAGAAGTTCTCAAGTAAAGAACAGGCTTGAAAACATCCTAAATGAGTAGCCCTGTGGGCAGTAGCATGCTTTGCAGCTGGCACATTGGCTCAATTGATTTATGTATTAGTGTGTCATTTAAACTGTGTGTCCAAGGGTAACTGACTACCAGGCCCAGTTCAGAGAAGACCTCCAGATCTTGAAGTAACTGGGACGTTAATCAGCTGTATTGAAGTCAGTCGTTCTTTAATCATTGAACATTTTATGCTGAATATTTTTTTGAAGTTGGGTTTATTGAGGTATAACTTATGTACTGTGAAATTCACCCTTTTGTTGTATATGGTTCTATGCATTTTGACAAATGCATACAATTGTGTAACTACCACCACAGTCAAGATATAGAACAATGCCATCATCCAAAAAAATTCTGTCATGCCTTCTGGTAGCGGACTCTCCCCCTTTCCCCTGGTCCCTGGCAACTGCTGACCTGTTTTCTGACCCTTTAGTTTTCCTTTTCCAGAATGTCATATAAATAGAATCATTTTAAGTCTGGCTTCATTCACATAGCATAATGCATTTGAGACCTGTCCATGTTGTTGTGTGTATCGGTGGTTGGTTCCTTCTTACTGCTTAATAGTATTCCATTGTATGGCTGTACCATAATTTATCCGTTTACCAGGTGAAGGACATTTGGGTTGTTTCTAAGTTTGGGTCATTATGAATTAAGCCACTACAAACATTCTCATATAGGTTTTTTTGTGAACATTTATTTTCATTTCTCTTGCATAAATACCTAGGAGTGGGATTGTTGGGGTTGAATGGTAGTTGTATGTTTAACTTTATAAGAAACTACTGATCTGCTTCCAAAGTGGCTGTGCTATTTTGCATTCCTGTCATATCCACTGAGACTATAAAGGTCTAGGACTAAGGTTACATCTACACCATCTTACACCATTTCAATAGGATTACATGTTTCGGGTAGATTGAAAACCCTTTAAAGGTGCTGATTGGGTTGTTCTGCCTGGGCCGTGGGTGCTGTGAAAGAAAGGGAGAGAAGGAATATAGACTTCTTCTCAACGGGTTAAGCTTTTTTATTTATATACAGAGTTTTTTTTTGTCTCCCTGAAAATGATTAAAGTGAGTGTTTGGCTGCTCGGCAAAACTCTGCCTTGATATTCAGGGGAGATTAGAGCAGTTTTACAGATAAGCTCAGAAAATCTACTTGGCCACAAAGTCATTTCTCAGGCCCTGAGGCAGTCACCAGTGTTGTAGTGTTGATGGCATCTGATAACGTGGAGTACTGGGAACCCGAAGATGGGCACATCTTTTAGGGGGTGATATTTGCAAGTTTTGTTCAAATGCTCAATTGCCTAATAACTGACTTCTTTTAACTTCTCACCTAAGTGCTTCAGAGTCCTGTCACTGGAGATAGTTTACTTGTAAGGCTTCTTAACATCATCTAGATGTCTTATGGTTGAAATAGAGGATTTTAGACTTGGCCTCTACATCTTGCCTTGGAACCTCAGCTCTAAATCAGGAGGGATGTATCTGCATGCTTTCTGGCTATTGCTGCAATCAGCACCTTTTGTACTTAACAGGGATATCAGTTCAGAAGCCATTTGGGTTGAAGGCCTCATCCTCCTATGGCCTATTGTGGGTCTCAGTGGTCTGCCTTAGAATCAGCTGGGTATCAAAAACAGGAAGAAGAAAACAATCAGTGACTTGTGGGCCTGCGATGTCCCCTCATAACCTTCGGAGACCTGTGGTAACCGTATCAGTACCCTGACCTGGATATCTGGCATAACCTCCAGGAACCAGTAACACGCAGTGTTTGAATGGAAATTAACTGAATGATCCTGACTAAGGGAAACTTTTGGCCTCGAGCACAAAAATCAATGAAATTTTTGTATTTTGCTTACAACTCCACTTTAACAAACTAGAAAGGAGAGGAAAAACAAATGAAAAATGAGTGTTTTCTGTCTGATTTTGCTCCAGGGGAATGCCCATTAAGGGACTGCCTGTCAGCCACAGTGCTACAAACTCCTATTCTGTGTCTCCTACAAGGGGTTTGCAGCATCATTAGGGAGGTGCTGGTGTTTCATGCTGATTTGACATTCTTCTTACGAATGTCAGTTTGGAGAAGGTGGTAAAGGCCAGTAAATATGACATCCTGTGGTATGGAGAGGAAAAAGTTTGTTTTGTTTCCAGCTATGGATTTGACTCTAGGTGAACTTCTTAGAGTGGAGCTATCAGAACGTGAGAGCAGAAGAGAAGCTGGGGGGAAAATAATCAGAGGTTTTGATTGTACTGTATACCCTGGGGCACCCAGCAGCTTTGTGCCTGTTCACTCGGCATTAACTAAGCCCACAGTATGCCTTTCCCTCTCATTGTGTGGTAAATTGTTCTCCCAGAGCTGCCAGTGTTTGCAGCCCAAGTGAATTTTTCAGCTTTGTATATTACACGTGGACTGAGTACTACCCGATTGGAAGACCCTATAGATCAATTCAGAAAGGCAGCAAGTAAATGGAAATATCTTTGGGGACTCTTGCTTACTAGGCATATAGAGAGTTCACCAAGCTAGACATTTTATCAGGCCAAGGAATACATTTGCCAAGGAAAAGAATCTAGTGATAATGGATGTAGGGAGAAGAAAACACAGTAATAGAAACTGTCATGCCATTAGATTTCTTTCTTAATAAAGGCAAGTTGATATTATGGCAGAAGGCACAGAGGATCATAACATAAAATGATAGGGAGCTCTTCACGATAATCATCGATGTGCTTTAAGTATTGTAATTAATATATTCATACTGGTGCTATCCATAAAAATATTCCTTTCCTCTATATTGTTAAAATTTATGGTTTGCTAGATCATAGTAGTACTGAACACTCCACATATCTCACTCCCAACCCAAGGGAAGGCATCGAGATGAGTCTGTGCCCCAGCACGTGAAGCGTTTTCCATTTTTTTACTTAGATTTACAGTGGACAGGCACTCACATGCTGACATGAACCACGGCTTCTGGTGGGCGGGGTGGGGGGGCACTAAATTGTTGCTTACTTTACTTTAAAAAATACTTCTCTTGCATTCTAACAAAGAAGACAGTTCAGAAATATCCAAATTGTCTTGTTGTTTGAGCCTCTAAATCTGCCTTTGAAGTTGTCCCCTTTAGTCCTCTTACTACAGACTTTTTTCTTCTTTACTGAAGTAAGTTGGTGATGTCAGTGGGAGTTACCTACATACAGCTAGCTCTTCTTTCATCCCTGAGAGAATAATTTTGAAGAAACTCCTTTTCTTTATTACCCTTTTAAGTTTTTGTGAGAATAATACATGCATAAATTAAAAAATAAAACAGCACAAAAATGCTGATGATGAAAAGTCATGGTCCCCTTCCAACCCTTGATCCCCTTCTCAGGACAACCACTTCTCTAATAGACACTCAGCTGGTTACTTGCTTGATATTTAATAATAAGCTAACACTGCCATTTCTTGATTCATCATGTCAATTACCTGTTGACTTTCTGCTATTTGTTTACTCATATCACCTTTTCTCTTCCTAAGTTGATAGTTATTACTGTGATTATTCTTTTGGTAATCTTTGTACCTTGAAATAATAGATGCGAACCTCTGTTTCTTGTTCCATCAGCTTATATAGTGTATCTTGACTCTCTAGTCTGTCAGATGAAAATAATAATCTCTGTGGCAACAGATCATAGGCTCTCTTTAGAAGTCTCTTATGTTTTCTGAATCACTTCTTTTTCTTAGGGAATCAGGTGTCATGTTTAATTACTTGACTTTTAGATGCTTCTGTTTTGTTTTTAAATATGAGTGATGAACTTTGGTTATCCATCCATATTCAAGAACAAGAGACTGCGGTGATTTTTGTTAATGGAAGGTGTAGGTTTGATCTCCTGTTTACTGCCATTCCTGAATAGGAAGCGTGCATGTGAAGCTGATGTAGCTAGGGCCTTCCTCCTAGTAGTTTCGCTTTAGGGTCGAAACTGAGAAGGGCTAGGTTTTAGGCAGTAGTTTTATGGGTGTGCATGGGGGAGCTCAAAGTGCCTGAGGGGAGAGGTTTACAGTAGGTAATATCGGCACATACTCTACCTTCCTCGTTCTTTCTAAGCATTTTTTTTTAAATATTTCTTTTGAACTAATTTTAGACTTAGAGAAAAGTTACAAAAATAATACAGAGTTTCTATACATCTCTCACCCAACTTCCCCTAATGTTAATGCCTTACATAAAACCAAAAAAACCAAGTCTCTTGCTGTCAAGTGGATTCCAACTTATGGTGACCTCAACTGTGTTGGAGTAGAACTGTACGCCATAGGGTTTTCAATGGCTATAATCTTACAGAAGTAGATTGCCAGGCCTTTCTTCTTCATTGCCGCTGGGTGAATTCAAACCACCAGCCTTTCAGTTCATAAACCAAACCAAACGCGTTGCCATGGAGCTGGTTCCAACTCATGGCAACCCCATGTGTTTCAGAGTAGAACTGCTCCATAGAGTTTTCTTGGCTGTAATCTTTATGGAAGTAGATTGCCAGGCCTTTCTTCCATGGCACTGCTGGGTGGGTTTGAACCACCAACATTTTAGGTTAGTAGTCAAGGACAGACTGTTTTCATCACCACATAATCATACTACAATTTCAAGGCAGTTTTTAAATTTCTTAATAGAGAAAGAGTCCTCTGATATTTTACTCAAATATTAAGCCTCCAACACAGTGCATAGACCTAAGGCAGGGATGGGGAGGGGATTGAGGGTGCCCATAGGCAGGTGTACCTTATACAGACTTTTGATTAGCCTCTCTGAATTCCACCCCCTTGGGAAATCTCTCTTGCAGCTCCCTGGGGTTTTACCGGCCCATCACCAGGTGGCTCGCCCTCACCTTCCCACTTTCCCACAGTTTTCTCTTGCTCATTCCAGGCTCTTAACAGTCTCCCTCTGATCTGCTTGCCATCCTCTTCCTGACCTCATGGGATTTGTTGAAATCTTTCTTCTTTCCTTGATGTTGTCCCAGTTGCTTTGCTGTTCTATCCCTCACTCTTTTGGTATAATTTTATTAATGCCCAGCGAGACAAGTGCTGGTACTCATTCCACCATCTTCTGCTAAAAACCAACATTTATTTTTAAAAGGGAACCTGATTGTTAATGCAAGCAGAGCTCCTTTACTAGACCTTGGTGTGTCAACAGAGGCCAGCAGTCCTCATGAGAGTTTAAAAAAAAAAAACAAACTCATGATTCAGCTCAAATTTGTTTGCTTTACTTATTACCTTAGACAAATTCACCGGTGTTGATTCTTAGATATCTGTTGCAATGTACTTATTTAGAATTTTTCAAATATTCGTTTTATTTAAATTGACCTATCTAAATGAAACTGCTTATTTTGCTATTTGTTTACATGAAAGTCAGTCCAATTTTGAAATATTTCTAAAATATTCTCAGCTTTGTAATCTAATCCCTAATCATTTTGATTTTTAAAATCATAAATAAAGATCTTTGAAGGGCTTATTCGTCTCTATAATTCATATCACATAGAACAGTGCTTTGTCCCAAATAGATGCTCAAAAAATGTTTTTAATATACTTAAATTTTTCAAAAATATTCTTTAGCTTTGTACAATAATGGTATAATTTAGTATGGTACTTCGGAGATTTAAAATGCTTTAATTTTTGATATTTCATTCATTGCTCACATGTGATGCTCCTTGTGGCAGGCATTTTTAGTCTCATATTACAGGTAGGACACTGGGCTCTGTCCGAAATGTTAAGTGATTTGCCTCTTTGTCCGAGGTCATACATCTTAAAGTTTCAGAGCCTGCTTCATACTCCAGGTCTTCTAACTCCTAATCCTGCGCTCTTATTTTGCGTATGTTATAATACGCTGAACATATCCTTGGGGAACATTTGACAATGAACATATTTCTATATATCCCAGTGCCATGAGATATGCTTGCAATGGACTCGCACACAGAGCGTGTTCTGCTAATGAACTAAAACTATTTCTTTCTTTAGTAAGAAGGAAAGATTCCTTGGACAGTCAGTCCACCCCACTGTGTCCCTTTCATGTTCTGTACCCATGGACCAAATAGAGTCACACATGAAAAAATGCTACCAAGGTCAGATTCTCTCCTGGTCAGAAGTGTGTTTAAGGACCCAAAACCTTGCATTTTCAGAACCAGAGCCTCCTCTCATCCCCCACTTAAAATTTATTTATAGAGAAAAAAACACACTCTAGTATTAATACGAAAACATCAAATTAAACCTATCACATAATCCACTAATAACACACAGAGCTGTAACCCTATCCCATACCTCCCAAGATCCATCTTCTCAAAAATCAGGGTGCAGTTTAATTGTATGACTAGATGAAAAGTCTTCCCTTTTTTGGAAGACCCTCAATGAGGTGGATCGACACAGTGGCTGCAGCAATGGGCTCAAACATAGCAACGATTGTGAGACAACACAGCGCCAGGCAGCATTTCACTCTGCTGTACACAGGGCTGCTATGAGTCAGAACTGACTCGATGGCAGCTAACAGCAACAGATGAAAAGTGATGGTACCTCTGTCAAAAAAATATATCATTTATTGAAATGGTGTATCTTTGGCTATGTATATTTTCACAAAAAAAAAAAGTCTGAGAAGGGAGAGGGTTGACATGCCATGGGGTTGTTAACCAATGTCATAAAACAATATGTGTACTACTGTTTCATGAGAAACTATTTGTTCTGTAAGCCTTCACCTGAAGTACAATAAAAAAAAGAAAAAAAAATCATTTAAATATAAGTTCAAACTTATTGTCACTAATATATATGCCCCCACCCTTTTTTCTTTTTTATAAATGCTATGTGCTTTAATTTAGTAGGAAATGCGTGTTACAAAAGCTAAGAGTAGTCCCCCAAAAAGAAACCCCGTCATCCAAGGGCCATTCACCACTGGTCTGAATTAACATTCTCCTGCTACCACCTGGGGGTCGCCAGGGGGACAGTTTCCTCTCCAACACCCATCTTTGGTCTCCCAGCCTTCCTTTATTTTCTTTTCAGGGCTGCCTCTGAGACCTTCCTCCAGCCCCCGAGCCCCCCAGCCACCCAGCCCCCACCTCTCCACTGGACTGTAGCACACACTGTCAGCTTAAGTGCCTAACTAATCTTTGCTGCAAATTATGTATTACTAGACCAGTTTCAGGCCAGATCTCATATTATTCCACTTAGTTTGCCAGAGGTTTAAAGGATTAAATAATCCTTTGAGTATTTCCTGTTATCCTTCTTTTATTGCAAAGGAACATCCTTTGGGCCTGGGGTTAATAACCTTAGGCCTGTGGCTAGGCTTTAGGGGACCCGTGAGTCCGCATTAGTGGAAAGCAGAATTATGTGAGCATAAGTGTGTTTTCCTGGGGAGCAGCTCTGTAGTTTTTCTCAGATCCTAAAGGGACCCATGACCCAAAAATGTTGAAAAAGCTTGGCGGGCTATCAGAGACCCCACCCTTGGAACCCGTGCTCTCGCCAGCTCCTTCTGTTTTTACTTGAGTCCTGGGCTGGGCTCTGGCTTTCGCCCCCCAGGCCCTGGAGAAGCAGCCTGTTCCCGCTTGACCTCTCCCAACCTGCTGGGCTTTGCTGCCTGGAGCATCTTTCCAGTGCGCTGCCCTTGGCTGGGCCTAACGTCAGACTGACTCTTCTTACTCCTTTCCAGATCCCCCGTCCTGGCATGTAAGGTGTGCTTATCTTGTTTACTCCTAAGCACCTTTACTCTAAATTGGTTTATCCTAGAGTTTCTTTTCCAAATGTACAGTATCTGCAGAAGTTTCCCTCGCCCCCCTGTCTACTCATCAGTCCACCTGGCCTGTCCCGGAGCCACTGTTCTCCTTAAGGGGTGACGTGTTCCCTTCTCAGGCAGTCACTGAACTCAGAAGATGAGTAGCATCCCCGTGCCCTGAGAAATCCCAGCGTTGTCTTTCCTCACACCAAAACCAAACCAAACCCGTTGCCGTCGAGTCAATTCTGACTCATAGCAACCCTATAGACCCCCTACAATTTTCAAGACCCGACATTTACGTTAAATAAGATCCCCCACCCCAGTTCCACCTAGAGTCAGCTGCAGTTTACAAACAGGCTTCACTTAGCCACCACCTGGCTTAGTCACATCTCTTACTCAGTCTTAGGATAGTGCCTGCTAACATTTTCTTGTTAATTTTTAAATGTTGGGGTTGGAGATAATTATACATCACTGACTGAATATAAAAAAGATGAAACTGGAACATAGACTTCCCATGCTTTCTTTTGATTTGTGTTTTGTTTTGGTTGAGGCCTCTTGTAAGAGAATTTCTTGCATCCTGTGCTGCTTCTGATTTGCCTCCCGTGAAGTATCTGAGATGGAGGAGAGTTGGAAAGTTAAGGTATCTGGCGCCTAGGCCCACATAAGCCTCAGTGAACTAACCCCAGCACCATAAATCATAAGTGGCAGTGAGGGTGGATTTGTGGCCCTGAGTAAACTGCTGTTCCAGTCCAAAGTTGGCTATCCATGAGGTCTGCATTCTGAGCTTGCTGACATTTCCAATAGCCCTTGCTGATAATCCAAGTGGGAGATCCGAGCCCTGCCATTTTTAGATCCCTGCCCCAAGTCAGAGTTCTGAGCTGCTCTATCACTCTTTCTGATACACTATCCTGTGCTGCAGAAGTGACCGGCATGTAGCCTCGCAGACTCACAGGAAAGCGTGGTTCTGGGCAGCAGGGCCAATTCCTGTCCTCAGGGACGGAGATGCCATAGCACTGCCAGATCGATTTGCCCATCCCCGCCCTTTTCAGAAGGGATCATCTGTCTCTTCATTAACTGGGAAATAAGCCACTTTCTTGTGAAGCCAAAGCCAACTCCCTCTGAGGGCCCATGGGGGCTGCTGGAGCAGTCTCTGTGCCTTTCAACTCTGTGATTTCTGCTCATGTTTCTTAATCCAGTGTTCCTACTAAAGAGGGAAGATGGAAGCATATGAAGGAGTGGACAGCTGACTCAACAAGAAGGCCTTTCCCCTGCTAAGAATTTTAAATAGGACTTTTCAAAGTATTTTAGAGCCTCCCATTCCCAGGCATTTCAGTTTACACTGTTGAAAGACCCTGTGGGAAGAGAAACAAATATTACTAGTTTTTAGTTAGCTGTGTGGGCAGGGTGTCAAGAACAACACAACACACTGCCTCCATGTGCCACTGCTCCTGCCTACATTTTAAGAAACTGAAACAGCACAAAACGTTGAGAGTTGGATAAGACCCTATGTCAGGATTTATTGTAAGGTCTACAGCACCCTCAGCCAGCTGAGTCATTTTACCTCTCATGAAAGGAGTCGTGCAGTGGCTTGCAGGAGAAAAACAAAGTGGTTCTTGGTTATCACCTAGCCATATTAGCTTATTAGTGACAAAGACAATGCAGAAGAAGGCATATATGTCCCATTCCACCCTCCACTCTCTGAGTGCCTTCTGTGTGCAAGACACTCCATTTCGTGCTTCACATCTGATTTAGTTAGTAGAGCATTTCTGTGAAGAAGACATATTTATCCTGTGTTACAGATGAGAAAATAGAGGCATAGCGAGTTAATGTGCCCAAGGTATCACAGCTAGTCTTTGGTAGAGCTAAGATTTGAACCCAGATCTTCAGGCTGCAGAGACTCTGCTTGTCTTCCTACACCATGCTGTTCTGGCAGTGTTAGATCCATGAACTGCATATTAGAGTCATCTGGGGAACTTTGAAAATAATTAAGTCAGAACCCCTGCAGATGGGGGCTCCAGCCACCTAGGGAGGACCTGCCAGGCTGGTTAACTTCCTCTCCTGTGCTGGGAGGACAGCCAGCCTCACCTTCATCCCAGAGCCCAGCACGGGTCCAAGCAAAACCATGGGCTCCACCTGCTTTGCCTTCCTATCCCTGCCCTCCGGATGGAGCCTTTTACTTTGGTTCCATTCCATTTAGGGCTCAGCCATGGTATAGGAAAGATGGGAGCAGGAGGTGATTGCAGGAAGAGAATTGAGTGGGCAAGCTGTCATGTGGAACTTAGCCAGGCAATGGCCATGGGGATACAGGGGAAGGCAGGCAGGCAAGAGAAGCTGTGGAGGCAGAAGAGAGAGAACTTGTGTCTGCACGGTGACGAGTGAATTAGCCTTGAATGCAGTAAAAATGACTGAGATTTATAGTGTGGGCAGATAGTTGTATCATTAACATAAACAAGTAAATAAAGAGGAATATTGTGTTTGGGAGAAGAAAAATGCTGCATTCATGTAGTACATACTGAGTTTGAGTTGCAGTAGGAACTTAAAGTGGAGGTGTCTGCTGGTAATTGAGAAGTTGAGATGAGAGAGGACAGGGCTTTCTCAATTTCCCAAAGGCATCAAGGTTGATTCACACCCTCTAAAGAAGGCAAGAAAGTTAATAGCACACATCCTTATGGAACATTCATACAGTGTTCTGTGGAGAAAAGGATAATGTCCATAATATGTATGTGTGAATGACACTTATTTTTATTTAAAAAAATATATATAAACATGGATGATCCTTGAAAACATTATGTTAAGTGAAAGAAGCCAGACACAAAAGACCACGTTATATGATTCCATTTATATGGAATGTCCAGAATAGGCAAATCCATAGAGACTGAAAGTAGACTAGTGGTTGGCAGAGGGTGGGGGAAGGGAGGAGTGAAGACTACTACTAGGTACAAGATGTTTTTCTGGAGTGATGACAGTGTTCTAAAATTGATGATGGTGATGGTTGCACTCTAAATATACTCTAAATATACTAAATAATAATAAACATACTAAGAGCCCCTGAATTATAAATTTTAAATGGGAGAAGTGCATGGTATGTGAATTATATCTCAATAAAATATATGTATGTATATATCCTGCTCTTGGGGCCCTGGTGGCACAGTGGTTAAGAGCTCAGCTGCTAACCAAAAGGTCAGCAGTTCAAATCTACCAGCCACTCCTTGGAAACCCTATGGGGCAGGTCTGTTCTGTCCTGTAGGGTTGCTATGAGTTGGAATTGACTCAGTGGCAATGGGTTTGGGGATTTTTTTTTTTGTTTATATTCTGCTCAAATTGTGGATCAAAGTAAAATGAAATTCTTGACAACTTTAATATTTTTTCCATTTATAGTATGCTTATTGGTCCAGTTGTGAGAGTTTTTGTTTTCTTATGTTGCGGTGTAGTCCAGACTGAAGGCTGTGGTCTTTGATCTTCATCAGTGAGTGCTTCCTGTCCTCTTCACTTTCAGCAAGCAAGGTTGTGTCATCTGCATATCACAGGTTGTTAATGAGTCTTCCTCCAATCCTGATGCCATATTCTTCTTCATATAGTCCAGCTTCTCAGATAATTTGCTCAGCTTACAGTATGGTGAAAGGATACAACCCTGATGCACACCTCTCCTGACTTTAAATCACACAGTAACCCCTTGTTCTGTTCGAATGACTGCCTCTTTGTCTATGTACATGTTCCACGTGAGCACAATTAAGTGTTCTGGAAGTCCCATTCTTCGCAATGTTATCTATAATTTGTTATGATCCATACCGTGGAATGCCTTTGCATAGTCAATAAAACACAGGAAAATATGTTCCTGGTTTTCTCTGCTTTCAGCCAAGATCCATCTGACATCAGTAATGATATTCCTCGTTCCACATCCTTTTCTGAATCCGGCTTGAATTTCTGGCAGTTCCCTGTTGGTGTACTTCTGCGACCATTTTTGAATTATCTTTTTAGCATAATTTTACTTGCATGTGATATTAATGATATTAATTAATTAATATAAAGCAATGTATATTCCTTATAAAATTAAAAAGAGCATACCTGGCAGCCTGTGAAGAACTAAGTTTGAGTCTTTTAACATCACTCTAAACACAATATTTGATGTTGTCTACACTTCAGCACTCTGTTACTGTTGGCCTAGCTGTCTGATGTGATATTTTCTTTTTTTGTTTTTAAAAAAATGTTTGAAAAATTCTCAATTTACTGGTATGATGGGAGGGAAGTTTTGTGTGTGCACAAACATAAGTATCTGTCCAAATTAAACACATACATAACACCATAAGTTTGAAGAGAACACTGTTTAGTATTATTTCCCAAAGCCTTGCAAAGTACATTAATATTCTGCATTCATTTTACTAATGCCTTTAAAGAAAATAAGGCCTGAGGAAGCTTTCTCCAAATACAGCTTTTAGGTGTGGAGTGAGAACTAATTCTTACAGGTCTCAAAACTCTGCCTTTGCATGGCTTCCTCCATCAATCCGTCAGAGGTTGTGCTTTCCAAGACGTAGGCTCAGGTCTCGAGATGCTCTCTTGCCAAAAGGAATCCAGATTTATTCGTGTTTTGCACAGCCTTATTTGACAGTGTTAGAGGGGAAACACCCATTGCTGTCGAGTGGATTCTGACTCATAGTGACCCCATAGGACAGAGTAGAACTGCCTCATAGGGTTTCCAGGGCTGCAAATCTTTATAGAAGCAGACTGCTAAATCTTTCTCCTGTGGAGCAGCTGGTGGGTTCGAACTCTGAACTTTTCTGGTTAGCTGAGCGCTTTAACTACTGCATCACCAGGGCCCCTTAAAAAAGGGTAAATAGGGCAGCTGTATTAGGAGAGGTTTCCATTCTTCCCTAAAGCTGTTCTTCCCCACTCACTGGATGGCGACTATCCAGAGAAGCCCTTGAAGTTTGTTCACTACTGGAGGCTGATTTGCTACCCCTCAGAAGCATATATGCAATGCAAGAGGACATGCAGTGGGTTGTGGATTTTTCTGCAGATTCAGCAGAGCACTGCACATTAACAGTCCGCTTGAAGAATGCTGAAGTCATATGTCAGTGCACACCAGGCAACCTCTTTGTGCAGCATAAACTTGACTGGTAGCTTCAGGTAGAAAGTCACACAGAAATGTTACCACCTGCTCTTGATTTTCCATTTAGGGCCATGGATGGCATATTTCAAATCCACAGATAGTCTAAAAACAACCTTAGCCTTTCTTTCAACCACTTCGCTTGCCAGAACTCTCAGTAAAGATAGTAACAAGCAGCAAAATTGGAAAATATTCATTTCACTTCTCCTCGCTATACTTAATCTGCCTGACTGGACAGAAGTTGGTTCTAGATGTTCCTTAAGTGAAAGCTGAGTTTGCACACTAGGGGCCGAGAGGCCTACTCAACCCGTAAGTGATGTGTTTTATTTGGCATTCACTGTGTTTTTAAAAACATTTGAATGAGTTGTCAACATTTAATTATTATCCACATAAAATCTACATTTCTGGCTTCTCTTAAGAAATCCCAAGATGTGGTCTCCCTGGGTCCACATTCTCAAGTGATAATGGTGTGCGAGGCCAAAGGGCAGCTCTTCCCTTCACACTGGATGGGGCTTCCTTCCAGTGCTCCCCAGCCCACTTTATATCACCACTTCTGTTACCTATTAGTTCTGTAGGCGTTTGATTTGTGGACCCCAACAAGAGAAGGAGCTCAGAAGGGGGAAGATTTTGCTTTGCTTGCAAATGTCCATGGTGATGTAGTCCCTGCCAGAATGAAATTTGAGCTACTGATGAACAAGATTATCATACACATATCAGAGTCCTGGATTCAGACACAAGTAAATTGAGGTCAATTTAATATTATACAGGATTTCAGTTTCATTTCTAATAAGGAATAAAAAGAGTATTTTAACTTTAAGCAGAGTTAGAAAAATACAAGGAAAAGCACAATTAAATGTAAGACAAGTCACCTGAGTTTCTGATGCAGTCAGTTCTCTGCTCCCTTGCCAATACCTCAGTTTTCTCACCTGTGTAATGGAAGTGTTAGTGACCATCACCTGTTCGTCTCACTCAGTCATTTAACAACACTTATAAGAGAGTGGCTGACGTCTTGGGTTTATAGTCTTAGAAGCATGAATCCACACTTAGGGTTTCATTTTCCTCATCTATAAAATGAAGATCATAATAGTAAACACCTCAGTGTTTAACGTACTCTGAATACTTAGGAATTATGAGTTTTTATTATTTATCAAGTACTAACCATTTGCCAAGCTATGCACTAGGCCTTGGGAATATAAAAACAACAACAACAACAAAAAAGATGTGCCCATGCCCTAAAAGAGCTTTTGTCTAGTTGTGGAGGAAGTTTCTGGGTAGCAAGTGGAGACAGTAAGATAAGAAATTCTCCTCAAAGTGACTGTACTGTTGAATCATAAACATACTAGTGAGGCCATGACCTGTTACAACATCATATCAAATGAAAAAGTTTCATGTGGCAACACCTCCCTTTAGTAACATATGTTTCTGTACATATCTAAATATGACAGAATTAACAAAAGTCTTCAATAGGAGACTTTTTATAGGGGTTACACATCAAGCTTGTAAGTCAGAGGGTGTCTCTGACATTTGAGGGAGTCATCACCTTGGTGGCTGAGTCAACTGTGACCCCTCGCCCCAGAAAAATACATGTACACAATGCTTTGCATAACATTCCAAGGAATTTGGGAGCCCCTGGAGCCCACCTGTTAGAGAAGAGACCCCGCTTAGGTCCTCTTTGAGTTTCCACACAGGATGTGGAAGTAGTCGTTCTGGAAAAGTAATCAGTTACTCAAGAGACAGACGAAGCTACACGTAGCATCAGGGCAGTTCTTTGTGAGGGCAAGAGGCTGAGTTGCATAAAGGTGAAGTGGGCAGTGAGGGGAATTTTGTTTGTTTTGTTTTTCCACCGTATATTTCTTTCTTTGAGTCAAAACAATTAGTAAGGCTCCTTGTCTAACTTCTGATTTTAAAATATTGACTCATGGTCTCTTCTAAGACCAGTGTTCTTTATATATTTCTTTTTTGGGTCAAAAGTGAATTTGTAAGACTTCTTGTCTAGTTTCCTAATTTTATTTTATTTTTTATTTTTTTTATTGTACTGTAGATGAAGGTTTACAGAACAAACTAGTTTCTCATTAAACAATTAATACACATATTGTGTTGTGACATTGGTTGCCAACCCCACAACATGTCAACATTCTCCTCTTCTCTAGCTTGAGTTCCCCATTACCAGCTTTCTTGTCCTCTCCTGACTTCTAGTCCTTGCCCCTGGGCTGGTGTGTCCCTTTAGTCTCGTTTTAATCTTTGGCTGAAGGGTAAACCTAAGGAGTCATTTCATTACTGAGCTATAAGGGTGTCTGGGGGCCATGCTCTCAGGGTTTCTTCAGTCTCTGTCAGACCAGTAAGTCTGGTCTTCTTTTGTGTGTGTGAGTTAGAATTGTGTTCTACGTTTTTCTCCAGCTCTGTCCAGGACCCTCTATTGTGATCCCTGTCAAAGCAGTTGGTGGTGGTAGCCACGCATCATCTAGTTGTACTGTACTCAGTCTGGTGGAGGCCATAGTAGTTGTGGCCCATTAGTCCTTTGGACTAATCTTTCTCTTGTATCTTTGATTTTCTTCATTCTCCCTTACTCCCAACGGGATGAGACCAGTGGAGTATCTTAGATGGCTGCTCACAAACTTTTAAGATCCAGACGCTACTCACTAAAGTAGAATGTAGAACATTTTCTTTATAAACTATGTTATGCCAATTAAGCTTGATGTTCCCCGAGACCATGGTCCCCAGAGCCTTCAGTACAGTAATGCAGTCCCTAAGGGAGTTTGGATGTGTCTATGGAGCTTCCATGTTCTTGCCTTGGACAAGTTGTGCTGACTTCCCCAGTATTGTGTACTGCCTTATGGCAGTGAGGGAATATTTAATGAAGAAACACTTTTTTTTTTTTTTCACATAAAATATTCCTATATCAACTAATGTAGTCAGAGCTAGAACTTTGTGTATCTGTCTTGTATATTATTGTGGCTACTCTGACACACGTTAAGTCCTGGAATTGTCTTCTCTCCTGTTATCCTTTCACCTTTTCTCTAAATTGCTCTGTCATCTTGGGCATGAAAAGGAATCTCAATATTTATCAAACCACACCTTTGCCCTTGCATAGAGTTAATTTGGTTTATTGCTTCCTCTTCCCTCCCCACTACACTTCCCAGTATGCCCATAACTGATTATACGTGGGACTTGATTATCTGTTGGTAGCCCAAACTGGCCTGGCCACTCTGAGCAGACTCTGCCCTTAACGTTGGATAAAACACTTGATCATAGCCTTCCAAAACAAATCCAACTACGAAAGTAATGGGAAATAATGTAGGTTTACCAAGAGTTTGGGAGGCAGAGTAAAAAGAAAACTTGCCACATGGCAGCAAAAAATATCACAAAATTCCTGCTGGACAATCCTCACCTGCCAAAGCTTCTCTGTTCAAAGGCCATCCCCGTCATCTTTCTGTTCCTTTAACTCCCCTTTTCTCGTTCTCACTCTGTAGTGTGGGCTCTTTAATTCAGATAATGTAGCTCCTCCACTTCTTCAGTTTTGCTTCCTCACACCTATTATTTAATACTGCCTTAAATTATGAGAAAACCACTGTGTTGAAGATGATGATTTTGTTTGTAGCAGGCAATAAGCAACAAGCCCTCCTTAGTATCCATATTATTTGTGGTGGGGTTGAGAGAAGGTTTAGATAACAAATAAATCTCTCCCCAACCACAAATTTCCTTCTTCACTTAATATATCGAAGGCATCTGTGATATTAGGATGTGTAAATTCATCTCTGATTTTTGAATGGCTGCATAATGTTCCATTGTGTGCATGCAACGTGATGTATTTAGCCATTTCTGGACATATTTTTTTTTTTTTGGCTATTACAACTAATGCTACAATCAAACATTTTCGCACACTTGAGTATGTCTGTAGGATAAATTCATGGAATTGATATTTCTGTGTCATAACTATGCACATTATAACATTTGGTAAATATCGCTGTGTAAAAATTTATCTTCCCATCATGAGTGTAAAACCGACCCTGTTTCAGTTTTTCCATAAACTACCTCATTTTCTGTGTTTGTTTATTTAGTCCCACCTTGATTCAGGAAAAGTTTAAGGTGGCTGGCAAGGAAATATAAGTTAGAGATAGGAAGGAAAAATGGAAAACAAAGATAAGGACATAAAATGGACTGGTGAGTAAGGTTATTATAAAATTTCATTCCATGCCTCAAGCAGCCCTCAAGTTTGGCACTAAGCATTCCAGCAGCCAATGCAAAAAAGGGAAAGCTGATTAATTATAGGATCTACGAGTAACGACAAAGCCATTGTTTGGGGGCATTGTAAAAAGGACATTGTACAGCACAATCGTATCCTCAGCAACGTGACCTTGTGTGATCCTCCGGCACCCCTCTGTCTGCCCATTTTCTCAGACCCAAAACACATCACCCGAGAGCAGAGCCTGCCTTCAGGGGCACATGTGCTGATTAGGTTGGGTGGGGAGCAGTCTGGCCAAGACTGATAAGTCAGCCTCCTGCCTCAGAATGAGGCGGACAGCAGTGCACCCAAAAGGAGGCATCATCCCTTGTACACAGACCCTCCTTTCTCCTAAAGGACTCTGGGAATTGCGTTGGAGGATGGGGCCAGAAGCAGATCTGTGTATGTAAACAAGGTCAGGAAGACACTTAAAAAAAAAAAACATTGTTGACGTTGAGTCGATTCCGACTCATCGTGGCCTTGTAGGAAAACACTAGTGCAGGGGAATTCCCAGGCTGGATGTATGACTGACACACAGGGGAGTGGCAAGAGTGCCAGATGGACCTGCTCAAGCTGCCCAGGGTGGAGGCAGGGATCCCCGAGGGAGTGAGGAGCCAGGCACCAGTGCAAACTAGCAGATGCCAGAGAATGGGCTCCTGAAGGAGCTTGGAGGCATTTCAAATGTTTTAAAACTCTGACAGAGAGAGGAGATAGGAGGAAGCCAGGGCGAGCTGAGCTTGAGTGGGGAGACTGGGCTAATTAGCTGCCCCAGGTGTGGGGTGGGCAGAGCGCAGACTGAGGATGTGAGGTGCCTAGAACACGCTGACAGATGGAAAGGAGGTCCAGCTTTGAGAAAATCATGAGGGGGCCAAATACCCTGGTAAAGGGTGACATGGCTCAGCAAAGAAGCCAGTTTGACCGAAACCAGACGGAGTGGAACTAGAGACCGGGCAGAAAAGGAGCTGAGAGAGATCTCAGCTTGGACTTGGATTTGGAGTCAGGGTGAACTAGCAAGAAAGGAGAATGACTCTAAGGGTCAGGGCTGGCAGGTCAGCTGGCAAAAATATACCACAAAACATTGAATTACAGAACCTTTTTGTCCCCAACTCCACTGAGTTATGGATAATTTTACCCTCAAGTTACCCCCATACTGTAGTATGAACATCCAGGCTTGTCCTGCAGAGAACATGGTATCCAGATGTATTATGGGCAGGGAAAAAGAAAAGAAAAGAACATGGTGCCCTGAATAAAGGGGAAATATCCCCCTTTATGATTCCCTAGGTGATAGTAGGGGAAAGTTATCCAAGGAGGGGTGTGGGGGAAAGGTAGTAGAAATCTGATTGAAGGAGCTTTTTTTGAGAGTTACCCTGGGGAGCCACAAAAGGGAGACAAGGATATAAGATCAGCAGGAAGCTACAATGGGAGTAAAAGAAACCTAAAGAATCATTGGGACAGAACTACTGGGGATACACTGTGGCAAGGGGAGAAAATGGGGTGCATTTGCTAGTTAGAGAAGATTGATTCTGTTCAGGGGGCTTTAAAATAACCTGATTTTTTTTTTTAAAGTTCATCCACAGGAAGGTTTGAGTTTTGAATCATGAGTTTTGGCCAGTGCAGATGTTCTGGATTTTAGCTTCACCCACACGGGTCCTAGTCCACTGTTTAAAAGCCTATTGCCCTTTTCATCAGTCTGCTAACTGCTGCTTTTGCTATATCTGGGAGCATTGCTTCCTCCTCTTCCCCACATGCAACATCCCTCCAGGGTGTCTGGCTGATTGCACTGGCAGAATGTGGCTGATAAGGAAATATGATCTGAGCTTAGGTTGTTTTACCAGAATATTATATAAGTTAAATAATTCGGACTTTTATGTGGGATAACGTAATAGTAAAGTTTCAATGTTGGTATACCGTCTTCTATTTTAAAAGAGATTTAAGAATGAATGCGTTAGCCAGATGACTTCAGCTATCTCATGTAACTTAAATAGCTTTTTATTAAGACTCTCAAGACACAGATGAAATTAATTTATTGGAATAAAGTAATGTTCAGAACATGACTGAATATGTAAAACTTTAATAAGAAATGGAGCAAAGGTTACAAAAAGAGACTTATTTTCTTATTGTCTGAATAGCCAACAAACTAAACCCATTGCTGTCCAGTCAATTCCGACTCATAGCGACCCTATAGGACAAGAGTAGAACTGCCCCAGAGGGTTTTCAAGGAGGAGCTGGTGGATTCGAACTGCCGACCTTTTTGGTTAACAGCCAGGCTCTAACAGTATTCACTAATGTGGTGATCTGAAATCTTGATGAAGGCTCCTGAAGTCTCTTTAGAATTAATTTGTCCAATGAACAGTGCTGGAAAGGTCCCAGCTTTGATCAACGTAATGACTTTGATTTCAAACCCTCAGTTAAGATTCTTAATCATTTCCTCGGTAACAGACAGTTCGGACCAAAATGCAAGGGCAGGAGTATTATACAAAGGTTTTTTCTCTTTTCCTCCACCTCTGATTACCCAGAGAACAACAACAGCAAAATATGGAGGAGGAGAGCAGAGGGCTCTTTTGCTCAAAAGAACAGAATTCAGAAGTAGAACATACTGGTGAGGTTTCTCCTTCCTAGAATGTTTTTTTGCGAGGATTTTGTTCCCCTCAGTTGGGTGTAGCCTTGACAGGAGAAGGTGGGAGCCAGGAGCCTGGACCATCAACCCCAACTCAGATGCTCTTGGGGCAGGAGACGGCTCTCCATCCTTTTTTGTTTATCCTTCGTTCTGGACCCCTGCCTTGAAAAATAGCCTTTACTTAGTATGTAGATTAAAAAAGAAAAAAAAAAAAAAGTGCCATGGAGTCAGTTCCAACCCATGGCAACCCCATGTGTGTCACAGTAGAACTGTGCTTCATAGAGAGTTCAGTGGCTGATGTTTTACAAGTACATCGAAGGCCTTTTTTCCAAGGCACCTCTGGATGGACTTGAACTGGGACTCCACCTTACCTTGTATCAGTATGCAATTCTCAGTGGTCTTGAGTGCATGAACCTTTGAATAAGAGCGTCTGTCAGAGTTTGACTTTTTGGAGGCTGGTATCTAGTGGCTGCAAGTAATTTTCTCATGCTTCAGAAACAATGAAAAACAATGGCTTTGGAGTTAGACCAACCTGAGGTGAAATCCTGGCTTCTTCTCCATTTACTAACTATATAAACCAGTTGCTGTCAAGTCAGTTCCAATTCATGGAGACCCCATGTGTGTTAGAGTAGAACTGTGCTGCGTGGTGTTGTCAGTGGCTGATTTTTTGGAAGTAGATTGACAGGCCTTTCTTCCAATCAAACTCCAACCTTTTTGTTACCAGCTGAGCGAGCTAACCATTTGCACTACCCAGGGGCTCCAGTATATGAATAGTAAGTATATATTTCTCTAAGATATCTTTTGGCCCTCAAATTGTAATTAATGTTTTAAAATAATGTCCTTTTCTACCATGATCTTAAGCAGCTTGTATATGCTGAACTACAAAAATGTATAGCATGTATGTTCTGACTAATACAGATAACTTACTACTTTATAATTTCAGCAGCAACAGCAGTCCACACTCACTTTTTCGCCAGCACTACTGAACTGGAGTCATTGCAAAGCATCTTAGGCAAAAGGGATGTGAGAGTTGAGGATTGCTCTTCCAAAACTCCACCACCTTCTGTAGTCCTGGAGTGTTTTGCTTTGGTATCCAACTAGGTGAGAGGTTCAGGCATGCTTAAATCAGGAGCAGTGTGACCTGTGGGCTGCCAAGTTTGCAGGTACATTCTCCTCCAGGTAGAAGTCTTACTTCCTCTGGTTCATGCCACCTGGCAGGAGCCCCAGAGAGGTGGAATTTCACTGGGTTGCGTTTAGGTCTCTAGAAACTACGGCAGAATGTATTTACTGGGTTAGTATGACCCAACACACAAGTACGTGAACACAGAGTAGTCACAACTCCCACGGCAGCCAGAAGGAGCTATGCAGGTCAGGTTGTGAAATAGCACTTGTAGTTACCTAGAAGGGCGTTTGCAATTTACAAGGAGGTTGGTTTTGTTTTAAACTCTGCTTACTGCATGAGTATAAGACAATGAGTGTTGATTATGCTTTATTCTCCTTAATATAAGTGCTTCTCAAGGGAGGTGTTTGCCATGTTTCTCCAGGGAGATGTGGTGACATGGAATTAGGCCCTGTAACCAAGTGTATGGCAAAAATAAATAAGCCTGGAGAAAAAAATATTGAAATTATAAGTAAATGTGAAAATATGAGACTATGAACAAAAGTACATTTGCATTCAAGACAGGAAGAAAGAAGAGAAAATATTTTAATACTCTGACATGATATTATATGATGTAGAGAAATAGGTACATAATTTTTGTTGGGTGTGAGGGAATGCGATGTATAAATTAAGCAGAAAGCAAATTTTCTCCATTGCTGGAGGGTATATGGGATTGGTATCAAAAATCTTTTGAGCGTGCATGTTGTTTCAGTGTTGTTTTTCACACCATGTCTTAACATGTAGGTCCCAAACATTTAACCTGCTCCAGCCATTTTTTTTGTCATTTGAGCAAGAGGCCAGTGGGAATAAATTCAGACATACAATTGTAAAAGCCTCTCTCTTCCTCCATGTAACTTTTGACAGCAGCCATGACAATGAAACCTGCCAGGGATGTGAGTGGATGGTGGTAAGTTATTACCAGGTGGGAGGAACATGCTGGGGAGGAATCTGGCCTTCATTTAATGAATGACGTCGACACCTTTCATGTTGAATGGCACACTTGGAAATCTCAAACCCTCCCTAGGTGCCCAGGGCTAGGTGAGACAAGCAGGAAGAGAAGAGAAAGATGATATCTTGTTAACTGACCTAATCTCCTCTCCTCCCCCATAACTACAGATGACTTGTAACACAGAACTTCCTTTAATTTCATCAGACTGCCTCACCCAGAAACGATGTACTAATGATTATGAACAAGGAGATACTTTGCCCCTAACTCTTGTCATTATTTCCTCTATGAACTTAACTTAGGAAAAGCTGACAGGAACTCACTTTGTGGTTTTTCTGTTTTTTCCGTCCAACTTTAAGCGATCAAACTCTCTGTTCCAAACAGAGACAAACCTCACCCGTTGTATTCCTAACTTTGTGTTATAAATGTTGGACTCTGCGAAAGCTGCAACAGTAATGGTGGAACAATGTGGATAATGAAAGCTTTTGGTCTTGTAAAGAAAAAAAAAAAAAAAAGAACTGTTTAGAATTGCAGAGCCAGGGAGTCTGGCAATTTTTGCTTGTATTTCTGGTGATAGACAAATTGTTAGTTCCCACATATATAATTTATTAGTAATTGCTCTAATTTGCCTCCTAAGTTTCTAAGTTGCCAGTTCACTGAGATCAACAATTTTGTATCCGTAAAATAGGAATCATGTGACAATTTAATGAAGTAGCTAGTTAGGGCGATTTCTGTGCAAGCGCAGTCATTGCCATTGTAGTTTGTAAAAGTAAGGGAGAAATAACAGTGTCCAGTGTTTTAGCAACCTAGTGACTAATATCACTCACTGGAATGAAAATGCTACACACGGACTTTCCTCTTGTGGACGCATGGATGCTAAGATAACTGCCTTTCCTTTTGGTTGTGTTAGACTCTATTTCAAAGGAAAGGCTTCCTTGCTCCATAGAGCATTGTAAGGACTGCTGCGTGATGGATGGCTGGAGCCCTCCGGTGGGTGGTCTGGGAGGCTGGAGACTCTACAAATGAAGGCAGAGCAGCACTGGACCGGTGGGAGGGATGCTGCAGACAGGGTTGCCATAGGACTTTTTTTTTTTTCTTCTCAAAGCAAATGTTCTGTGTCACTCAAAAAATAATGAACTGACTTCAGGTATGACTAAAAGAAAGTATTTGCAAAAATGTTTTCTTGTGGCCAGCCTGTCAGGTCCTTCTCTTTTCCTGATCCTCCTCAGTTTACTGACAGAAACACATTTTTTACGTACCTTCTCTACTGAAGAGCCAAACAAGCTAAGGTCTCATTCTGCCGCATGGGCCATCAGCAAAACTGTAAACTCCCTTCTGCTGTTTGAGCTCTGTTCTTGCTGATTTGTAAGAGGCAGGAACACAGCTTAGCATTTGGTTCTCAGGTTTGAGCTTGTGGTCCTGGAAACGGCAGAAAGTAGGAGAATGAAATTTTTAGCTGACTTTTCAGAAAATTTGAAGTGGAGGTGACAAAATAAATGTGGATTCATCAGAATGTTTTTGGAAAGCCACTCATTTGCCCAACTTAGTTGGCAATGATCTTGGGACTGATAAAATTCCTTTGCAGTTCATCAGGATTTAACTTTGGCTCAATCTGTCAAAGTCACAACCACATCTCTCATGAGTATCATTTGGCCATAGGTCAAATACATTATCACAAACACAGTGGACGTTCCTGAATAGCATTCTTAACCCACAGCTGATGTCCAAGTGTATTGTGCAATATAAAATGCCAAAAAAATCAGAAAAACAAAATAATTTAGATGATCCCTGCTAATTTTATAGAAATTGAGACACCTTCCTAATGACCAAATGACAGTTGGAAAAATGACCATGGGCCTGGAACCTGAAATGAGACTATCTATGAATGGAAATTTTAACTGAATTTGGAAACTACATTTACGGCCTCTGAGTTCCCTAAGTATGCTATTAGTATATTCGTCACCAAAGAGGACCACCAGATGAGTCTCCTGGCTTACTGCTTGCTTCATCAATGTTAGGTAAGCATCTGGTCAGTATGGTCAGCCCATTTATGTAAAGTAGTGCCACTCAAAGTGTGGTCATGAGCCAGCAGCATCAGCAGCATCTGGAAGTATATTAGAAATGCAGATTTATGAGCTCTACCCCAGCCTACTGTAGCAGAATCTCTGTGGACAGAGCCCTGGAGTCTGAGTTTTAACAAGTTCTCAAGGTGATTGTGATGTTTACTCAAGTTTGAGAAGCACTGGTCTTAGGGTCTCTGGAACAAACTGACAGCCAGCAATGGATGGTGTGTGGTTGTGCTTTGGATGGCTTTCTTTCTGCAGGTGAAAGAAGGGTGGCCATCCATGTCATTCTCGCTTGGTTGGAAGCTAGATCCCAGTTGCTGACTTTTTCTTCTTTCTTCTCCACAACTTTTCCCTGTGCTTAGACCAGAACTGTGAGGCACTCTACATTGAAATTGTCTTAAGATTAAACTTGGAACTAGAAGATGCTCCTCCTAAACATTTTTGGACTATTTTAGTTTGTTGATACTATGGGTTGAACATACACCTAAATAATAGTATGCACCTTTCCAGAATCCCCTCTCTGGATGTGTCAGCCATCTTCAGTATAGTGAAAAACCAGAAAATAGATTTAAAAAAAAAAAAAAAGACCTGTGACTATCCAACATATGTATCATAAAAACTGCACCAAAGCTCATAAATTTTTTTAAGAAGAGGAGAAAATATATGCAAATCATATATCTGGAAAGATTCTAGTATTCAGAATATATTTTTAAAACTCTTAGAACTCAACAATAAAAAAGACAAATACCAGTAATACAATTTTTAAAATGGACAAAAGCTTTGAATAGACATTTTTCCAAAAAAGATATACAGATGACCACTAAGCACAATATCATTAGACATTATAGAAAAGTAAATCAAAACCACAATGAGATACCACTTCACACCTGCTAGGATAGCTATAATAAAAAAGATGGGCTTAAATAACAGGTATTGGCAAGTTTGTGGAGAAATTAGAACCCTCATGTATTAATGGTGGGAGTGTAAAATGGTGCAGCCACTGTGGGAAACAGTTGGACAGTTCCTCAAGAAGTTAAACGTAGAGTTACCATATGACCCACCAATTCCAGTCCTAGGTATATACCCAAGAGAATTAAAAACATATGTTTACACAAAAAACTTATACACAAGTGTTCATAGCAGTATTATTCATAATAGCCACAAAGTAAAACCCAAATGTCTACCATCTGATGAATGAATAAACAAAATGTGGTATATTCATACAATGGAATATTATCTAGCCATAAAAGGAGTGAAGTACTGATACATGCCACAACATGGACGAATCTTGAAAACAGTATGCTAAGTGAAAGAAGCCAGATACAAAAGGCCATATGTTGTATAAGCCTGTTGGCCGTCGAGTTGATTCTGGCTCATAGCGACCCTATAGGACAGAGCAGAACGGCCCCATCGGGTTTCCAAGGAGTGGCTGGTGGATTCAAACTGCCAGCCCTTTGGTTAGCAGCCAAGCTGTTAACCACTGCACCGCCAGCGCCCCATATGTTGTATGAGTTCATATAAATGAAATATCCCGAATAGGCAAATCCACAGAGACAGAGAGCAGATTAGTGGTTGCTAGGGACTCAGGGCAGAGGGAAATGAGGAGTGACTACTAATGAGTATAGGGTATCTTTTGGGGTAATGATAATAGTCTAGAATTAGATAATGGTGATTGTTGCACAACTTTGTGAATATACTAAAAACCACTGAATTGTACGTTTTACAATGATGAATTTTATGGTATGTGAATTCTATTTCCACCTCCCCAGAATGCTGTACCCCTTTCCAGCCAGTTGTCCCAATCCAACACCTCCCTTGCCCCAGGCAACCACTAATCGAATTGCTGTCCCTATTAATTAGCTTCACCTCTAGCATTTCATATAAACAAAAATCATACTGTGTATGTTCTTGTGCCCAGCTTCTTTCTTTCAGCATGGTATCTATAAGACTTAGCTATGTTGTGGTTCATTCCGTTTTATTGCTGAGTAGTATTTCTTTGTATAGGTATACCACAAATTGTTTCTCCATTTACCTGTTGTTTCCTATTTGGGATTATGAATAAAAGGTACAAGTCTTTTTATGGACATATGTTTCATTTCTCTTGGGTAAATACTTAGCAATGAAATTGCTGGTCATATGGTAAATATATGTTTAACTTTATAAAAAACTGCCCAATTCTTTTCCCAAGTGTTTGCACTATTTTACACTCCCACTAGTAATTTATGAGAATGTAGTTAGAGCCAATAATCTTGACTTAGGAATTAGTCAGAGAGAAAATTCTCCCTCTCCCCTTTAATGGTTTTCCCTCACATTGCTCACTATTTTGTGTACTGCTTTAAGAACTTCATTCTATATATCTTAGTTTCCTAGTGCTGGCATAACACCAATACCACAAGTGGGTGGCTTTAAAGAACAGGAATTTATTTCCTCACAGTTCAGGAGGCTAGCAGTCCAAATTCAGAGTGTGGCTCTCAGGGGAAACCCTTGTAAGTAGCTGCATCAGGTCCTTGGTGTTCCTTGGCGTTCTTTGGTGTCTGTCTTCCCCCGCGTGTCTCTGTGTCTGTTCTCCTTTTATAACTCACAGGTGATTATGTTTAGGGCCCACCTACTCCAGCAAGATGTCATTAACATGACAAAGGAAAACCTCTATTTCCAAACAAGGTCATGTTTACAGTTTTACAGGTTAGGATTTCAACACATAATTTTTTTGGAGGGGGGCATAATTCAATCCATAATTCTGTAGTTATATAAACCTACCCCCTTATGGTTTCAGACCCATAATACTGTAGTTATATAAACTTCCCCCTTATGGTTCCAGACCCTCCTTAGGCTTCAGCCATCATTAATATTATTATACTTGTAATTGGGTGGCACAAATGGTTAAGTTCTTGACTACTAGCCAAAAGGTTGACAGTTTGAACGCACCCAGAGGCACCTCAGGAGACAGCCCTGGCAATCTGCTTCTGAAAGGTCACAGCATTGAAAACCCTATGGAGCAGTTTTACTCTGCACACATGGGGTTGCCACGAGTAGACATCAACTCAACAGCAACTAGTAACAACAACATCTCAACTAGAGTTTTAAGCAAAAAATGTTTTTCTTCCGACACTGATAGCTAAAAACTGTTTCTAAAAAGCGTTTATGTGTATTCCTTTCTAATAAATAGGCAGTGCATCTGATTGAATTCTTGATCATTCAACATCTTGGTAATTTTTATTTGTTCAATTTTCTGCAGATGTTAGCAGCTCTTTTCAGGAAGAGGAAGCACTATAGGTTAGTGATAGAATTTAAGCTCTAGCTTAAAAAGGACCACCGTTAGAAACTTGGCTTATTGCCATGGTCCTGTTCTTTAACTTATAGAGCCTTGGTTTTCTCATCTGTAATTTGGGTAAATAGAGGTCATATTTAAAATATCTCACATGAGTGTTATAAAGACAATGATCTCATGTATGTACAGTGTTTGGCAATGCTTCTAGTCCATATTTATTGCTCAACAAATGGAAACTTAAAAAAGATGTGTTCTAATGTGATTAAAGAAAGAACTCACTATGAGAAACACAGGTATGTTCAAAAAACTTGAAAGCAGAGACTCAGAGACTTGTACACCAATATTTATTGCAGCACTATTCACAATAGCCAAAACTGGAAACAACCTAAATGCCCACCAGCAGATGAATGGATAAACAAAATGTGGTACCTACGTACAATGGAGTCTTAGCCAGTAGGAGAAACGAAGTCTTGATACATGCTACAATGTTAGTGGAGCTTGAAGACATTATGCTGAGTGAAATAAGTCAATCACAAAAGGACAAATATTGTGTGACCACACTTATATAAAAAGAGAGGAGAAGACAAATGTATAGAGAACAAAGTTTATTAGTGGTTACCAGGGGTGGGGGGGAGGGGGAAAGCAGGAGTTAAAGGTGATGGAAAAATCACATTTATTAAGAGTAGAGTTGCACAGCTGATTTTTGTAATTGCTGTCAATGAGTTGTACACCTGTAAGAAGTTGAATTGGCAAAAGTTGTGTGATAGATTTGCAACCACAACAACAAAAAGTGTAGCTGCTGAGGCTGCTTATCTATAACCAAAAACCGCATGGGATTTGATTCCTTGGTTTGGAGATTTAGGGTTGTGGTTTCATGGGACATCCTAGTTAATTGGCCTAATAACATGTTTAGTGCTTCTGTTCTACCTCCTAGTTCAATCCATAGTGTCTCGGGTCTTAAAAGCTTGCAGGTGGCCATCTGAGACACAACAATTGATCTCTATTCACCTGGAGCAACAGAGGAAAAAGGAGAGTCAGGCATAGGAGGAGGAAATGGAATGTGTGGCTGATTACCACCATGAACAACTGCCTCTGTTACCATGAGACCAGAAAAACTGGATGGTGCCTGGCTGCCATCATTGAACATTTTGATCAAAGATTCTGATCAAAAGGGGGAAAATGCAGAACAGAATTTCAGATTCTCATGGACTTGAGACTTTCTGGAGCCACAGAGACTGCATAAACCCCTGGAACTATTTCTCTGAGATAATCTTTAAACTTCAAACCAAAAATATCCCCTGAAATCTTAAAAGCAAACAATAGTTTAGCTTAACTAGTAAAAAAGGTCTGCCTTGAGCATTATGCTCTTTTAAGAATATCTACAGTATTTGGGATTAAAGTGACAACAGCAACTCAAAAGATTAGATAAGAACCTTAGGGGCAGTGAATTTGTGTTAATGGGGGAGGAACAACTCAGGAAAGGATGGTGAGAATGGTTGCACAACTCGAAGAATGTAATCAGTGTCACTAAATTGTACACGTAGAAATGGTTGAGTTGGTGTATGTTTTGCTGTGTATATTCTCAACAACAACAAAAACACACACAGGGATGTGTTCAAGAGTGTTAATTCCATTGCCTTTCTTGCTTTGACCAGGAGCATGTGTTCTCTCTCCCCTTTTGAAGTCAGACAGGCTCCCATTCCACTAGCCTCCAACAAATCCCATCTTTATCAGGATTATTCCTGACCCACCATTCATTTCTGCCGGGCTAGCTCACCCGATCAGAAGCCTGGACCCAAAACTGGCTTACTTTGTTGCTCTCTCCCTCAACAGTTACAGCTGATCTCATACTGAAACATCCTCCTTCCTTCTAGAAGTTGGCTTTGGCCTGCCAAGTGCTCAGGAGATATATAAGACCTATGGTCTGAGGGATTAAGATTCGTCTGCTAAGTGGACCCCCCAGCCTAGGTGTTGGAATCTCTCTTACCTTTTTCTCTTGAAAAACAACTGTTATAGGACAATAGGAAAAAACTCATTGTACTCATATCTTAAAATTCCAGAAAACCACTTTTTAAGTTTAATTTTCCGAGGACCTAGACCACTCCTTGGAAACCCTATGGGGCAGTTCTACTCTGTCCTGTGGGGTCACTATTAGAATTGACTTGGCAGCAACAGGTTTGGGTTTTTGGTTTTGTCTGCGTGCGTGTGTGTATGTAATTGTTACATTAGACTGGAAGGGAACTACCATGGAACATCTAATACGCTCATTTTCCAGATGAAGAAGTTAAGATCCAGGCAAGTGAAATGACTGACCCACAGGGATACAGCCAGTTAATTGAATTTCAGAATCAATCGGCAAATTTATATTGTGTACTTGAATTCCATAAACACTGGCAATTTGTCCAAAACTTCCTTCCCTGCCTTCTCATATTGCATAAAGACCACGTTAATGGCAGAGACCCATCCTTATTCCCTTACATGCTGTTGCCTCCCTAATTCTGTAGAACAAAGAATATACTGCATATTTTTGTTGAGTTTTGGAGATGGCTGTTTGTTTACATTGTGAATAGGTAACCATGGTAGCTCTGTGTTGTCACTATCAAGCCTGTCAATATAATTGTGTAGTGGTATCACTGGAGTTGGGAAGCAACAATTAATATTCTTCCTTGTGTTTATATTTAGCAGTGACTGTTAATGGTGTGATTTATAGGATGTAAACAAGCTCCACCCAGAGTGAGCCCAAACCACTAAATGATTGCCTGGGGACCTGAGCTGCCCGATGCATATTGCACTCTGAAATGAAAATATCCAGCACAGACCACTTTATTATGACTATAAATTTGGCTTCCTCCTGTTACCACTTCAAGCCAAATTATATATGTTTGATGAGGCATAATTACTTATTAGATCCAGAGAATACCAGGATAGAATACATCATGATGAAATTATAATTTGAATTTTAATCAAGTTTTGTTTATTCCCAAATACTAGCTAATGAAATAAATTCAATACTGTAGTTATACAAATAAATAGGGGGTAAAAAAGGAACAAATTGTATTACTTACCATAAATAATTTTTAATAATAGTTAAGTGTAACTTTTGGCATTGTTTTCTGACCTCTCCATGAACCTTTTTTCATCAGCCTTGTGGTAGTAGCTTCTAAAAGACAGACGTCTGACTCTCAGTTTTGGCATCTCTGTTTAGGGATTTAACACACTGAATTCAATCCACTAGTGATTCTCTAAAATTTAATTTTGATAACCTCTATGCAAATCCTGCATGTAGATCAGTGTTCCTCATTTCTGACAAAGAGAATGTCTTGAAACCTTTCCAACAAAATATCATTAGTGATGGTGAGAGGGAATTTAGTGTGAAGGACTTTGGTTTTGCTCAGTTCTGCTTGCTGTATGTCTCTCTCCTCTTCATCCAGCACACCCGGGATTCAGACATTTGAACTACATGTTTATAACAAAAGATGCCATTGAATCTTAGGAAGTCATGACTGGAATAGCCTCTAACATATCATTTTAATATCTGTAGCAAACATGCCAACAGTTGCACAAGAATAATATAAATAATAGAAACATGGAGTTAACCTGAATAATGAGCCATTCCCCTTAATCCAAGCTACTTCTTAATTCATTCTGGTGAGTACTGAGCTTCTAATCTGAGTATTTATTGTATATTGATTTATCTTACTCTCAGTTACATATCTGAGTATATAAACAATTAGCATTTCATGAGGCCTAAGGAGTCAAGTAGAAACAAGGTGATATAATCTTTGAATATTAAAGTTACAGTATTTGCCACACTGCCAGACATTTTCTTAATGCATGAAAACTGGCAAAATATCATTGTCATAAGTGGCTTGAGAGTCTGGTAATACATTGTTTTTCTAAAGTATTTAAGTCATCAAAAACTAGATCAGTGTCTAGTGTTGCTTTGTAGCTGTAGGCAAACCGGGAAGATCTGAGACTTATTTTTCAAAACATTTTCACAAGGGAAAATATCAATAAATATTAATAAAAAATTAAAAGGAAAATTTTAGAGTTTGCATAAAATAAGCAAAAATTAGATTTATACTTTGCCTCAGTAAGGGTATTGAAAATCATTTTAATTGGCAAGTATTGATACAACTGTCATTTTACTTTCAGCTTGTAACAATTTTGAGTTTTTTTCACTTGAAACATTATCCCTGGGGGTGTTGTGACTGTTAAACTAATCTTTATTCATGATTTATACAGCCTGAACTCACATCTCTGGAACAAAATTAATAAATCATGTGTCGACCAAGAGAATGGCAGAGACCATAGACAATTTGATGAACAATTTCTACATGAATGGTACCATTTAAGCCAACTTTTAGTTTATAAAAATTTTCTGTTTAAGATATAAAAACTCTAGGACCTCCTAGAAACTGTAGAAATTCACTTTCTTGCCTGATTTACTCCAAGATGGGCTGAAGCCAGGCTGGACCAAACAGATGCATGGTCAACTTGTCCTTTAAAAGAGAATTAGCCAAAAAAACAAGATAATTAGCAAAGAATATTCCATATCTTGACTTCATACCATACCAAAACTCTAACTTTAAACCTCTCCTTCTGCAATTTATATCCACATGTTCTTGCTGTTTTCTCAGAGGTGTACTCAGGGCATAACTGACTACCTTACTGTGGAGCTATAGCTGAGCAATAACCTAGGAGACAAATGTGCATCAGTAATTAGTCTGGGAGGTGATGCTGGCTGGAATGGAATACCAAGCAGTGCTAGCTGTCTGTTAGTTACTGAGATGTTCTCCATGGAGGTATAGTAACTGGAGCTTTAAGAATATGTCTGAATTATTGGCTTAGATCCCTTAAGGTGAGATTATTTTTTAATAAACCTTATTTTTTACAGTAGTTTTATATTTACAGAAAAATTGCAAAGACAGTACAGAGTTCCTGTATGCCCAGCACCAGTCTCCCTTATTATTAGTATCTCACATTAATATGGTTCCTCTGTTATAGTTAATGAACCAATATCAATACATTATTACTAACATCCATACTTATTCAGATTTCCTTAGTTTTTACCTAATGTTCTTTTTCTGTTCTGGGACCCCATTCAGGTTATCACAATGCATTTAGGTAGCACTTAGGTATCTTTAGGCTCCTCTTGACTGTGACAGTTTCTCAGAGTTTTCTTGTTTCTGATGATCTTGACAGTTTTGAGGAGTCCTGATCAGGTATTTTGTAGAATATTCCTCAATCAAGATTTGTCTGATGTACCTATTATACCACCACGGTAGTCAAAACAGCCTGGTATTGGTACAACAACAGATACATAAACCAATGGAACAGAGCTGAGAATCCAGAGATAAACTCATCCACCTATGAGCAGCTGATACTTGACAAAGGCCCAAAGTCCATTAATTGGGGAAAAGACAGTCTCTTTAACAAATGGTGCTGGCATAACTGGATATCTGTCTGCAAAAAACTGAAACAAGACCCATACCTCCCACCATGCACAAAAACTAACTCAAAATGGAGCAAAGACTTAAATATAAAATCAAAAACAATAAAGATCATGGAAGAAAAAATAGGGACAATTCTAGGAGCCCTAATACATGGCATAAACACAGTATGAACCATAGGTAACAATGCACAAGCAGCAGAAGAGAGACTAGGTAAATGGGAGCTCCTAAAAGTCAAACACTTATGCTCATCAAAAGACTTCACCAAGAGTCAAAAGACAACCTACAGACTGGGAAAAAATTTTTGGCTACGACAAAGCCGATCAGCATCTAATCTCTAAAATCTACAAGATACTGTAAAACCTCAACAACAAAAAGACAAATAACCCAATTAAAAAATGGGCAAAGGATATGAACAGGCACTTCGCCAAAGAAGATATTCAGGTGGC
>NW_004444057.1:5815211-5868887 GCF_000243295.1 Trichechus manatus latirostris | reverse complement strand
TAGGAGCTGGTTGAATGGACATGGGGAATCAGGGGTGGAAAGGAGGAGTGTGCTGTCACAGTATGAGGAGAGCAATTAGGGTCACATAACAATATATGTATAAATTTTTGTATGGGAGACTAACTTTGAAATGTAAACTTCATTTAAACTACAACAATAAAAAAATATGTTGAAAAAGAAAAAGATTTGTCTAATATTTTTCTCATGAATAGACTGGGGTTATGGGTTTTGGGGAAGAAAACCACAATGGTAAAGTACCATTTTCATCACATCATATTAAGAGCATATACTATTAACATGACTTATCGCTATTGAGGTTGACTTTGATCACCTTGCTGAGGTAGTATTTGTCAGGTTTCTCCACTATAAAGTTGTTCTCCCTTCCTTCCCTTCCCCCCTTTCATACTATGCTCTTTGGAAGGAAGTCACTATATGCAGTTCACACTTAAGGAATGGGGAGTTACGCTCCATCACCTTGAAGGTGGTGTATCCACATAAATTATTGGGAATTCTTCTGCACAGATTTGTCTCTTCTCCCCCATTTATTTATCCAGTTATTTATTTATATCAGTATGGATTTATAGATTTTTAAAAAATTTTTGGATTATAACCCAATACTGTTTTATTTATTTTTTTGCTCAAATTGTTCTACCATTGGCCACTGGGAGCTCTTTCAGTTGGATCCTATGTCCCTTTGATGTAACTCCATCAGTGTGGATTTTTTTTTTTTTTTGAGTGATTATTTTGTTCTTAAGTTAATTTATCTTGCACATAAAAATCAATCAAATAATAGTTGTCAGCTTTTCTTCTCTGTATGCCAAATATCAATCACTTTCTATTCAAGTGAACAAGTAGCATTTTTTTAAAAAATGACTCACATTTGATTATTAACCAGGAGATCATTCAGTACCCTTGATCTGTCTTCTCCTTCTGTATGCTGCCTAACCATAAAACCCTTTATGGAGTCACAGATTAATTATTTCAAAGGCAGCAATGAACAGATTGTAGCCCTGGTAGCACAGTGGTTAAGCACTTGGCTGCTAACCAAAAGTCCGTGGTTTGAACCCACCAGCCGCTCCATGGGAGAAAGATATGGCAGTCTGCTTCCCTAAAGATTTACAGCCTTGAAAACCCTGTGGGGCAGTTCTACTTTGTCCTATAGGGTTGCTATGAGTCAGAATCAACTGCCTGGCAATAGGTTTGAATTGAGTTTGGGTGGACAGATTAAATCAGAAGTAACTAGGAATTTGGGGTAGAATATGAGGGAGCCCTGGTGGCACAGTGATTAAAGTGCTCGACTGAGAACCGAAAGGTTGGTAGTTTGAACCGACCGGCAGCACAGTGGGAGAAAAATGTGGCAGTCTGCTTCTGTAAAGATTACAGTCTTGGAAACCCTATGGGGCAGTTCTACTCTGTTCTGTAGGGTCACTATGAATCAGACTGGATTCAATGGCAACAGGTTTGGCTTATGAAGAATTGTTAGGTGCCATCGAGTCAGTTCTGACTCATAGCGACCCCATGTACAACAGAACAAAACAATCATTATGCTTGAGCCCATTGTTGCAGCCACCATGTCAGTCCATTTCGTTGAGGGTCTTCCTCTTTTTCGCTGACCCTCTACTTTACCAAGCATGATGTCCTTCTCCAGGGACTAGTCTCTCCTGATAACATGTCCAAAGTACAGGAGATGAAGTCTCACCAGCCTTGCTCCTAAGTAGCATTCTGGCTATACTTCTTCCAAGACAGATGTGTTCATTCTTCTGGCAGTCCATGGTATATTCAATGTTCTTCACCAACACCATAATTCAAAGGCGTCAATTCTTCTTCAGTCTTCCTTTTGCATGCATATGAGGCAATATGAAGAATTAGATGACCAAAAACAAAGAGTGCAGAATACAAATACAGTTGTTGTTGTTAGGTGCTGTCGAGTCAGTTCCGACTCATAGCGACCCCATATACAACAGAACGAAACATAGCCTGGTCCTGCGCCATCCTCACAATCGTTGTTATGCTTGAGCCTATTGATGTAGCCACTGTGTCAGTCCGTCTTGTTAAGGGTCTTCCTCTTTTTCGCTGACCCTCTACTTTACCAAGCATGATGTCTTTCTCTAGGGGCTGATCTCTCCTGATAACATATCCAAAGTATGTGAAACGTAATCTCGTCATCCTCACTTCTAAGGAGCATTCTGGCTGTATTTCTTCCAAGACAGACAGTAGGCTTTTAGAAGTGAAAGGAAAACTCTGTAAGAAAAAAAGCTTAAATCTGTAAACTAGGCTGTTTATTAAACTAATATACACCTTAATAGGATCAAGAGTGTCTAGTTCAAAGACCTGGAGCTTAGAGCATACTGAATGATATACTCTGGAAGCACATCATTAAAGGCAAGAACAAGACAAAAATATTCACTCTTCACCACATTCATTCAGTATTATTCTAGAAGCTACAACCTATCCAAGAAATAGAAGTCAGAGTTACCACTACTGGAAAGGAGGAGAAAGATAACCATTATTTTTATGTTCTATTTCTGTTTACTTAGAAACATGAAGGAATCAACAAAAAGTAACAAAAATTTGATAAGGTGACTAGATGCTGAATAAACCCAAATCAGTAGCTTTCCTGTGTATGGTAATAAGTAGTTACAAAATATAATGGAAAAGATCCCATTTATAAGAGCATAAAGCATTCAGTAATCCATATTCAGAAAACTAAGATACTGGGGAAAATAAAAGAAAACTTGAATAAATGCCATGTTTCTAGATCAGAAGATTAAATATTCTTGAGATGTCATTCCTTCAATATTATTGTCCAGGTTAAAGACATTTTAAACAAAATCTCAACTTTAAAATAGTGATTTGAAAAAAAAATTATTTGCAAGAGTAAGTAGTCAGAAATGATTAGTAAAATCTGGGGGAAAATAATGTTGGGGATCTTCCTGTACCAGTTATTAAAAGGAATTATAAAGCTATAATCATTTTTAAATGAGATGCTTTACAAGAATAGACAGATTAGTGAAGCAGAACCTGGGGCCAGACTGTAGTATATATAAGAATTTTCTATGGATAAAGATGGCATAACAGTCTGTATAAATGAAGAATTTATCAATAAATAGCACTTAACCAATTGATAAACCATTTGGAGTTTATGAAATCATAAAAGTCATAAAATATATGGGATGAAAATTCATCTACACTTGGAATGAGAAAGGCCCTTCTAAGTACAGGAGAAATGGAACGGACCACAGAGAAAATGATTGATAGCTTTAACTTCTAAAACCTGTATGTCAAACAGACTACAAACAAAATTAAAAGATAAATGTCAGAATTTTTAAAAGTTAAACATAGGGGAAGAGGGTGTCATTGTTTAGGAAGCGGTGAGTTTTCTGTTTATGGTGATGGAAAATTTGGCAACGATTATGGGTGATGGTTGCACAACACGATTCGTGTAATTGATATCACTAAATTGTACATGTAAAAAGGTTGAATTGACAAATATTGTGTTTATATATTTTTACAACACTAAAAAAAGTTAACTGTATATGACAAGGCATTACTATAATATACATACAGAATTCTTAAACATCTCTAATAAAAAAGCAAAAACTCCAATAGAACACTGGGGGAAAGACATGAATAGACAAATCAGAAAGATGAAATACTGTGGCAAACATATGATAAAATTTTAACCTTTATTTAAAGAAACATTTATTTACTTAAAGAGACTCTAATAATGGAATATCATTCTTAACCTGCCAATTTGAAGAGAGGAGATGTTTTAAAATGATAAAACCCAGTCTTGGCAAAGATTTGGTAAAAATGGGCAGTTTCATTTACTGCCAGGGAAACAAGTTTGACAGAAAATGAAAATGTTTAGGGGAGTGATAGTGGAAAGAGGATTAGAATGAAGGTTAAGCTTCTACTCCAAGCTTTCCAAGTGTCTTAAACATTGTGAACCTGAACAGGAAGTATAAGATCTCTACATCTTTATTTTTTCATCTGTAAACAAAGAGGCTAATTTAAAAATATGGTCAGTGTAGGGGAAGGCACTGTGAAAGAGAAGATGAATGAATTTAGTGGAACATGCACAGCAGTTAAAAATGAATATACTAGATCCATATGTATCAACATGGATAGATTTTAAAAACCATGTTGGGTGAATGAAGTACTTTTGGAATATGTATGCTATGGTACAACTGAAATTAAATACAATACAAATTTTATAATAAAGTACGAATTTTAGTTGTACCATAAGAGAAATCCCAGAATTAGGGGAAAGATGGGTAATTTTGGGACCAGAAAAAAATTGTTTAAGAAAAGATTCTGATTAAAATCACAGATATATTTATTGTAAGAGTGTAGAAACCCCAGAAATAGTCCCCAGAATATATAGGAACTTGATGTGGAGTAGACAAGTCATTAAAAACAAGTGGGAAAAATAAATTATAATATGTTAATATTTTGTATCCTAAATTACTGTGTCCCCAGCCAACAGAACAGTTCCTATTGGTGCACATAAATATTTGTTGAATGAATGAAGACAGTGAAACATACACAGCAATTTAAAATGAATACACTAGATCTTTATGTATCAACATTGGTAGATTTCAAAAACACTGTTGAGTAAACAAAATGATATTGGAGTACGTATGCCATTGTACAGTATTAATACACATAAATCAATAACATGGACTGGAAGAACACGTAAAAAATTCATAATGGTGGTTGCGTCTGGGAAGGAAGGGAAGGACGGTAGGAAAGAGAAAGAGGGAAGAAGGAGAATGGGAGTAGGGGATAAGAAACAAAGGAAAGTCAATATTCCTCTGTGGTCTTATGTCTTTTAATAAGAAAATTTATGTGAAGCACAAATGACAAAATGTAAACTTTTAAAAATTCTGTGTTATAAATACAGGGGTGTTTATTTTTCTGCATTAAACTTTTTAAGTAAAAAGAATATTTTGTAGCTATAAAATGAGAAACCAAACAAAAAAACCCATTGTCATCGAGTCTATTCTGATTCATAGTGACCCTATAGGACAGAACAGAACTGCCCCATAGGGTTTCTAAGGAGTGGCTGGTAGATTCGAACTGCTGACCTTTTGGTTAGCAGCTGAGCTCTTAACTACTGCGCTACCAGGGCTCCAAAATGAGAGGAGGGAGCTAATAAATGGAAGTAAGGAATTTGTTGCTGTCTGGTGTCATAAGAGTAGGTTCTGACTCATAGCGACCCTGTGTACAACAGAACAACACACTTCCCAGTCCTGTGCCATCCTCACAATCGTTTCTGTTTGAGCCCATTGTTATAGCCACTGTGTCAATCCATCTCATTGAGGGTCTTCTTCTTTTTCACTGACCCTCTACCTTACCGAGCACAATGTCCTTCTCTAGGGACTGGTCCCTCCTAATAACATGTCCAAGGTATGTGAGACAAAGTCTTGTCATCCTCACTTCCAAGGAGCATTCTGACTGTATTTCTTGCAAGACAGATTTGTTCCTTCTTCTGGAAGTCCATGGTATATTCAATATTCTTTGCCAACACCATAATTCAAAGGCATCAGTTCTTCTTTGGTCTTCCTTATAAATTGTCCAGATTTCCTATGCATATGAGGCAACTGAAAATATCATGGCTTAGGTTAGGTGCACCTTAGTCCTCAAAGTGACATCTTTGCTTTTTAACACTTTAAAGAGATCTTTTGCAGCAGATTTGCCCAATACACTATGTAAGAAATTAGAAGGAGTAAAAATTAAAAATATGATTAGTAAAACAAAGTTATTTGCTGGGTTTAAAAGAAATTCAAATCTCCTACAGCATAGAACACTTAGTCCTAGAAGTCCAATACCCGATTAATAAGAGCTCCAGAAAGAGAGAACAAAGACAAGGGGGAGGAACAAGTAGTTAAAGAAATAATAGAACATTTCCCAGAGCTGAGGAAAGCAGAGCCTTCAGACTGAAAGAGCAAATTCTTAGAAAATTTTGAGCACAAAAGATAAAGAGAAGATGCTAATAGTATTCAGAGAGGAGGAAAAAGTTACAAAGAAGTAAGAATCAGATTGGCATTTACTTCCCATCAGCAACACTGACATTAGAAGAATGACTTCAGAGTTCTGAGAGAAAATTATTTTGAACCTAGAATCTATAGATCAGCAGTTTGAACCTACCAGCAGCTCTGCAGGAGAAAGATGTAGCGGTCTGCTTCCTTAAAGGTTACAGCCTTGGAAAACCCATGAAGCAGTTTTACTGTGTCTTTACAGGGTCACTATGAGTTGCAATCAACTCGATGGCAATGGGTTTGATTTTGGTTTTTGAAGCTATTAATCAGTATGAAGACAGAATAAATACTTTTTAAAAAAAAAACTTTGTGTTATTGAGAATATACACAGCAAAACATATACCAATTCAACAGTTTCCACATGTACCATTTAGTGACATTGATTACATTCTTCGAGTTGTGTAACCATTCTCACCGTCTTTTTCTGAGTTGTTCTTCCCCCATTAACATAAATCACTGCCCCCAAGGTTCCTATCTAATCTTTCCAGTTGCTGTTGTCACTTTGATCCCATATAGATAGTTCTTAGAATAAAGATTTTTTTAGCACATGCAAGGACTCAGAGAGTTGACTTTCCTTGAATATTTTCTGGGGGAGAAGGGAATTGCTTGAGAATATTCTCTAGCAAAAGAAGCAGGGAACCCAAAAGAGAGAGAAGTGCATAATTCCAGAAAATATTGACCTAATAAAATAATACAGTGGGAAGAAATCCTAGAGCAGTGGCAGGTTTAGAAAACAATATGTCTGAATTACAAACATGAAGTCAGAAAGCAAACAGGAAGCATGTCTTCAAGAAGAATATGGATTTTCTGTAATAGTTTAAGAAGCTGTATGATTTTAGTGTTAAGGTGAAATAATATGCTGCTTTTGTCAACAAGAAAAAATAAAAACAAAAGCAATTAGAACTACCTGGAAAAACAAAAACCTCCATAAAAAGTACATAGTCCAATTACAAAGTAAACGAAAATGTGTTTTGATTTTGAACAATTGATAGAATATAATAAAATAAAAGTCTGACCTTGAGGTTTGGCACATTCTCCTTCAAGCAATGTAGTCTACGGTACTCAACATCTCCTCCTCCCAGGGTCCAATCTTACTACCTACGTCTGAGATGAATAATATCTATAAAATCATGATATTGAAATGCTGTTTGTTGGTTTTCATTTTCTGGAATATCTGTGGAAGACAATTAATGATTACAGAAAAATTAAGTTATAGACCTTTAAGGATGCAAAATTAATGATTGGCTGAGAGGATTCGGGTGATGGAAGAGGGAAGAGAAATGGAGGGAGGTGAAATGGTGTCCATTTCCTCAGTTTACACAATTGAGGGAGGTTAAGAAATACTATCTTCAACTGATAGATCAAGAAATAAACATTTAGACATATTTAAAATAAGTGAAGTACTAAAAGTAAAAATATCACAAAATTTAAGAAGAGGAAAGAGGGATGCAAAGGTAGTGAGCTAAATTTCTGATTTTTTTTAAGAGGGAGTTAGTAGATACTGGTTAAAACTGATCAGTCAAAAGAGCCGGTTAAAAGCACCAACAGAGGAACTAAAAGCCAACAATTGTTACAAGTAATTCCTGGGACTAGGGGTTGGTTGTCTATGAGTTGAAGATATTATGCCTCTGTTTATACACTACTTTAAGGAGTAAATTTGTATTACTGTGAAAATATATTGCTTTTATAATAAATTTTAAAGGAGAGATTAAAAAAATTTAAGGTTTCCTCACCTTATTGATTCCCTCCCTCCTCCTCTCTCTCCCTAAAAAAGAGAGTCTAGATGGAAAAAAATGCAAAATCTTGCTGCTGAAGCTGTTTATTTTGTAACTTCTTAGAGAATTGAGGGCCTTGATTACAGTTGTGCCAAAACTCGAAAACCTACAGAGGAAACACTGAACAATGGAGAAAAATAGCCAGAGAACTCAAATAGAAACATTAAAGGTCAGTGCAGTACAGACAGAGCTGTTGTGCACATCTAATCTAGTCCTGGCTGATGAGTGAAACATCACCGAGAAATCAACAGGGAAAAGTTGAGTCCTGGGAACCCATAAACCAAGAAACAGGCCAGAAATTATTTGAGACCATGATGAGTCAGAATCGACTCGACAGCAACGGGTTGGGTTTTGGTGGTTTTGGTTACAGAGGTATGATCACCAAGGTGAGAATCTATAGTCAAGTTCATTGTTCACCTAAAGCAAGTTACCATAGTGGAAGCATAACTCAAAATACTTCATGAAAAAAGACCTGCAAGTACTGCAACATATATTTCAGCATTTTGAACTCCGTAATTATTTAAAAGGTTATAATAATAGCTAACGTTTTATTGAGTGCCTACTATAAGCCAAGCACTGTGATGAGCGCTTTACAAGTATTATTTTCATTTCATCTTCAAAGGAGTGCAGTGAAGTTAGTACTATTACTATCCCCATTTACAGATGAGGAAACTGAGTCACGGTTGAATAACTTGCTCAGAATTACATATCCAATAAGAAATGTAGTATAGATTATATTTCAAATCTGCTTAATTCCAAAACCTGTAGATTTAGAAAATATGAACACATTTTTTAAGAAAGAAATTAATAACTGGTTATAATCCTGACGCCTAGGGATTTTGATGTGTAATTTATGTATCTCATCTTTCCAGTATACTTCCTTCTGTGTAATACATTTTGTATTTCTTACCAATTTGTGATCCTACTGTATATACTATATATTATTTGGTAACCACTTTTTTTCCATTTAAGAATAAATTAATATTATTCCATATGATTCAGTATTCTGCTACAGTATCAATTTTAATATCTAATTGGTATTAATTTATTCAGTCACTGAATTAGTATTTGTTGAGGTGCAAGGCACCATTCTAGACACTTGTACTACGTAAGTGAACAAGCAGACAACATGGAACTTACATTTCAGTGGGAGTAAATATAAAACAAACATAATAAGTGAAGTATATATTATATCACAAGCTGATACATACTACAAGGATTAAAAGGTAAAGCAGGATAAGAGGGATGAGAGTGCTGAGGGTGGTAGAGTGAACAGTTTTTGTCAGGGGTGGTGGATTCTAGAGTGCAGCTTTTGACATGTTAAATTTGATAAGTCAGTACTCAGCCACATGGAGATATTAAATAGGCAGTGGGATATACAAGTATGGGGTAGAGGAGAGAGGTCTGGCTTAGAGCTATGAATTTGGGGTTAACTGTGTTACTGGTTGAGGATTATGAAGGCAATAAGTATAAGACAGAGAAGAGGAAGATGGACTGAGCCCTGGGGGTCTCCAGCATTAAGATGGTAGAAAGATGGGGAGGAACTAGTAAAGAGCATCCAGTGAGACAGGAGGAAAACCTATCAAATGTTATGTCCCGAAAGCCAAGTGAAAAAAGTGTATCAAGATGGAGAGAGGAACCTTGTTACTGAGAGGTCAAGTAAGGTGAGGACTGAGAATTGACTATTGGATTTAGCAGCATAGAGATAACTGGTAAACTTGACAAGAGCAGTTTCATTGTCGTGGTGGAGCAAAAGCCAGACTGGAATAGGCTTAAGAGAGAATGGGAAGGTACAGAAGGAAACTCTTGAGTGTGATGGATAGGTTCATTATCTTGATTGTGGTAATGGGTTCACGGGTGTATACATATGTCAAAACTGATCAAATTGTACATTTTAAATTTGTTCACTTTGAAAAGCCGTTGCTGTTGAGTCAATTCTGACTCATAGCGACCCTATAGGACAGAGTAGAACTGCCCCATAAGGTTTCCAAGGCTGTAATCTTTACGGGAGCCCACTGCCATGTCTTTCTCCCAAGGAGCAGCTGGTGGGTTCAAACTGCCAACCTTTCGGTTGGCGGCTGAGCACTTTAACCACTGTGCCACCAGGGCTCCTTCTTGTGCACTTTAGGGTACTTCAATTATACCTCAATAAATCTGGAATGGAGAGAGAGAACAGGAAAAAGGGAATGGACAAAGCTTGTCTTTCAAGAATCTTCGCTACAAGGGGAGCAGAGAAATGAGGCACCAGCGGCAGGAGAAGTGGGGTAAAAGAAAGATTTCTTAAGATAGGAGAAATAACCACACATGCGTATGCTGTTGGGAATGGTCTAGGAAGAGGGAGAAATTGATGATGTTGAAGAGAGGGAGCAGTGGCCAGAATGAAGCCTGTAGAGTAGATAAGCCTGTAGTGGGGATGGAGAAAGAGGAGCACAGGTGGCTCCTTTATGAAACAGGTGGAAAGGAAGCGTCTACCCATACAGACACTGTTAGGTGAGTAGATGGGGTGGTGGGAGTGTGTAGAAATTCTCTTCAAATTGCTTCACTTTTCTCCCTGAAATGGGAAGCAAGGTCATCAGCTAAGACTAGAAAATAGGGAGATGTTGGAGATTTCAGGGGAGAGAAGATGATGTGAAATTATCAAGGAGAGGGAATGTGTAAGTGAATGGAGTGAGAAGAGAAAGTAGGTTTGCTGGGCAGCATTAAGGGCTCATTGAGACTTGTGGTCATGAATTCAAAGTACGACTGTTCAACACAGTTGTATGTTTTCTCCAGGCACATCCAGGAACAAGGATCGAGGAAGAAGTTGGATCATAGTTTTGCCAAGAGAATCGATAAAATAAGAGAGATGAAGGGGTTATTGGTGTATGAAAAAGATTGACTATAATGATGGACCATATATTTAAACTGGTATAGGGGAAAGAGGGGACATCAGGGGGCAAGGGAGAGTGAAAAGTGGTAGGATCAATGGATTGGAGGTCCTTCTGGAGTCAAAGGATTGTTGGAGTTGGCATACTGTTAGGGGTGGTGGTCAGAGTGGGATGCATGCCGTAGTATTCCATTATATGGATATACAGAGTTTGTTTAACCGTTAGGATTTCTTTCTGAAGTAAGCCTATAGGCTCACTGAAGCTGTCTCCTTTACTTCTGTCACCTCTTATTTTTTGGTCATTACTATTTGTCCTTGAGGACTGAGGAATTTCTGCAAGGATCAACCCGTTCCTTCTCAGATTACCTAGCCCTACACTCACTACTCTCTGTAAGCACCTTTACCTCTCTGATCCCAACTCCCTAGCAATGTCTGCCCTTGAGTGATGCTGGGAATTCTGTGATTCCTTTCAGAACCAGAAGGGAAATGAGGGGACACCAACCTACTTGCCACTTGTCTGTCTCTCCAGCGTCTCTTCAGGGGCACTCCACCTTGTCCAGGACTGGGTCTCAGATAAAAAGTTAGTAGAACGAGAGAGATAGTGTGTTTTCCTTTGACAGCTGGCATTCTTGCACCCTGGTCCAGAACTGCAAAGATAAAAGGGCTTAGGTTTTCTGGGTATAGATTGATCTTTCTGGCACTCTCGCTGTATGGAATGTCATCTGCCATTTTGTCCTAGACATTCTGTATTTTCTGTTTCATCAGAACCGCTATAAATGTTATTTGTAGACAGACCCACCATCACGATGTCCCCATATTTTTCTTGGTTTAAGTGATCTGTGTGCTATGATCTTTCATGGGAAATCAGTTTAACAAGATAATTAAATCCGTTAGGGAGGATTAATTTGAGATTTCATATAATTATTAGCTGGCTGTTGCCTTGTTTTCTTTAACATATATATATGAAGGAGTTGACTTTTAGATTTGTATGCATTTATAACTGCATTTGCCTCCTAAACAAGGTCTTTTAAAGCATTTTCTCCTCTGGGATTTCCTTTTAATAAAGCTAAAATCTATTCAAAAGATTTTTTTCATGCTCATATCATAAGCTTTGTTGAGTACCAAGGAGGATATTACCTTCATGTTGGGAAAAATCCTACCTCCTCTCTGCATGCCCATATTGTTCCCTTCCCACCTCCACCCTGTCACCAGCCACAAGCCAACAAAGGCAAACACCCACAAAAACACACAAATGCTACCTGTCCAAGCAGCTTGCCCTCACAGGACACCTTCCTCAGCTCACTTCCGCTGGATGCAGATGCAGATATTTAAATTATCCTTTGTAACATCACATCAGCACCCACATATGGAGGTTCCATTCACATTTGTTAGTTCCCTCTTGTCTTCATGTCTTCTTTCTACACTAGAATCTTTCTGTAATGATCACCAAGTTCCATGTTATTGGCCTATGTCACAGGTAACAGCACATGATGAAATCCATGGGAATTTAAGAAATAACCCCCTTGGCCCAAAGATCATTTTGCAGAAATCCAGGTAACAGAGACACTCAGGTGCCACAATGTAAGACTGTCTTCAGCTCCTTGTTTCCTCATTTGTTCTTTCATTCAACGTATTTCTCCATGGAACATGGAAGTTATCAAGGGCAAAGTTTCCTCTATTCGTTTGTGTATTCCTGCATAAGCCCTAGTCCAGTGCACATAATGGATACTCAATAGAAATTACTAACAGACTGAGAAACTGGGCAGTCCCATGGAGGCTACCCCACAGAGCCTGGCAGTGGCCTGCCAGGATTGGGAGGGGCTCTCAGTAATGTAGGTGGGGAATGGAATCAGGCAGTTCCTAGCTTAGCGTTTTATTGATATGTTGTTGTTGTTAGGTGCTGTCTAGTCAGTTCCAACTCATAGCGACCCATTGTACAACAGAACAAAACACTGCCCCGTCCTGCATCATCCTCACAGTTGTTAATGCTCGAGCCCATTGTTGCAGCCACTGTGTCAGTCCATCTCATTAAGGGTCTTCCTGTTTTTCACTGACCCTCTACCAAGCATAATGTCCTTCTCCAGGGACTGGTCCCTCCTGATAACATGTCCAAAGCTGTCCTGGCTTCTAAGGAGCATTCTGGTTGTATTTCTTCCAAGATAAATTTGTTCGTTCTTTGGCAGTCCATGGTATATTCAGTATTCTTCGCCAGCACCATAATTCAAAGACGTCAGTTCTTCTTTGGTCTTCCTTATTCATTGTCCAGCTTTTGTATGCATATGAGGTGATTGAAAATACTATGGCTTGGGTCAGGTTCACCTTAGTCCTTAAAGTGGCTTCTTCACTTTTTAACACTTTAAAGAGATCTTTTGAAGCAGATTTGCCCAATGCAGTGCATCTTTTGATTTCTTAACTGCTGCTTCCACAGGCATTGATTGTGGATCTAAGTAAAATGAAATCTTTGACAACTTCAGTCTTTTCTCCATTTATCACAATGCTGCTTACTGGTCCATTTGTGAGGATTTTTATTTTGTTTATGTTGAGGTGCAATCCATACTGAAGGCTGTAGTGTTTGATCTTCATCAGTAAGTGCTTCAAGTCCTCTTCACTTCCAGCAAGCAGGTTGTGTCATCTGCATAATGCAGGTTGTTAATGAGTCTTCCTCCAGTCCTGATGCCCCATTCTTCATATAGTCCAGCTTCTTGGATTTGTTTTATTGATGTAGGAAGTATGTATTGTTTTTTCACTTCACTAAAGTGGATAAGTATTTTGATGAGTGAGAAGCATGGTAGGAAAAGGCAGTTAAGCCGGAAATATCAGATCATTAATGGAGATGTTCACTCTGACCGAGTACACAGTTGTGGTGTTCAGGATATCTTTTCTCACACTGCCTGCCACCCCCTGCACACAGGCACGCACTCACACACACACAAACACACCCCTAAACCCTCTGCTCCCGCCACGTGAGAGGTGGTACCATAATGACTATGGTTTCAGTGACTCCCTGAACTGGGTATGTGATGTCCTCCTACATCAAGGAAAAGACATCCTTTCTTTTGCTTCTGCGACTTCCTCAGTGGAATCAAAGGTTTAAGAGATTATTTTCAGCCACTTTTGTCAGGAGGGAAAGGAGAAAGTGGAAGGAGCCTTGATGTTCTGTTGCGGCTTCTTGTAAAGAATGAGCTTTTAAAAATATCATTGGTGAAGATTAATTCCTTTGTCAGGAACTGTCGACAGCTAATCTAGTGCCGATTGCATATGCCTGGGAAATGACCCCTTTAAAAACTCGAGGAAACTAAATCATCGCGTGGTGCCTGTTTTCTCCCAAACACCGACCAGGCATCTGCCATTACTTTCCATTTTTAAATTGCAAAGGAAAAAAGAAATGCCAAACAGTTTTTACAACTCTAAAGAGCAAATTGGATATGTTTTGACATATGTTGAAAATAAATTATTCTAAAATCTATTCACACGTGGAATTACCTTTCTAGGGTATACCAAAGGAGAAGTCAGTGTCATGAACTCAGTCCTTTTGGAGGCCAAGCCTTTGGGCGGCAGCTTGCCTTGGATAGTTTGTTTCTGAGCTAGACTCAGTCAGGGGCTGGGCTTAGTAAAAAAAAAAAAGGGGGCAGTCAGAGGTCCTTAGTTGACCCCCACCCCAACAAGCATGCACCCCACACACACACACACACGCACACACATGCACACGCACACGCACGCACGCACGCATGCCTGCTTAGAAGAGGGTTTTCTCTTTCCTGGTTGTTAGTTATCCTGGTTTTCAGATGGCAGGTAAAGCTGTCTACCTGGTCCCTTCTGGCCAAGAGAGCATCAATTTTCGTAAGGGACTGTGGAAGCTGAATGATGTCCCTGGGTGGCATAAACCGTTAAATGCTGGACTACTAGCCAAAAGGTTGTTAGTTTGAACCCAGCCAGAGGCACCTTGGAAGACAAGCTTGGTGATCTGCTTCCCAAAGGTCACAGCCTTGAAAACCCTATGCAGCAGTTCTCCTTTGCATACTTGGGGTCATGATGAGTCGGAATCAACTCCATGGCAACTAACAACGGCAGCTGGAAGCTGAAAAGCCTTGGAAACCCAAAGGAATAAATCCTTAACAGACATTCGTAGCTCCTGAGATGGGGGAAGGCTAGGCTGGCTCTGCTTGTCCTAACGCATCCTCCAGCCCCCAGAGTTCATATACAGGCTCCTGTTGAAGCAGGGGCTATCAGACACTTACACTCTGACCCTCAGGAATAAATTTTACACGACACCACAGTTCACATTTACACAAACCACAACTTACCCTTGCCACCTACCGTGGATTCTGGTGTTTGTTTTTGAATTTAATTCAGTTTAATTTTTTTAAATGCTGCTCAAGACTCACTAAATTGATTTCACCATCCACCAATGGGTCACGACCCAGAGTGTGAAAAATGTGGCCCTAGACTAGCAGAATTTCAGTGATACAGTGTTTATGGTGGGCAGAGGCTACTGAAGCTGTCACTCCACTCGAGTGATCTGCCCCATAGTTAGCCACTCTGGGCTTGGACACCTCCAAGGAGCTCGAATGAGTCAGGCATTGTGCTAGGCACTTTACCTGCATCTTCACAACCACTGCTGAGGTATGAGTACTATGATATAGCCCCTTTTGAAGAAGCTTGCCTGAGGTCACCCAGCTGACAGAGCCAGAAATCAGAGCTGGTCTCTGACTCTAAATCCTACAATCTGAACATTTACCCTGCCTGCTCAAAGCTACTGGTGGACTCTCTTCCCCTTCCTTTTACCTCACTAACTCCTCTCATCATTTGGATCTCAGCTTTAAACCTCATTTCCTCCAGGACATCGTCTCTGGCCTACCCTCCTACCCCCTACCCCCATAATTAGATAAGTGCCTCCCTATATGCTCACATGGAGCCCTGATGGTGCAGTGGTTAAAAGCTCATGTGCTAACCAAAAAGTTGGCAGTTCAAATACACCAGGCACTCCTTGGAAACCCTATGGGCAGTTCTACTCTGTCCTGTAGGGTCACTATGAGTTGGGATCGACTCACAGCAAGCGGTTTGTTTTTTCTGTTTGGTATGCACTCCCAGACCACCCTGTATTTTCTCTGTCCTAGCACCTGTGACTTTTTTTTTTTTTCTTTAATTTTGCTTCTTTGTCCAGTGGTGTGCTGGTAAATATTTAACAACCAGCTTTCTGGGAGATGAGAGGGGGGTGGGTCTGATTTGTAGCATTTGCCTATTTCCATGGTGTACATACTCCCACTGAGGCCAATTTCAGGCTGTTACTATGACATCACTGAAAGTGGAGCTGGGAAGAGATACTCAGAAGCTGGCTCCAGCACACTGCTGTGGATCTGTCTTGTCTTCTCTGACCTGGGGGAGGGGAGGGATCATCTCAATCTTGCTGACCGTTGTATATCTTCTCAGAGAATTAAAAACAAGAGAGGGAAAAGAAAGGAAGGGGCACAAGAAAAGGGGCTGGTATTTTGCAGAATTCTAAGATAATCAAACAGATTGCTTCTTCACAATGAATAAGGAAGAAATGGGAGAGGAAGGAATAAAAGCTGTGTGTAATAAAAATAAGCAACAATTTAAAAAAAAAACAATTATAAATGCTTTATAGATTAGAAAATATTTCCACATCCATTGTGTCATTTGATCCTTTTCATGGAAATTTTATGAAGATAATTTTATTTTGTAGATGAAGAAACTGAATCTCTCAGAGTTGAGAGATCTGCACAGTTACACACAGTTCAAACTGGAGCTAGAACCAAGGTCTCTTGAGTTCTAGCCCAGGTTCCTTTCACCTTATTCAGAATGGCTTCTCATACCAACATACCTGTTCACAGTATGAAAGCAGATATTTGGACACATGCAGTGGTTGGAGTAAGGAGAGTAACAGTGCCAGGAAGGGTGAAGACTGGGTCTTACGAATGGAGTGTGTACATATGTGTGTGCACATGCCAGTGCACACATGACACTATCTTGGGAAAGGAGTGCCCAATAAGAGACAGAGCCATTAGTAGCGAGACTTTTAGTATTGAGAGGGGAGATTGTGAGTGGTTAACAGCAAGGATTCCAGAACCTGATGCATGGGTTCAAATTCTGGTTCCACCACTTAGCAGCCATGTGACCTTGGGCAAATTAACCTTTTCTGCCTTAGTTTTCTAACAATAATAATAATTTTAAAATAATAATGATCCCAACCTCATAGGATTGTTATGAGGATTATATGCTAAATGCTTAGAGCACTGCCTAGAATATGAGCACTCAATATTATTTTTATATCTTCTATTACTTTCTTTTTTCCCAATGTTTTTCTACACAACACTGAGGTAAGTTAGCATCCTTTATTAATGTAAATCGTAGGAAAAGAAAACCTTGCCAACAGTGTGATGCTGCTAGTTTAGTAGGGATACAACACCATCCAGTATTCAAGCTCAGGAAGATTTTAGTAAGTAGTGTTTCTGAGGATGTTTCAAAACAGGTGTCAAAAGAATATTTTAAGATATTCATAGAGCTAGAATGAAAGGAGATGACCATGTGGACTTTTCTCATAGATGATTCCCTTTCTCCATGTGAACTCACCAGTGGCTTAAATTGCCCAAGACATTCTTTGCCAAATGCAGTTATTATAAGTCACACTTACAGAGACATTAAACTTTGTTTCATTTATTTCATATAAACAAGGAGGGGGTAGGAAGGAATCTTCTGTGGCTTACCCTAGACCGTTTTCTTCCTGTGTCTGGTGTGTAGTTATTTCTCTGTATTTTATTTTTATATCTGCATCAGTGTTCATTGCTTTAGATGGTAAGTTCCTACAGGGAAGGGATCAAGTCTACTTTTTCAGCCTAGAGCAGGGATCGACAAACCATGGCCCATAGGCCAGTCTGGCTCACTGCCTATTTTTGTACAGCCTGCTAAGAAAATAGTTTTTACATTTTTAAATGGTATTTTTCAAAAATAAAAAGAAGACTAGTATCTTGTCATGTGAAAATTACATAAAATTCAAATTTCAGTGTCCATAAGTAAGGTTTTATTGGAACACAGCCACATTCATTTAATATTGTCTGTGTCTGCTTTCATGCTACAATGGCAGAGTTGAGTTGTTGTGACAGAGTGTATGACCCACAAAGCCTAAAATAGCTACTATCTGGCTCTTAACAGAAAAGATTTGCTGACCTCTGGCCTAAAGGAACTAGTAGATCCCCTAAAAAAGTTAAGGTTTAATCAGTAAATGCTACGACGGCCCCATTGAAGCTTTCAAGGGTTTTATTGCTTCTTAAACCATATGGGGAACTGTAGAAACAGTGCTGTGATGCATTATTTTTAAGCCACAATGTGATTAAGTAGCTCAAAATGCTCAAGAATGCTTCCTTTTGGTCTCTAAGTAAGAAGCACTAGGCAGGAAGACTGCAGCCTTGAGTCTCAGGCAGCACCATGATTCCGTAAACCAGGAATAATGACCGTTGGATGGGCAGGACTGTTCAGAAGATTAAATGAGATCGTCTGTTCATTGTTATTATAAGATACCCTCCTTGCGTCCTTAAACCTTACCGACCTTACTCATTTCCCTCTAAGACCCCTTCCACAGGCAGAGAAGCCCTGGTGGCCAGGGAGTCTTGAAGGGAAACAATGGTGGCAATGGTATCAGAGTAACTACTGGCAATTCCTCCAGCAAAAGAGCCCCCCGGGCACTTCCATGGCACTCTTGCCAATGAACCTAAAAATGAATGAATGAATCTGTTCAACTGGGGTTGAGGCCCAAATGTAAACAGTAACTCTGCCAGAATCTTACTTTAATATTGTCCTAAACATAGATGCAAGTCAAACCTGTTGGCATTGAGTCGATTCCCACTTATAGTGACCCTATAGGGCAGAGTAGAACTGCCCAATAGCGTTTCCAAGGAGCAGCTGGTGGATTCGATCTGTTGACCTTTTGGTTAGCACCCTGAGCTCTTGACCACTATGCCAATAGGGCTCCAGATGCAAGCCAGTCCTGCCTTATTTAGATTCTACTCCATGGGACACTATTATCACATATAACACATACTTCGGCTTAAGTTTGGAAAACCCAAGCACGATTCTGAAAACTGTTTCTAAGAAGCGTGAATTTTCCCACCTATTTTTTTTTCCTTCTATTTGTTACACCTTCTTGTTGGGTGAATGGTGTCAAGATTTTTCTCCACAGTTTAAGAAAGACAACAACTTTTAAAAAATAGGTTTGAACTTCCAACCTTAACCTGCAGTGTAAGAAAGCTTCTAAAGTGCAGCTCAGCACAAAAGTGCTTAAGAGGATAGAGGTCTCATTTTTTATATGTTCATTCAGCACTCAGTGTTACTAGGGTATTAGTAATTGTTTGCCAGTCTTCTACCAAATTCTGAACATACCTTTTCTGAAATAGAATAAGGCAATTTTACCTGAATCATAAAGATTAACTCCTGTATCTGTTCAAATGATAACTCAGACTCAACACTTCCACTATTTTAATTCCAAAGTGAGGAATTGGAGGAACTTTTGTGAACTTCTGGTTTTATACTTTCCACCACCCACAGTAATGTGTATTAGTCTTTGAAAACCAAAACTTCTAATTTCCATGTACTTAAAAAGAAAGAAAGAAAGAATTCATGTAGAGGTGTACTGTAACTGTATGGGCCATCTAGCAAAAAAAGTCCTCACTGCTTAGCATGAAAGATTTATTGAGGCTGTGTTTGTGTTTAGGAGAAAAGGGGATAAACAAGGAGGGATCTGCTATTGGATATGAGGTAGAACTTTATTTGGATTTCCTTTCCTTTCGTGTGTTAGATTTGGGGGTTAAGTCCCTTTAGTCCAGAAGAATCTGTAGCTGCTAAAGTTGCAACTGATTATTTTCAAAGCATTGATGGTAACTTCTTTCGCTTCTTCAAAGATAATTACCGTTTTTTATTTTATTGATTAATACTGTACCATGTTCCAAAAAAGAATCATATTGAAGGTTAATGTCCCAGCACAGGTGATATAGAAAAGGGTAAGGGATAAGAAGGAAGAAATGGGTAGCAGTCAGGGGAGGGTTAATAAATGTTCTCCCACCCCAACCACTCCTAAGACCTTTGGTCCCCCCTGGCCAAACAGTTTGTACAATTTAGGGAGGCGTTCCTTTCAAATGAGGAGGAAAGAGATTGAAGGAGGGGGATTATGCGGGTGAAACATTGATCCTAACCTTTTTGTATAGGGAAGAGCATAGGGTTGCTAATGAATAAATAGTAGATAATAACGTTGTTTAAGTTGAGGGTCACCTATTATAATCAACCCTAGCATGAGGTTATGTTTGTTATAGAATTGAGTGCTAACAAGAGTTTGTACATATGCTATTATTATTATTATACAGTATCCAAGAAGGGGAAAACCTCTGGCAATTTTTGTAAGATTTTCTGAGAAAAATAGCCCGTTTGCAACTTTAGCAACTAATCTATCCACACAATTCACTTTCATTCGATGAGATGACAATCTTAGACTTCCTCCCCACCCCCAAAACACCTGATTTTAATAGCAAAAGGAGCTCATGTATGGTTCGCCTTGTTGTGTGTAAGAAGTAAGAAAAAATTATTTATTTTAGCCTCTGCAAAACTGAAGAAATATTACATTTTCTTCATTGTGATACATACGTGAGGTTATTTCCTTCCAACCAGATTCTAATTTTCTGTAGTTCAGTAGGACAGCTCACAGAATTTTCCTGCCTACAGTTCTGAAGTGCTATGGGGGGAAAATTAAATCATTGCACAAAATCAGAACTGGATGAGCTATGATGCCTAGAAAAATGTATGATGAGTCACACATATGAAGAGAAGTTTCATCTGCAGTGTGAGAGACTTTGGGAATGCTAAGAAAAGTAATTCAGCTTTAAGTTTTTAGTATTTATGTTTTATTTTATTTTATTTTTGCCCTACACATTAACTCCTAGCTTTAAAAAAAATAATAAGAATTTCCAAAGTTCTATAGAATCAGATCAACAGAGCTGAGAATCCGTTATACTCTCCTCTGAGTTAGTACAATATGGATTGAAAAAAATCTTAATTGCTCATCAATGTCAGTGACAGCTAATGTAACTTTATATTATAAAATTTAATCATAAAATCTTGCAGCCATTACACACTATCTTGCTCAAGCATTAAATACCAAGAATTCTTCCTGTTTCAAAATTTGAATCTTATCAAAAGAACATGTACTTTTCCCTTAAGCATTCAACCCTACTCAGTGTTATTAGGAAACTTGGGAGTTTTTATGTGGAATATGCTTGTCATAACTGGAGAATCACTTACTTTTTTAACTCTAACCTTAGGAGGAAAAGGTTTTCCACTTCTTTTATTCCCCTTGCCCTACTCTTCTTTCTCTCCTTACCCTCGCTATAAAAGGAATGACAAGACACCTTGCATAGTACATGCATTTTAATCAGTATTAAATAACAATAGAAGTAACGAGTCACAGAAATTGGGGTCAGAAATGGAGTCAATCAGGTCCTTTCGCTGACTTTATGGTCCTGAGAAAATCATAAAGTCCCTGTGCTTTGGCTTCCTTATGTGTGAAACAGAGGCGAAGATACCCATCAGTTCTCGGGAGGCCACATGGTTTAAATAAGCTGTTGATGGCCAAAAAGTTTGGATATATAAATTCTAAACAGGAATGATAAATGCTGCTTTATGAAAGCCTGGCTATTATTTCAACTAGCTCCTATTTTTAAATTTGTCTTCTCTAGCAAGAATGTAACTCATTATAAAGTGTATGTATTTTTATTTGAAGTTGGCATATTTCTGGTTAAAAATTAAAAAGCCAAGCCTGTCTGGGTCATTTTTGTCTCTCCCTGGTTGACATCTGTGGCTTGCCATCAGTAGGAGAGGCAGGGTGGTGAGTAGAGGATTCAGTTATGAACTTGATGAAGACCATTGATGATCATTCATTACATCAGTGCACCGCTTTGTACTAGAACATATTTGCTGTTTTACCAATTCATTTTATTCTGACAATACCCAGTGTAGCTCGCAGAGGCTGATTTGGCTATTATGTTTTACTGATGAAAGAACTGAAGCCGAGGGAGAGTAAATGACATACTAGTGGTCCCAACACCAGTCAGCGGCAAAGAGCCCCGGGCCTCTGGGGCCTGACCCAGTCGTCTTCCCACTAAACCAGCTGTTTCCTGGAGGAGGCTGCTGTGCAGAGAGGTGGTTGAACTTCCTTCTCTAGAGATCTCTAGTGTCATTTCTACACTTACAGAATAAAGGAAATCCTCTTGGTTGCTTTTGGATAATTTATGGTGAGGGCTTTTTGCTTTTTTGAGTTTCAGTTTGGCTTGCTCTAGTTTGGTTTCTGTGTTTATTGTTTGTTTTCTCAGGAGGTAATTTAATATCCTCCTCTTGAGGGTTATAAAATGTTATTGTTCAATCTTTTTTTCTAGTTATAATAGAAATATATTTTGTTTCAGAAAATTTAGAAGTAAAAGAACAATAAACAATACAAATAAAAAATCATTCATTACCCAGAGAGAACCATTGTCACATATTGATATAGTATCTTTCTCTTGTTAGTAGTTGAGACTACAGGTATAAGTACTTTTATATCTTGCGTTTATAAAACACTTTTATATCCATTTAACATGGCCTTATATTTTCCAATACCGTTAAGCATTTATCATAAAGGTAATGTTAGTGGCCATGCTAATAATCCACTATACCTATATATTCAGTTTATTTAAACTTTCCACAATTGTTGTCCTGGCACATATTGTGCTACTAGAAAGAAACACTGCATCTTATTAAAGAGCTCTGCAGATTGGGCATAGGTGCTTGTTTGCATTTCTGATTATGTCCCTAAAATAGATTCCTCAAAGAAAAGGCTCAAACATTATGTCCTAAAAGGAAAGGCACAACCAGTTTAAGGCTCTTGATAAATGCTGCCAAATTGCTCAGAAGAGCTCATGTCATCTCTGTCCAGCACTTCCTCAGTTATCTACTCTTTTAGTGTATGATCAGATATTACAGGTTACTATTTACATAACCTGAGTTTGACTAAAAAGGAATTGGCTTACATTTTACTTCATGAATTTGAAAGCCATATACCAGTTGCCATCAAATCAGTTCCAACTGATGGTGACCACATGTGTTTCAGAGTAGAGCTGGGCTCCATAGGGTTGTCAAGGCTGTAACCTTTCAGAAGTAAATCACCAGGCCTTTCTTTCGAGGTGCCTCTGGGTGGGTTCAAACTGCCAATCTTTCAGTTAGCAGTAGAGCACTTAACCATTTGTACCACGATACACGTGTCTATCCTTTTTATATTATCAGCTCTTGTGTTTCCACCTTTGCCTGCCTGTTTGTTCCAACCAGCAGATAGAAGTGACTGTTTGAAATAGCAACAATTTTTTTCTCTTTAGAACAATAGTTGTTTTTGATGGTTTTGCTGCTAGATACCATTCAGAAACAGAATGGGAAAGCCTCCCTTAACTTGTGAACACTATATGTTGCAAAAAATAGAAACTGAATTATGTGATGTAAGATTCCAAAACCAGCTCACAAAAGCCCAATCACCTAATGTTGTTGTTGTATGCGGACGAGTCGATTATCACTCATAAAGACCGTATATGACAGAGTAGAACTTCCCCCATAGGATTTCCTAGGCTGTAATCTCTATAGGAGCAGATCATCAGAGTAGCTTCTGGATTTGAACTGCTGACCTTTCAGTTAACAGCCAAGACTGAGCTACCAGGCCTTCTTAATCACCTAATAGTGCTTCTGAATATGGAAGTAATGGTACCAATTCAATTATAACCAGCTATTTTATCCCCAATGGGAAAATGCATCCAAACTAGCTTCCACCATGCTTCCACCTCACATAATAAATCAGGAACCTGGGCTTGGGTTCCTTGACATGATCTTTGAGCTCAGGGTCCCTTGTTTTTGCACTTTCACAGTGTCCTGAATTAATGGGAAAATGGGATTTGCTTTACCTCTGAAGTATTTTGCATCTTTATCCACTCGTTCAGTCATTTATTTAATCATTTGTTCTTTCACTTTTTCAACTATATTCTCCATGCCTCTTCAAGGGAACTGTGTGCATGTGGGCAAGTGGGGAAGGAAATTAGAAATGCTTTGTTGTAGCGATGCTTGCAAGCCATTCCTACGTTAAGAGTTCAGATTCATAATAATCCCTAATTCATTCTCTGGAGCAAACATAACCCTGATATCCAAACCAGACAAAGACGTCACAAGAAAAAGAAAATTACAGGCCAATATTTTTTATGAATATAGATGCAAAAATCTTCAACAAAATACTAGCGAACAGAATCCAACACCATTCTTTTAATACCAATTGGGATTTATTCCAGGAGAACATGGATGACTCAACATTATTAAATCAATCAACATAATACACCATATCAACAGAACGAAGGAAAACACCCACATGATCATCTCTACGGATACAGAAAAAGCATTTGATAAAATTCAACACCTTTCTTGGTGAAAACCCTAAAGAAGATTGGAATAGAAGGGAAATTCCTCAATATGATTGATTCATGGCATGTATGAAAAGCCAACAGCCAACATTATACTTAATGGAGAAAGACTGAGAGCTTTCCCCTTGAAATCAGGAACAAGACAAGGTGCCTGCTCTCACTACTTCTATTCAATAATGTATTAGAAGGCCTAGCCAGAGCAATAAGACAAGAAAAATGAATAAAAGGTATCCAGATTGGAAAAGAAGTAAAGTTATCTCTATTCGCAGATATGATCCTATATATAGAAAATCTCAGAAGTCCTCAAGAAAAGTTCCAGAGCTAGTAGAGGAATTTAGCAAAGTTGCAGGGTACAAGATCAACTAACAAAAATTGAGTTTCTATATACCAGCAATGAGAAATCTGAAAGGGAAATTAGGGAAACAATTCCATTTATAATAGCATCTAAGAGAATAAAATACCTAGGAATAAATCTAACCAGGGACGTGAAGGACTTATACAATCAAAGCTGTAAAACACTGGTGAAAGAGATTAAAGAAGACTTACATAAATGGAAAGATGTTCCATGTTCATGGATTGGAAGACTTGATATTCTTAAGATGTTAGTACTACCCAAAGCGATCTATAGATTCAATGCAATCCTAATCAAAATTCCAACAGCCTTCTTTACAGAAATGGAAAAACCAATTCTCAACTTTGTATTGAATGGCAAGAGGCCCCAAATAGCTAAAGCAATGTTGAAAGAGAAGAACAAAGTAGGAAGGCTCAGACACTTCCTGATTTAAAAAAAATACTATACAGCTAGTAATCAAAATAGCCTGGTACAGGTATAACAATAGATACATAGACCAATGGAATAGAATTGAGAGTCCAGAAATAAACACACACATCTGTGGTCACCTGATTTTTGACAAGGGTACTAAGTCTTTTCAATAAATGGTGCTGGAAAAATTGGACTTTCACATGCAGAAAAATGAAACAGATTCTACACGTCCTCACACTGTACACAAAAACAAATTCAAAATGGATTAAGAACCTAAATGTGCAAGCTAAAACCATAAAATTTTTAGAAGAAAAAGCAGGGGCAACACTGTCAGGCCTAGCTTTTAACAATGGATTGTCTATAATATCTATAATATCAATCTATAATAACAAAAGCACAGATAGCAAAAGACAAAATAAGTAAATGGGACTTCATAAAAACTAAAAACTTTTGTTCATCAAAAGTCTATACCAAAAAGTGAAAAGATTACCGACTGGGAGATTATCTTTGGACACCATATATCCGACAAGAACATAATAACCAAAATATATATATAACTTTGACAATTTAACAAGAAAAAGACAAATAACTGAATTATAAAATGAGCAAAGGACTTGAATAGAGATTTCATCAAAGAGGACATTCAGCATCATTAGCCGTCAGAGAGATGCAAATCAAAACCACAATGAGATACTATTTCACTTCCACTAGGATGGCTAAGATTAAAGAAAGAAAAAGAAAACAACAGATGTTGGCAAGGATGTGGGCAAATTGGAACCCTTACTCATTGCTGGTGGGAATGCAAGATTTTGCAGCTGTTATGAAAAACAGTGTGGTGGTTCCTCAAAAAACTGAAAATAGAACTACTATATGACCCAGCAATTCCACTCCTAGGTATATACCCAAAAGACTTGAAAGTAGAGACTCAGATACTTGTACACCAGTGTTTTATTGTGGTACATACATACAATGGAATACTACTTAGCCAGTAGGAGAAATGAAGTCTTGATACATCTATAATATAGATGGAGCTGGAAGAGGTTATGCTAAGTGAAATAAGTCAGTCACAAAATGACAAATATTGTATGACTTCACTTATATAAGAAGAGGAAAAGACATGCATAGAGAACAAAGTTTATTAGTAGTTACCAGGGGTGGGAGGGAGGGGGAAAAGGGAGATAACAGTGATGGAAAAATTACATTGATTAAGGGTAGGGTTGTACAGCCGAATATTATAATTGCTGTCAATAAGTTGTATACCTGTAAAAAATTGAATTGGCAAAAGTTGTATGATAGATATATTTACAACAATGACCAAAATACAAAGAAAGAAAGAGTAACTGCTGAAGCTGATTATGTACAACCGAAAACCTCATGGGATTTGGTTTCTTGGTTTGGAGGGTTAGGGTCATGGTTTTATGGGACATCCCAGTTAACTGACCGAATAACATGTTTAGTGCCTCTGTTCTACCTCCTAGTTCGATATGTAGTGCCTGGGTCTTAGAAGTTTATAAGCGGCCATGCAAGGCACAACAATTGGTCTCTATTTGCCTGGAACAGAGGAAGAAGGAGAGTCAGGAATGGGACGAGGTTATGGAATGTGTGGCTAATTGTCTCCATGAACAACTGCCTCCTTTGCCATGAGACCAAAAGAGCTGGATTGTGCCCAGCTACCATTAATCAACATTTTGATCAAAGATTCTGTAGAAGAATCCTGGTCAAAAGGGGGAAAATATAGAACAGACTTTAAAATTCTTAAGGACTCCAGACTTCCTGGAGCCATGAAGGTTGGATGAACCCCTGAAACTGTTGCCCTGAGATAATCTTTAAACCTTAAACCAAAATATTCCCTGAAGTCTTCTTAAAACCAAACAATAGTTTAGTTTAGCTAGTAAAAAGTGTCTGCCTAGAGCATTATGTTCTTTTAAGAACTATCTATATGGGATCAAATTGACAACAGCAACTCTTAAGACTAGATAGGAACCTTAGAGGGCAGTGAATTTATGTTAATGGGGGAGGAACAACTCAGAAAAGGAGAGTGAGAATGGTTACACAACTCAAAGAATGTAATCAGTGTCACTAAATGGTACATGTAGACACTGTTGAATTAGTGTATGTTTTGCTGTATATATGCTCAACTACATAAATAGAATTATATAAAAATAAAAAATAATCTAAAAGAAGAGTTCAGATTCTTGATCTGCCTGTTATTTTTCCTAAATGACCTCTAGATACAAATGCCTGATTCGAGTTTGGTTATGAGCGTGAGGATTATTCAAGATTCAACAAAAAAATAAAAATATAGACTACCATTAAATAGCAGAGGGGATACCAGACTGCTTAGAAGTTAGGTCAGATAGAGGGCATTGCATTTCTAAGTAGGAGGTCTGTGCCAGCCCAATAATTGTGTGACTTAATAACCTGGATCAGAATTTGATATCAAGATAGTGAATTCATTTATTCATTCAGTGAGTCAGCAAATATTTTTAAGTGCCTTTTATATCCCAGGCAGTGGTGGAAAAGCAGTGGGTTCTAATAACATTTTAAGAGAAGAAGGTGGAGGAAGGGCTGTGAGGGGAGGGAAGATCTATAAAGCATGCCTTTTACTCTCCGACTTCCCAATGACTGCATTGCCATTAAGGAAGACTGCTCATGTAAAGAGACTGCTTATGTTTTTGCAGTTTAAAAAATAATGCAGTTTACTGAAGCAGATTGGAGCTTTATTCCTTGCAACTAATAAAAGAGGCTTGTGGGAGCTGGAAAGAAATAAAGAGAATTGACTTTACAATCATTTGTAGATACACAAGTATCTTTAGATGGCCTTTCTTACTCTTCTTAATGAAAGTATTCGAAAAACCTCCACAGTAATGGGTAATTCACCTTGGAACTCCTCTACATTATTTGTGTAATTTTTAATTCTCCCAGATTTTAGTTTCACGTACATCAACACCACTTAAGGGCTTAAAAAAGACACTGAAGAGAATGCCATGTTTAGAGCAGAAAATTGTTGAATTTACCACAATGATTATCATTTGTAAATTTAATGAGACCAGTTTATGAGCAAACCACGCTAGACAAGTCAGCTTGCCTCATTTGCACACATGCGGACTGTCATCACAGATTAGCTTTGGTTGCATTTTCTCCACTAACAGACAGGACAGATATTTTATGTCACTTTGCTAGTAGAACTTAATAAAAATCATGATACAGTGTATTCTGATGTCTTTCAAGTGTCCAGGGTCCTTATGACCCAGATATCCACAAGTTGTCAGTTTCCCCTTCAGCATATCTCTGTTTTATTAAAGAAGCATACACTTCTCCCTTATGTCCTCGTAAACATCTAAGTGGGCGCGGTGCTGAGCACTGTGTAAACCAGATGAAGGGAGTGCTCAGTTTCTAGAAATTGCAGGATCTACAGATGGAAGTGGAAGTGTAAACTCGGTTTGATTCTCTTCGTTGTTATTAGGGAAGTGCAAAGACATGTCCTCCTCAGAAAAGAACAGGACCATTCATTCCTCTGTATCCATGCTAAATGCTTCACAGTAGCCACCTCATACCTGGGGAAAGTGGTACCCGGTTCTTGGGCAAATAGGGAGGATAAAGGGAAAGCTCCAAGAAGGGGCACCTGTAATGGCCCACCTGTCTCCTCAGAGCATCATATTTGCCCTCACGGCAAAAGCAAAGACAATTATCTCTTCTGTGTTGTATTGACGTTGTGTTTTAAAGTAATATTCTCTGAACTCTTCACCTTCCAGTAACGCCTAATTTCTTTAGGTTTCCTGTGTGCCTGGTGTGTGTGTGTAGTCTACAGCAATGTTCTCCTGGCAAGTTCTGGCCTACCCTCCCCAGACCAGGGTCATACCCTCTAGTGGCAGAATTCATCAGACCCACCTTTGTCTCTTTCCTGGGCCTTGCCTATAGTCTAATACTAATGAGAGATACACCTGAGTGGGCACCAACTAGGTGAGGCACTTTATATACCCTTGTGGGGCTGATTGCACAATTACTCTGAAAGGAAGTCACTTTCTCCTTCTTCACAGATGGGCAAATTGACAGGTAGAGAAGTTAAGTAACTTATCTCAGATTGAATCCTAGTAACCAGTGGCAAAAACCAGTATTCGAAGCCATGTGCCTGATTCCTAAGCTCATGTTTTTTTCTGCTTTTCCTCTCTGCCTCTCAAAGCACATCACTCTGTGTTGCTCTCCATGTTAGTTTCAACATTCTGATAAAGGTTTGTTGGCTTGAACAAAAATACCAAAAGCAATAGAGTACCGTGAAAATATTCGAGACTGCTGTGGCTCTACCACAATAATTGCAGCTAACAGTGTTTGCTGTGTGCCAAGCTCTGTGCTAGGCACCTTATACGTGACTTCATTTAATCCTGCAGTATTACAGAAAGCCCTACGGGGCAGTTCTTCTGCTTTGTCACATGGGGTCACTATGAGTCAGAAATCAGCTCGATGGCACACAACAACAACAATCATGAGACAGGCACCATTTTATCACAGTTTTACAGACGACAAGAATGAAGCACAGAGGTTAGATGCCTTGCTTCCCGGAGACAATTGATAAATGGAAAACCCAGGATTCAAACACAAGGTGTCTTAACTCCAAGGCTCACATGTTGAATCACTGCACCAAACAGCCTTCCTCCACTTTGTTTGTGAAAAAGAGAATTGTAATACTTTTTACCGGTGAAGCTAGTGACTTCTGGCTTCTACCCTAGTCAAGCTGACTTCTCACCTCAGTTGATGACACCTATTTTGCTCCTGTTGCGCTCTTACTAGAACGTCCCAGTAGGGATTATACTTCAGTAGTCCCTAGGCTCTATGGCTATGTCCAGATGGTAAGATTTTATGGTGACTTGCTGGCATAAAGATAAACCCAGTTGCCATCAATTTGATTCTGGCTCATGGCGACCACATGTGTGTCAGAGTAGAACCGTGCTCCATAGGGTCTTCAGCAGCTGACTTTTCACAAGTAGATTACCAAGACTTTCTTCCAAAGCACCTTTAGGTGGATTTGACCCTCCACCTTTTGGTTAACAGCAGAGCTCGTTAACTGTTACTACCCAGAGACTCCCGCATGGTCTGTGCATTTGTTGTTAGTTGCCATTGAATCAGCTTCAACTCATGGTGACCCCACCTACAACTGAATGAAACATTGACCAGTCGTGCACCACCATCTTCACGATTGTTGGTATGCTCAAGTCCATTGTTGTGGCCACTGTGTATTTTGAGTGCCTTCCAACCTAGGGGACTCATCTTCTAGCACTGTATTGGACAATATTCTATTGTGATCCATAGGGTTTTCATTGGTAATTTTCAGCAGTAGATCTCCAGGCCTTTCTTCCTATTCTGTCTTAGTTTGGAACTCAACTGAAACCTGTCCACCATGGGTGGCCCCACTGGTATTTGAAATACCAGTGGTGTAGCTCCCAGCATCATGTAACACGCAAGCCATCACAGTACGACAAACTGACAGATGGTGGTGGGCTATGCATAGGGCCTGTAATTTTGTGTGTGGGGAGGGGGAAGGGTATGCTTCTGTTTGCATTAGCCGAGAAGTCCGGACATAATAATATGACTGGAGATCCAAATATCTGGATAAAAATATTATTTTCTGACCCTAGAATAATTTACGAGAAAGATCCTCAGTAGGAATCAAATTGCTTTTATTTGTTTATTTAAAGTGTGCACTTCTCTTTTGCCTCTGTTTAAAAAAGAGTATTTGTACTTCTTCAGAATGCATGAAAGTCCTGCATTTACCGAGTCATGTAACATGCTTTCTGACAGTGCCTTGGTTCAGGAGCTCTCGGTAAGTTCCAGTGGAGCCAGGAAGAAGCTGCCTCCATCCTGCCCAGCCTTCTTGGCAGGTGTCTCCTAAGCCATTCTCCTCCTTCTCAGAGCTGTGATCCCCACACTGACGTCTACAGGGACACTTAGGAATCTCCTCCGATTCCATCCCTTAGTTATCCTTCCTTTTACTGCTTTGCTATTCTACACCCAGTTTCAAATTAAATAGAAATGCAGATGGGCACATGAACATCTAGGTTTCCCAAAATACACATTTTTCAGGAGTGCTTCTCTCTTGAAGTGTGTGGACAGAGCCAGCATATTATCTTCCCATTATCACCCTGTTTGAATGTCTGACAGATGCCTGTCAGTAAAACAAGGTGATAATGGGCAAAAAATGTCCCTACACTTAAGGAGCACAAAAAGAAAGACCCAGGATTCCTGTCAGTCTTAGAGACACATGTCAGCCATTGTTAAAGAGGACTTAAAAATGCCTCTGTGGGGAATACCTAGAATGGCCTGCAGGTTGTCACCCTTATTAGTGAGAAGAAGTAAAAGGAAATGTTTTTCATGCACGTACAGATTTTACCCATAGTGTGGAGTCTTGCACTAGTGAAAGCTGGCCCATCATATTAATGTGTCTTCACTGCAGCACTTGAGCAGCGTGTGGCCATGCCAGATGGCACCAGCAGGCTTCATTGGGCAGGAATGGCTTCCCTGTGGATCGCAGACAAAGCCCAAGCTGATGCAGGCATAACCTCAACTCGGCCGGTCAGCCTGCAGATGTGTTAGTTCTGTTGAGCACTTCCACAGTCTCAAGGCACCTTCAGACATACTTAATAAATAACATGAAGGCAGCCATCTACAACAGCAAATGACACCAAGTGATCTGTGCAGCAATAAGCAAAAGAAGGGATGTTTTGAAATTGTTCTCATTTTTCCTAAGGGATCAGTAAATATCTATGAAGAGTGTTGGGCCTAAGGAAAGAACATATCAACCACATTAACTGTAAGGACAAGACTCTTAGATACCAGAGCAGGCCGAGGGAGATGGTACCTGGCCTTCCTATTGAGAGTATTCCTTGATGGCAGAGACCAGGCCCCTCACTTGTTTTATGTAAGTCACAATCCAGTTCTCTACACTCGAGAAGAAGGGTTTGTTAGAGGAGGTAGTTTCTTTATATATGTATATATTTCTTGTTAAACAAGTGCCTTTAAGAATAAACAACAGAAATAATGCATTTGTTACTATAAGATGTAACTAAGGCCAATTTCTTATTCTAAAAATTGGCAATCAAAGGAATTAAGCATTGATCTTGCCTTTTCTGTACGAACTGTATTCTAGGATAACCAATCTCACTGGTTGATGAAGGAAAGTTCTTTTTTACATAAGAATTCTAGCTTCTAAATGTGGAAGAGAAGTGAAGAGTTAGAAATAATTGATTCAGACAATGACCATTAGTGGATTAAACCATTAGACCGCTGGAAACATTGATGGGCAACTTCACAGTGGAGGGATCAGACTGCCTCCACTGGAATGTACTAAAAGTGGGACAGCCACCCAGTACATGCCTCCTGATGTGATGCAGTGAGAAGTACCCAGCACTACCAAGGAATTATTGCCTGAGAGTTGAACCTGAATTTAATCAAGCCTATTCATAAGTTTCTGGAAAATACAGGGAATACAGGGACAAGTTACATGACACTACAGAAAACAGACGAATCAAGAATGTGGGATATTAGGACAGGGCTTGTACAAGTTTTTCAATAAGACAATGACACGAGGGAGAAAAGGGAGGGGACTATGCAAGAGTAAGAGGGACTTCGAAGACATAACATCCAAATGTGCCATGTACACCTTGTTTGGATCATTGAAACAAACCAACTATAAAACTTTTTTTTTTGAGACAATGGGGGATGATACCAAGCAGTTAAGTTTGTAGGTGTGATAATAGCTTTGTGGTTATGTAAGAAAATGTCTATGTTTTTAGAAATTCACAATGAAGTATGTAGGGGTCAAATGACATGACTTCTGAGATTTGCTTAAAATTTTTAATAAAAAACAAGACAGTAAGGAAGAAAGAAAGGTGAAACCACTGTGATGAAATTTTGATTGTTAAATTAGAATGATGAGGTATGTGGGTGTACTATAGTATTCTGACTACTTTTATTTGTTTGAAATTTTTTATAATAAAATTTTTAAGAAAAAGAGTAACAGCTCTCTCTCAGGGATGGTGATGGTGGTCCACTGCCTATAGGTAAGGAGAGCTGTGACTAGAAAAAGTCATTATCTGATGACTCAAAAATTGTACGTGTGTGTGTTTTCCCTTAATTTTTGGAAGAGCTCCTCTATTTTTTTTTTTTTTTTTTAAACTAGTTCTGTTAGATTTTGGGGGTAGTCACTAGAAACCATTTCATTGACTTGCATGAGGCAACTGGAAGAGAATTTTGGAAAGAAATCATCTTCGGTGTTAAAGTTAATGCTGATCTTAGCTGGAATAACTTGCTTTCTTCAGCATCTGCAGTGGCTGGTCTCCAGGGACTTATCTGGCTGCATGTGTTTTTCACATTTATTAGTGAAATTGGAGATTCAAGAATAAAACGCAATCCTCAGGAACACTGTGTTAATTTGTGACACACTAGAGATTTTGTAGCCCATAAACCAAATGAATGAGCTCCGTGGGGTCATAACTGTTATTTTCACCCTGGAAGGCAGTAAAGACCCATGGTATTTATTAAGCACTTAGAAAGTGGAAAATGAATAGTGAGTGCTATGAAAATACAAAAATACACTTACACTATTGCTATTAATAGTGTAATTTTTTTTTTTCGTCTTTTGGAGGGAAAACTACCATTAGATGAAAATTTAAAAGTAAGGATAGACCTCTGTATAATATTTGGCTGTTTTATCTTAGATAAGAATTTAATTATGTCGGTATAAAGTTGTTTTTGTTTCTGTGAAACAGGCTGATTCAGGTTAAGGAACCTCACCCATACTTATTGGCAGGACTGAATATACAAAGAAATGAACAAACCAGATATTTGACTCAGGACCTTCCTTCTGTGTGACTGAGAGGTTTAAGGGGTTCTGGGAGGAAGACGGCCCCTGTGTTAGGTGACTCTGGGGCATTTCTCACAGTCTATAAACACTCAGCTCCCCTGGAGTTAAGGAAAGTGCAGGCAGGTACTCTTCAGAAAAAGTCTGGAGGAAGCCACACTCTGCCAGGTGGAGCCTGTGAAAAGAGGCTGCTCTGGACCAGAATGTAGCAGGATGATTCAGCAGTTAAGGTCAAGATATGTGGTACGCAGGCACCGTGGGCAGGCAGGTTCCAGCCAACAGAGCAAATGCAGGAAAGGGGTATGGTGCTCCAACTAGAAAACAATTCTGCCTCAGAGGTTCCTTTGAAGAGGTTAGTAAGTGCATTGCATTGAGGTAAGTATTCAGTATCATAACCAAGAAAGAGGCCTCATCTTCCACCGATTTCATGGCCCTTAAGAATCCAGGATGTAAAAACTGTGAAGAGATTAAGTGATAAAATGATCTAAGGTAACTTGGTAATTGGCTATGTGTTACTTTATTCTTGTTCTTGTCTATATCTTTATTATTTAAAAGACTGGACCCATGTTAGGAACCAATAAAAAAGAATCTATGATTTGTGTGTGTGTGTGAGTACATGTGTCATGGAGGGAAAGCAAGGTGGTGTCCAAGGACCAAGAGTAATTCCAGAGAATGCTTCTGTGATTTGTACTTAGGCTTATACAAGACAATCCAAGCAGATATAGCAGTTCTGCACCCACCAGATGTTTGCTTGGAAAGATGAGAGAGTAAAGAGGAGGATTGCAGAGGGCTGGGCTAGGCGAGGGGGCCTAGAGATGGGATCTGGAAAGGGCCACTTCTGCACCGCCCTGGCCCCCGGCTGTTGTGAGAGGACACTGTTGCACTACAGTCTTAAGCACTAGCCTTTACCACACACCCTCTGTGTGCCAGGCACCTACACTGCCTCAGGTCCTCAGCGTCAGGGAGGAAACCAAGACTTAGCCTCAAGTAACTCACTCTCATTAGAAAGCGGCTGGGTGGCAGGAGATTCAAAGCCAGGACTCCCACATCTGAAACCAGAGCTCTCTCCTCTCTCCGCCAAAGGCTCCCACAGGGTCTCATATCAAAGGCCAAATATATACAAGGGCAATGCAGAAACGTCTAGAGATTCTGATAGATTTGTGGTCCACACAAGTGGTATTTTGAGGACTCATATGGGAAGCATATGATAGAGTTGTCTGTACTGCCAAGAACAGGGCTGAAAAGCAAAATCCAAAGAGTTCTAGTCTTTGCTCTGCACTCGCCTTAATAGTTTATCCTTGGCAAGCTGAGTCACTTTGGTTATCCTTGTGTGTAAATGGAGGGTAAAGCAGCCAAATGTCTCCTGGGGCCTCTTGGCCTGAAATCACTGCAGGGAAATGCACAGGGAGACCCAGGGGGCTCCTGAGCCTGGTGGAGTGCAGAGCTTGGACACTGCCCTGTGACAGGACAGGACTGCAACTTCCCAGCGGTCTGGGTGAGACAGGGAAGAGAAAGCCCCAAGGAGCCCTGGCTTAAGCCAGCAACTGGCTTTATTCTAGGTTGAGGGAGGCTCGGGTTAAGAGTTACTACATCTGTGTAGCTAATCCTAGGTTGTTTGTGCAAAGAAAGGTGAAGTACAACTTGGAAATGAATCACAAATCAACTTCATTAATGCTAAGCGTTCCCTTGGATACTGATGGAAAATGTGTATGAAACTAACAACAAATGAGGAACTTCCGGTTCTTAGAGAGTGTTTAGCTCTCATCTGTAGCTGAAATGCTCTTCTTCTGTATTATTAGATATCCCGGCCAGCATGCTGTCTCCATACCTTTCCTTATGCATTCTGGACAGGTAGCTGTTTGATAAGGAGCCCAGGTAGTGTAACAGTTAAGCGCTCAGCTGCTAACCAAAAGGTTGGCAGTTCAAATCCACCCAGCAGCTCTGTGGGAGAAAGATGTGATGATCTACTCCCATAAAGATTACAGCCAAGAAAGCCCTATGAGGCAGTTCTGCTCAGTCACATGAGGTTGTTATGAGTCAGAATCAACTCAGTGGCACCCAGCAACAGCAGCAGCTGTTTGATTGGCACTGGGCATGCTCAATATCATTTGAAGTATACACTTTTATTTTTTATCTCTTTTTAAATGAGGTATTTGTCCCACGAATGCCTCATTTATTCTAGTTTTCCTGATCCCCTCTGTTTTTTTAACTTGATGTTTAAACTTTTTTAATATGCGCCAGTGTTCCTGAGCCCCAAGAACTCTGGATGAGCGTCTGGGCACAGTTCAGCAAAGCTCATCTGTGCAGCCCTGCTCCCCCCACGCTCAGGCAAACTGTGTGCAGGAGCCAGTTGTTATTTACACGTGTAGTTCAGCTGACACTGTGTCTTTGAACACACAACGTTGTTGCAGGATTTTAAATTGCCATTTTCATCTATATAATTAAAATTAAATTAAAAAAATGGATAGCTTCCAAAATCTGAATTAATTTCAAGAGTACTTCTTGAGGAGAGAAATTATATATATATACACATACACACAAAAATTATGTATAAAATCATTGTTAATTGGTTTGCCTTCAGCAAAACTGGAGGATTTTACTTTACTGAAGAGAAAATACACCCATTACCCATTGCCATCCAATTGATTCTGACTCATAGAAACCCTGTAGGACAGAGTAGAAATACCCCATAGGGTTTTCAAGGCTGGGTCACCATGAGTCGGAACCAACTCAACGGCAGTGCGTTTTAGTCTTTACAGAAGCAGACTGCCAGATTTTTCTCCCGTGGAGCAGCTGGTAGTTTCCAACCGTCAACCCTTCGGTTAGCAGCTGAGCACTTAACCATTGCACCACCAGGGCTCCTTAAGGGAAAATAATGTTAAATGAATATATATATATATATATTGGTCTGATACTTCCTATGGCCAAGAATCAGAATCGATTAACACGATGGTAAGTGATAAAAATAACTTTAAAATAGTGCGCTTGGAATGTGTTACTGAAACTATCTCGGGATCCAACTTGCCTTATTCTGTTCTGTTTCTTCCCCTCCTTGGTTCAGCATTGGTGTTTACACATTCCTCAAAAAAATGCCATTACCCCCAAATCAAAATCTTCTTCATCCTTAGAAACCAACATTTCAACTGCTTCACCTGCTTACTCTGCTCTGTAAGTGTGACAGTGAACCCAGAGCAGAGAATAATGAGACAACAAAAAGAGAAGTGTTTTTTTGTTTGTTTTTTAATTCGTTGGGCCAGCCAGTGTTTTACTGTGCAGACTCATCAAGCGCCTGATGGACATGTTTATAGAGACTTGGATGGTCACTTTATTTGGAATGACAAACTCTGCTCTACATAATGAGGTCAGTGAAGCATCCAGAAAAGAAATGTATAATTTGGTAGCATGGGTCTGTAAGCACAGCCCTGCTGCGGCTATTTAAGTTTAATGAAGCAGCTACTTTGCCGATACACATTCTTAGTGAATAGCCTCCTTGGCGTGTTTTTGAAAACTTAAATGTTGCTGGTAATCATGTCCCAGCAATCTCCTTGGAGAGCCTTTGTGTCCTGTTCTCAGAAGAAATATGCAGCTTTTACATGTTAATGGTTTTGAAATTAGTCATTGGCTCCATTTTCATTGGAAAGGAAGGTCAGTGTGATTTCCTGCCTCCTTTCATTTTCTCTGAACATCCAGGATACTCTAAGTTAGTTCAGCAGCCATGCAGTGCACTGTCTGGTTATAACATGCCTAAAAAGCCAGGGAAACGTTCCATCAAAGAGCGTTCCTATTCTCAGAGGCCATTCTTAGAATTCAAAGTCTAAAACTCTAACTCAGAGGGGAAAGTTCCTCGGCAGGCCATTATTGCTGTTCTTTCCCATTTCAGTAACTCACTTGTATTGCCCATGCCTTGGTCTCGTTACAAGAGGCTGTGTCTCTGAGTATGCAGCCTCTCGCAGGAGGCTGTGGGACATTTTAGAGATCCTTTTTGAAGCAGATTCACTCCTATAAAACTAAGGCCAGGATTCTGAACCCTGGACCAATGTTAATGATGCAGAACTCCAGGGGAGACATCTAGCCATTCCACAGTTATGTGGTTTCATTCCCCCAAATTTAGACCATCAGCTGGTTCCGCCTGAATCAGCAAGGGCATGACTGGTATGGAAAACAGTCAGATCCTCACAGCTCTGCAGCCCTGGAGAGGGTTCGGGGAATACTCCAGACTGCTTGGTGGCCTGCACTTTTCCTTGGGAAATGTTAAGTTGGAGTTGAGATGGCTCAGCCCTGCACCCTCAGAAGTTCTTAGTAGGACCTAGTAAGTTCTCCAGAAAAAAAAAAAAATAGAATGAATGAAAGAATGAATAAATGAATTTGCTTGTTTGATTTGTGTGATCAAATCTGGTTGTGGAGGTGACACAGGATCCTCCCAGGACATACTGGGATCTGAGGAGCCTGCTTCTTAAAGTCTCTGGAATTGGGCATTAGGACTGAATTGGGAGGTCCAGCCTTGCTCCAGACTGCCCTCCAAGCTTGGGCCTGCTCAGACCACTGCCCAGGCAGCTCACATGACCAGGTTCATGCCAGCTAGGGCACAACACACTCCTTTGTTCTTGTGAGTAATTTCTATGCCCAAACAGACATGCCAAAATAACAGATTTCTCCCCCAACAGCTTCTAGTCCTCCATCTAAGAGATTAAAGTTGACTTGGCACTGAAAATACAGTTCTGATACAAATAGGCCTAAAAAGGGACTTGGGAGGGGCCTGTGCTTTATTTTCTAAGGAGCCCTGGTGGTGCAGCAATTAAAACACTCAGCTGCTAACCAAAAGGTTGGTGATTCAAACCCACCAGCCACCCTGTGGGAGAGAGATATGGCAGTCCACTTCAGTAAAGATTTATAGCCTTGGAAACCCTTTGGGGCAGTTCTACTCTGTCCTGTAGGGTCACTATGAGCCAGAAATATACTCGATAGCAATGGGTTTTGTGCTTTATTTTCTAGTATATTTAGGGCATGCTCCATTAGCTAAGTAATGGTAACTGCTGTTAACAAATAGCATCAAGTATACTTGTAACAAGTATCAAGGTACTCTGATAAGTATCTCAAACATAACGGTGTTTTTCATTATATATCTTTACTAAATATTTTCATGGAAGACTGAAACCTGTCTTCAGGGATCTGAAGGAGACGGGGCTAGGGAGAATGAGAAGTTGGTGTGCAAGAAAGAGGCTCTTTGTGCTTCCCAGCCAAGAGGGATGCAGTAGTGCAGTGTCAGAGGTCAAGTTCAAATGTAATACAAAAGTGCAGCCTGTTATTGGCTGACTAGCCAAAGGGGAGGACGATTTTAGAAGCATTTCTAGACAGAAATGGGATGGTGCACAGGCTACAGAAAGATCAGAAATTAAAAATAATGTAATAATAAAATGCTGCCTGATCTGTGTATGGCACGTTCCAATTCACAAAGCACATTCACATGTATTATCTCATTTTAGGCCTCACAACCAACCAGATGAGGTAACTCAGGAACTATGAGCGCCATAATTTCAAATATGCAGGAAGTACAAGTCTGAGAGGCTAGGTGATTTATCCTGGTCGGTGGTGAGCCAGGACACAAGCTTGGGTGTACCGCCTCTCAGAACAGAGCTTTTGCCTGCAACCCCATGATGGTTAGAGAGATTCGGGAAGGGGCTGCAGAGGTGGGCAGGGCTTGTGTTCCTGCCCTTCCCCCATGGTCTGTGGATGTGTCCTCATGATGCCAGCCATGTTCCCATGGAAATCATTTACAATGACACCCTGTTCCAGAAACAGCAACGCTTAGCTACAGCATGGTTGGTCTCCCGCTTTGTAAAACCTGCACTCTGTCCTTTGCAGGGGTCATAGCTTTACAGACAAACTCTTCATTTTAACAATTCTCTAATCAGGCTTTCATTTATTTAGCCCCTCCCTCCATTTTCGCCATCTCCCTCTGGGCCACCTACTCCCACTCTTCCCACCTTGTGCATCTGAATTTGGCCAGCACCAAATCATTTATTCTCAGCCTGTGAAGGAAATTGTACAAGGTGTCAAGCCTGGCCAACAAAGGACCTATCTTACCAGTGCAACTTGAAATTTCAAGTTTATACAAACACCACTCTTCCTCAGCATTATGGTTTTGTCTAGAGAAAGCCGAGATCTCAGAGTCTTGGGTGCATTAGGAAGCTACTTTCCCACAAAAGCAGGACACTGGTATTGATAAACAGTTGAATGGTACTTGAAATTTTGCAGAAAAATCAGTGGAAGACCAGTGCTAGGCTGCAAACCGACAGCTCAGCTCTTTCTAGCATCCACAGCAACAGCCTCCTGTTTTCCCAGGTGGCTCAGAATGAGACAAGGAAATGCAGTGGGCCATTTGTCACTGCCCCAGGTGCAACATATGCATGCCAACTGGTGCATAAGCCTGCTAGACCCGCTTCTGCCACCTCAATGTAGGCCTCTGGGTTTCCTTTCCACTGAGATCACGGAGACCGTTCTCCCTTCCCTCCTTCTCTACCTGCGCAGGTGATTTAGATCTATTCTTGTGAATTTGGGACCAATTTAGCCATCCCCACCATAATCCAAAGTGCTCATGCTGTGTGTAACCCCTTCCACCCCACTTGCAATTCAAGGCATGGTCTTTTAGGATTGTTGGGATCCTGATATTAGCTGCTGGACTTGTCAGGTTTGTCTGCTGACAGTATTTCTTACTCTGGTGTGCAGTGTTCAGTGGACATGCTGGTACATTCTTCAGTGAATATTGGACTAGAATATCATTTTAAGCAGATCTTAAATTGAGTGGGAATCCCTGGTTGGTGCAAATGGTTAAGTGGTCATCTCCTAACCAAAAGGTTAGTGGTTCAGATCCACCCAGAGGCACCTCAGAAGAAAGGCCTGGCCATCTACTTACAAAAGATCAGAGCCTTGAAAATTCTGTGGAGCACATTCCTACTCTGAAGCACCTGAGGTCACTGTGAGTCGGAGTCTACTGGTGGGCCACTGGTTTGTTTGTCTGTTTTTTAAGTTGGATGAGGTCTGAGAAGATCTCGAGTGAAGAGTTCTGCAGAGATGGCACAAGAGAAAGAGCCAGGGTTTCTGAGGGACCGAATTGCTGGGCTGAGGTCTGTGGGGATCATGGCCTCGGAACATCTAGCTCAATTGGCATAACATAGTTTATAGAGAAAATATTCTGCATTCTACCTTGGTGAGTAGCGTCTGGGATCTTAAAAGCCTGTGAGCGTCCATCTAAGATTCTCCACTGGTCTCACCCCTTCGGGAGCAAGGGAGAATCAAGAAAACTAAAGATACAAGGAAAAGATTAATCTAGAGGACTAATGGACCACATCTACCACGGCCTTCACCAGACTGAGTTCAGTACAACTAGATGGTGCCTAGCTACCACCACTGACTGCTCTGACAGGGATCACAATAGAGGATCCCGGACAGAGCTGGAGAAAAATACAGAACAAAATTCTAACTCACAAAAAAAGACCAGACTTACTGGCCTGACAGAAACTGGAAAAACCCCGCAGGTATGGCCCCCGGACACCCTTTTAGCTCAGTAATGAAGTCACTCCTGAGGTTCACCCTTCAGCCAAAGATTAGACAGGCCCGTAAAACAAAACGAGACTAAAGGGGCACAACAGTCGAGGGACAAGGACTAGAAGGCAGGAGGGGACAGGAGAGCTGGTCATAGGGCACCCAAGGTCAAGAAGGGAGAGTGTTGACATGTTGTGGGGTTGTTAACCATTGTCATAAAACAATATGTGTACTAACTGTTTAATGAGAAACTAGTTTGTTCTGTAAACCTTCATCTAAAGTACAATAAAAATAAATAAATACAAAGAAACATCCAGGGCTTGCTTGTAGAAGAAGGAAAGGTAGAGCCACCTTTTACTCCTCTATGCCAAACTCTGCACTTGGCACCAGTTGTAAATGGAATAAAGTGATAATATCTCTTTTGCCTTTGAGAACAGAAGTGAAATGAATTATATCATCCAGAAATGAAATTACAGATATAAAATGAATTTAAGGGAAATGCTGCTTTTAGAATTTTTTAAGGGTATTTTATTGCTGATCTGTAGATCATTCATTTACAACTACTTCCTTTAATGAGGACTTAACCTAGGTTACAGGTGAATTGGGGGTGTGATGTGCCTGACCCCCCAGACCGATTTATATACTCCCTGTACACCCTCCTAGTTCCATCTAGTGTAGGGAAGGAGCATTTGGCCCTCTGAGTTGGAGTTATGCAAAACTCGAAAATAGACTCTCAGAGTACACCCAGACATCATCATTCCATGTGGCAAGAAGGTCACTGTGTCTGCTTTTCCTGCCAGCACACCCCTGGCTCTTAATCTATGGCTGCCTTGTGAAGCAAGAGCACTGTGCCAGTAAGTTACACTCTGTGACTGTGAGGCATTATGAGAATTTAAAATCATGCCAGTGGGGTTTTGTAAGGGCAGACCAGAGGAGGGGGTTAGACACAGTTTTAGTAGAGATTGGTCTTTTTAACATCCTTTTGTTCTGTCGCCTGAGAGCTACCATAATGCAGTTAAAAATAAATAAATAAAATAAAAAAGAGCTATCTGGCCCCAGCTACAACTCAACTCCACCCTGCCAACCCTGCCAAAAAATAAAAAGGCATCCACCCAAAACGTTGACTATATTATCCAAGTAGTGGGATTATGATTTTATTGTTTTCTTTGTGCTTTTCTGTATTTTCTATAATATGCATTTCTGGCTTTTTTTAAAAAAAAAAATACACAACAAATCTATTTTAAAAACAAAACTCTACTAGCTCACTGTCTAATTGTGTTCCTCGAATGCTCAGTACTTTCGGGTTAAGAATCTCACCAGGGTTGTGACAGTAGCATGGAAGGGGCAGCCCTGGCCCCCTCGCGAGGCCTTAGGCAAGGGCTCGTGTCTGCAGTGGGGACTGCTTCACAGGGCAGACCACAGACCTGAGAGTACTCATGGCAGCCAAGGAATACAGGGGAAGAAAGGGTGCTGGAGCAAGGCCAGCCAGACACCTCAGCAGCAAGGAGGGGATTACACTCACATCCAGTTGTCCCGGACAGTCAAGCCTGCTTGACATACAATTATTGGGACAGAAAGTGTCAACTCAAGTTCATCCAGAAACACTGGTGTCTCACCCTGAGAACGCCTAGTCCATGCACATTGTCTGCCATGTGCTGGGAGTTGGGAAGGTCCTGTTTTCCAGACCTCTAGGGATCAAGTAAAACATAATAAGTAGCGACAAATATGTGGGGGAAAACAACCCTTTGAGGAATTCCAAAAGTTCTGTTGGGGTTGAGGGGGGAGACAGACAATATTTTGATTTTTTTAAGACTTGGGTCCTTGAATCACCAGGACTAGTTATTCTTTTTTTATGAAACTACTTTAAAATTATAAACTGTTTCAAGGTACAAGACATACATGTACCCATTCCCCTATTTTCTGATCTCTCTTAGATGGAAATCCTGTATGAATGTGGAAGCCATTAGCAGAGTAATTGCTGTATGTTACCATGACAACCAGCCGCTGCAGTCACCTGCCCGAAGTCCTGCCAGACTGCACCAGCTCGGCTGTGCCCGTGGTGAAGACCGTGGAGGATTGTGGCAGCCTAGTGAATGGGCAGCCACAGTATGTCATGCAAGTTTCGGCCAAAGACGGGCAGCTGCTGTCAACGGTAGTGCGGACTCTTGCCACCCAGAGGTAGTACCACAATTAAAATAAATGAATCTGTAATTGATCTGGAGAACTCTTTGTCAGGTGGAAACTGCTAAAGGGGATGTAATTAGTGCTTCAGGTCTTTGTGTCAGGCAAGAGGAGGTGCTGGGGAGAAAAAAGGAAAAAGAAGGGACTACACAGTTCTGTCATCGTTTCTATAGCAATGGGGTATAAAGCTAAAATTCATGTTGTCTAGTTTCCTGCTTAAAGTCATACTTGCAGAGAGCCAGGCAGGGAAGGATCCCACAAGACATGAGGTTGTTTGCTTTACATTTGTTATTTTGACATTGCTATGGTAATTACGCTCTTGTTGTCTCCAAGTGCCTACAAAGGGCTACCTTTGTTAGAACAGAATGAAGAAGCAACCTGAATTCAGGTGTTTAAGCCACAGTGATTTTGATCTGTGATCAGAAATTTTGAAGTGACATTCCTGGTCTGCATGCTGATCAGCCCCACCTGATGGGAAGCACCGTACCAGGCTGCTGCCTGGACAGTGCTGATGCTTCTTCTCTGGCACATCCTCACTTGGGGGCATCTTCTTTTGTTCCCTCCTTTACTCCCCTTGGACCTCCATCCGCGACCCCTCCTCCCCACCCTATGAAGTGCTGTTGGCCACAGTGCATCTTCCCTGAGTGATGAACCAAAACAAAGTAAAGGCTCTGAACAGCAGGGACAGGGCTGGGACTTTGTCCCCAGGGGTCTTCTCTTGTGCTGTTGTTGGCCAGCGGCAGATTGAGAGCCAAAACTCTTCTTGCTGCTGGGTTCTCCTTGACTTCTCCAGCCTTCTTTCAGAATGGGTAAGTGAGAATTTAACAATGTGAATGTAAAATGCATATCAACACTGGACTTGTCCCCTGGTGTATGACACTTCCAACCCTGAAACCTTAACAGTTGACCCCGGTCTGAGTGATTCGCTCCAACCCTCTGGTGCAGATGCAGGCCCACGGGTTTGTACCTGTACCTGCAGCAGATCTTCTGGTGGCACCACAGCATTTCTTGCTGCCCCCAGCCAGGGCTGGACAAGATGGTGGCCCTCAGACACGCAGTCACACGCCCATGCAGGGTATAGACATTGGCCATACGCCTTCTACTTTAAATCCGAGCAGCTATCATAAAGAAAAGAAATAGAAAAAAATTGTAATATGTATTTTTCCACCTCTCAAAGAACTTCTAAAAATCGTTTGGGACTCAGAACATGATGAGTTGGGTGAGCAGCACTGCGCATCTCAACTGAGACTGGGTGGTCATGTGCGTGAGTCACCTCACCATCCAGCAGCTCGTTTGTTAGGAAGAACAGCCTGCGTAGTCGAGGTGACTGAGACCCACCAGTGGCTGCAGGTTTGTTCCAGAAGGTTTCAGACTTTTATGTGCGCATGGCTCAGTATGAATGAAGGCAGCCAGGAGCAGTGAAGGGGAAGCGTAGACTGTAAACTTTCTTAACTTTCTTTTCCTGCCCCTAAGCATGAGTAGGTATTTTGGGCAAGTGTTGAAGGGGGCGGAGGATTCTTTCCTCTTTTAATCCCCATTTGCCTATACTCATTCCCAGGATCATTCACCAAAAGACCTTGGGGAAACAGCAGTGTTTCCATTTGAACCAAAGGTGATGTTGAAGAGAACGATGGAGATGGCCTGGCTCACTGTCATCCTTAGAGGGCAGGGCAGGGTGGGCAAAGAGGCTGGTCCTAGGGTTGGCACATACAATGATGACGTATTTTAAAATCTAATGCCAAGTGAAGAGCAGCACAAGAAGTGTAAGGAGTTATTGATCTCCCACAAGACACAGTATCCATTGAGAAGTGAGACTACTTCTTCAATTTAATCCCCCCATTGACCCCCAACTTATGTAATGTGGAGCCATGTGATTTTATTTTCCTGGGCCTGAGTTTTTCCATGAGTAAAAATAGCTAACATTAGCTGGGCGTTTACTATGTGTTAGTCCTAGAGGCACCTTGGAAGAAAGGCCTGGTGATCTACTTCTGAAAAACCAGCCATTGAAAACCCGATGGAGCACAGTTCTACTCTGACACACATAGGGTCACCATGAGTTGGAATCGAGTTGATGGCAACCAGTTGTAGTTCCTATTCTAAGCTTCCAGTGTGGATGATCTTTTCTAATATTCACAGTTACTGTATCAGGAAGGCATCATTCTTTGTTTCCATTTAAGAGATGAGGAATCTGAAGGACAGAGAGATAAAGTTACTTGCTCAAAGTTTTCCAGCTCGTAAGCAGCAGAGCTAAGGTCCAAGCCCAGACAACTGGACCTCAGAGCCTACACCCTGAACCACTACACTGTGATGCCTTCATGAAATATGCAGAGTGGTTTTCCCAAATTAAAGGCAGAAGTTGAGACTGAGCCCACCTTAGTAGGACATACTGACTGCTTGCTTTGTGTTTAGTTTCTTTGGCATCCCTGAGAGCACCCTAGGAAAGCACAGAAGACCCTGCTCTGACTTACTGCTGTTGTGTGTGGCAGCTTTGGTGTTTGCCAACAGTTAACATCTTTCCTCTTATTCTCCCATGCTGTTGGAAGGAGAAAGGAAACAAACCTCTGGGTATACAACAGTGTCCTGACCTAGCTGAAAAGACACACTTTGTCTGGAAACTACAATTGGTGTCATTTCAAAACACATCTTTTCTTAATGATGTGGGATTTTCTTTTTAATTTTTTGATTGTTAGTTTCCCTGAACTTCATCCATGCTCAAGGCAGAAATAACTTGTTGCCCATTTTCACTCACTTTTGGCTCTGGGCCACACTCAGCTACTTTGATATTGGCCACCTTCCATTTCTTTATGTTGGTGAAAGTAGAAGTGACGAGTGTTCCAGATGATCCAAGACCCCAGCACTGGCTGCCCCCTGCCCAGCGCAAGTGTAGATCTAAGGGATGTTAAAGCAGGTGTCTATTCTGAGAAGCTCCCACTGGGGAGGGTCCAAAGGACACGGAGCTTGAGGGCCATTCCAAGGGGGTAGTTTCCAGCCCAATGACTGGCAAGTGTCCCTCCTTTTCTTGCAGCCCCTTCAACGATCGACCGATGTGCAGGATCTGCCACGAAGGCAGCAGCCAAGAGGACTTGCTCTCTCCATGTGAATGTACGGGGACCTTGGGGACAATTCATCGGAGCTGTCTAGAGCACTGGCTGTCGTCCTCAAACACCAGCTACTGTGAACTCTGCCACTTCAGGTTTGCAGTCGAGCGCAAACCCAGGCCGTTAGTGGAGGTCAGTAAGTGGGGCACATCCTGAAAACTTAGCGCTAATGAGCAAATGATGTCTGCTTTTATGCCCAGATCACAAACCCAGTGCAGCTTTACTGAAGCATGGTAATAGCTCTGAGTTTGTGTGTGTGTGTGTGTGTGCACGCGCGCGGGAAAGAGAGAGACAGAAACAGAGCACTCGGGAGCCAGCAGTAGAACAGTGACCTCCGTAATGGTAGAGACAAGAGGGTGTAAGATACCAGTGCGAGGATAAAGGGGAAGTTTAGAGACATGTTTCCCTGTCCCTGTGAAGTGGAGGAAATAGATCAAACATTTTTCTCTTTGGACACCATCTGCCCAACTTGAAGTAACAGATAAATGGGCATTTGGCTTGCATATTCTGAGAGGTCTTCACAAAAAAATATAGCTGAATGGTATAATGGATGTAGACCTAGATTTTCTGGTTTTGAGTCCAGCTCTACTACTTTCAGATCTGTGACCTTGGGTAAGTTACTTCACCTGTTGGAATTATTAGGAGGATGAAATGAGCTAGTATTTATAAAGTACGTAAAAGAGTACCTGGCACATACGCAAGTGTTTGGTTAAAAAAAAAAAAAACTCTTCTGGGAAACTTTTGAGCTAATAACCTAGTATTGGAATTACTTTTCTTAAAAGGTAGTGCCGTCAACCCAGCCTTTAAAATAGCAGAACATTCTCTTTTATGTTTTAGGAGGCATATGATTCTTTAAACCCCGGTTCTGGTCTTATATTAGCTGGAGGAATTGGAAAATACAATTAGACTATTTCTGCACACCCCCATTCCCAACTTCTAGTAGTCAATTAAAAATTGAATATTGGCAACAATAAATATTCTGATATATTACAAGCAGAGCTAGCTGAAAGGGGCAAAGACATTGACTTGTAATCCAGACCCGCTCATAACTTTCCCCTTATTTCAGCAGCTAACCCATTATGAAACTCTGGAATTAAAACTAAAGCTAGAAACCTCTTTTGGAGACTTTCTATTTAAGCAGTGTATTAGCACCTAGACACTTGTTAAGGCTTTTCAGAGCTCTGTATATACAGCCTCTTGGTTTTGACCTTGAAAACTTAATCAAGACCTGTACTAGGGGCCTATTTTAGCTACTGACATATTTGCCAAAAGGCAAACAATTTATTTGACTTGGTCCAATAGACTGTGCTTTTCTTATGACTATGGATCAAGTGATCTCTTAATTTAGCCTTCTTGCTGTTTGACATCCATTTTCAGAAATCCGTATTTGTAGAGTACCCATTGGGGATTTGGCCCTATGCCAGATTCGTTGGGATTTAACATTTCAGACCCTCTCTGCAGAGGGGGAAATATAATAAATAAGATTAAATAATAAACAAAGGAGATGCAGATTTCTCAAGCCCAAAGGCAAAAGTAAAAAGAAGCCAATTTCTCTTTTCCAGAAGCTTTTCGGCGGCTCCCTGAGTTGATATTGCAGCCTCTCCAGGGAAGCTGGTTTCCCAGAGTAAGGACACCCTGCTTTCAAATGGCCTCCATCCAGAGGTCTACTTTATAAGTGTCTCCCCAGTAAAGAAGACCTTTACTTTTGTTTGGTAAAAATCTCAGTGTGTGTGTGAGTAAGGAGGGTGTATACGTCTGCTTTGTGTATGAGAGTACCATAGTTTTTCTCAAATAATGTGCGTGTGTTGAATCACGGGGTGAGCCCTTTCGGTCTCGGAGAGGGAAATGTACCCACACACAGAGGTTTCTTCAAAGTTGCCTATCTGAGCCACAGCAGACTCCAGGATCTTAGGCAGCTGTCATTAAACGAGGAAACAAAGCAAATGACCTTGAGAACGTGTGAGGTGCTCTGCAAGATTTAGGGCCTAGCCTACAAAAACTTCACCAAAACGGTCACCGGTGGTGAAATTTTCATTGCACAAATGGAATGTGATATTTTTCGGAGTTAACGATGATTGAACAAGTTGAAAGTGAAAGGCAAACCTTCTCAAGCTAGGGGAGGCTGGCCATTTGATCATCCCATGTGAAATAAACTTGCTGATTGACCACAAGCAATAAAAAGAAGTTGTCATTGGTTTCTCAGCTGGAGGACAAATGAGAACCAGATGCAAGCAGATTTTTAAACAAATGACATATTACTGATTGACTTTTCCCCACTTACCAAAGTTATTCATAGTGAGCATTGTTTCTCGTTATTTTTACCTTGAGATAAACGTGTCTTTTTCTTAGTAAATCAGTGAGACCTGCCTATTTCAGTTAAACATTATGAGTACTGTTACTTTATTTCTCATTTTTACTCTTTTAATTGCTTAAATCATTACTTTACCAATTGGATCTGCTTCTCATTAAAGCAAGAAAATTCCATAACATTTAATGTCAAAATCAACGTGACAGTAACAGCTCCTGTTGCTAGAGGAAGCTGTTGAAAGGTCATTTATAAATTTTATTTGTTAGCACCCAGACATTAAGATTGGTCAGAATTACTTGAACACCTCGCATGTCCACTCTTCAGTACACTTATTCCTTCACTCATTGTAACCCTTCATTCATCTCCTTTATACCACTATTCCTAAGATTCTTCCCCTTTACTTCCTTATCCACACTCTCTGAGACACCAGTTGTGTGTAATACACAGGCTACTACATAATCTCGGTTTCCCCGACAAGGGTAAGTTCCTGTTTATAATGGCGCACTCAGTAGGCTGGTTTTTATTAGTGCCTCCAAACTAGACATCACCTCCCGACTTTACCACTGACCATCTGCATGGCTTGGCTCAGTTTCTCTGAATGGCAACATCCAGCTAGGGGTTCTCCATGACATCTCTTGGTCTTTATAAGGCTAAAGTTCTTGTGCAAAAAAAAAAAAAAAAAAATACATTCTACACTTAAAATGGATAAATTGTATGGTACGTAATTTAGAAGTCAGTAAGTTGATTCTCTGTGTGTGTGTATACTTACTATTTACCTACCTACTTAGCTACCTTACTTACCTTACCTACCTACTTAGGTACCTTACCTACCTACCTGCATGGGCAGACTAAATCTTTTGGTCTCTTTTACTAAGTTCATTGCCAATTTTATACCCTAAATATTTTCTTGGTGAAGCTAGTTCCAACCAAAGAGAGTTATGTGGCAGTCATCTAGCTTATTCAGGTATGGGTTAATTTCCTCTATAGTCCAGTTAATACAAATCTCATAAGGTCTTTTCCATCATGCAAAGCTTGGAAGGAAAGCATTCAAACTATACACAGCAAAAGAGAAGACAAGAAATAACACGAATGCATTTCATACCTCCACAGCTAGCACTTCTCTCATAAAGGCTACATATTTCTTGTTGATGATGGAAGATATACCCTATGACTATTTGTAAGATGAATTATCTCCAAGAATAATGACCCAGTAGAATATAATAAATAGATAGTCTCTAACCATAAAAGGATTCACTGAATGACCAGCCTGAGTGGTTTTGTTCTCCTTCCTGCTCATTTTTAGTTTTCCTCATTTCTCTTGTAAGTTGAGCTCTGATACCATTCTTTTTTAAAACCAAAAAAATCAAACCCACTGCCATCAAGTCAATTCTGACTCATAGCAACCCTGTAGGACAGAGTAGAACTGCCCCACAGGGTTTCCGAAGCTCTGAATCTTTACGGAAGCAGACTGCCACATCTTCCTCCCACAGAAGAGCTGATAGGTTCAAACCACTAACCTTTCGGTTAACAACTGAGTGCTTTAACCACTGTGCCAGCAGAGCTCCTATTCCTTTTTAAACTGAGGGTCAAATAAATCAATAAAAACACTACAAATTGTTCTAAAATATGTGTGCAGTTATTCAAGCCTATTGTCATTATTGCATATCTGATGAACCATTTTGCCAAGGAAGCCCGTCATTTTTCTGGGTGCAAATAGCATGCTTGCAACATCAGTTTCTAATGGTGGGAATATTTGCCACTAGGATTTCCTAGAACATGTAACAGTGGCACCTTCCCTTGCCAGGGAAACTCGGGGAGTAATAGATCAGCTCAACAATCTTGTGATTAAAATAAAACAGCCAGGAAATGGTGGAAATCTGGAGGAAAGGTTTCATAGGATCTGATCTTCCTCAGATCAGGGAGACATGGTGATTTTTCACAGAGGGAGTGATTAGGTTTCCGTATTTCTGTTTCCTTTACACAGACCACAGACCCAGCTGATTGATAAGAATTGTAAGAACAATTTAAAAGTTGTTCCCTGTGAGTCAGAGGTTTAGCTAAATTGAAACAGTGTTTTTAGACATACCAGTTACTCAGAATAATGGAATGTAAAGCTAGGGAGATGACAATCAAGGATTTTTTCAAACTTTGTTATTGATGAATCTTGTTATTTTTTAAGTCACTGGAGGTAAATGGTTTTAAAGTGTGCCCTGGATTCAGTGTAATCTCTAGCTACACTGCAGGGAGCAGAGTTGAATAGCTGTGGAGCAACCGTTTTGTTCCTTTGTGTTTGCTTTTTAACAGATTCAAGACTTCACTTAAATCTTCCTGATATATATATGTAAGACTGGTGTGGCTAGACTTTTGCAGTGCGTTTTGTTTTGTTTTTAAATGTATTCACATAAGAAAAAACATGAGCTTTTTGTTTCAGAATATTCATTTCCATCAGCAAACCTTTGTAGTATTGGGGTAGTTAGGGACTTACACCATAGGGGATCTAACCAGATTCAAGGAGATTCACAGATGTGAGGACAACCATTCCATTTGTTGTAGAAAGATGAGAAAGCTCTGCTCTTCACTGTAAGCCACGAATGCAGCCCATTGAGTAAGGTGGCTAGACCATAATCACAGAATGTGCTAGGCAGTCAACATCCAGAAGCATAGCGAGGGAGGGGGAATAGTGGGGGCACTTGTCCCTGGGTGCAAGTCTAAGGGGGCTCCAGTCAACGCCGGCCAGTGAAAACTTAGAGATTGCCCCTGGCTGCTCATTACTCTCGCTACACCTCTGTAAAAGTCTGTTGCTTATGTACTCCATCAAAATTGAAAACCTAGAAGAAACAGACAAATTTTAGAAATACACTATCTACCTAAACTAATAGAGGTAGAAAATTTGAACAGACCCATAACAAAAGAATAAATTGAATATATCATTAAAAATAGAATTCCCGACTTCCAGGCAACATGGTGCTATAGTCAGAGGCACCACACCGTCCCTCTGCAGCAAAGATCCAAAAAACTAAGTCAGACAGAGTCACACATCAATCCTGAAACCCTAAGCATCAAATGAAAAGATAAGGAACTCAGCCAAGCACAGAATGGAATAAGAAACTGACCAAGAACTGAGAGCGAGGAGAGATAAATGCAGAGGTCCCGTATCAGCTAGTGCAGCAAGGATCTGCCATCTTGGACTCCTGTTGGAGATCAGTGAACAGGGGGTACGAGAAAGCAGCTTCACGAAGCTTCTAGCAGGAGACAGAACAACCAGTAACCAGCGATATACGCTTTCCCACCCCCCACCCTTCTTCACCCCCACTCAGCCTCCTCTGCTTCCTGCAGCCACAGTCTCTTGGCCAGGAAGCACTGGCTTCACCCCGGTATTGCTTGGATTCCACCTGCCCGCACTGGCTGGCTCCCTCAGTGCCATTTGTTGGCTGCTGCTGTTGCTTTTTCCCACTTCTTTAGATTTCTCCCTTACCTCTCACCACCTCCCCCTCCTTTCTCTCAAATACCTGGCTCCGTGCGCCATCTTTGCTTCTTCCTGAAAGGCTGCAAAACACCGCTCAACTGTGAAACTGCTTCCTGGCCCATGCTGCCAAGCCAGTGGGACCCCTGGGACTTTCTTTCTTTGTTTGCTCTGATTTGTTCTGTTTTGATATGTTTGTTTGTTTGTTTTCCTTTTGTTTTCTCGGCTTGGGAGCCCCTTCTAGCTGGCCAGTACTGCACAGCTTGGAAGTTACTCCCTTACTCTGCGCAGACGCACAGGGACATCCCTGGGGGCATTTCTTTTTTCTTGTTTTTTTTTTTTTTTTTTTTTTGGTTGTTGTTGTTTCTTTCGTTTTCTTCTCTCTCATTCCCTTTTTGCCTTTGTTCATTTCCAGTTTCTCATTTTGTCCATCTTTTTTCGTTTACTCTTTTTCTTTTTTTTTTCCATTTTTGTTTTTTGCAATTTCTCAGTCTCTCATCTCTCCCCTCCAATAGCAAGCTCCCCTAACACTCTTTTTTGTTTGTGTGTATGTTTTTGGCTCCTGTTCCTCTCTCTTCTCTCACATCTTTCCCATACCTATCTTAGCTCCACACATCACAATCTACCCCCTCCTTCCTGCCTACCTGAACCATGCGCTGAACATCACACTCCCAAGCAGCACAGGCATGGCCTACTGGAACCTGCCCTGCTCTGATTCCCAGTTGGCACTGTCAACCCTAGTACATGCCTCAAACAACCCATCCCAGCAACTCCCCTTCAGCTGGACCTGCCCTGCTGTACCATACCTGAGTGACTGACCCTGCCCATTGGAGAAGGAGGTGAAAAGTATCGTGCCCTGAGACGAGCAAACAACAAAGAACACACAGCCCGCCTGCTCAGACATTAACAAATAAAACAGAAAAGAAGTACGAAACAAATCTACACTGAATAAAGAAAGAAAATAACTACTGAATGTCCTGAAGACAGCGGACAATATCAAAACAGATTAAAAAAAACCAGGACAGGATGGTTCCACTAGGCATCCAAAATAAAATACCAGATGACATTCCAGTAGAAGAAAAATCACTAGAACTAACTGATGGATAATTCTGAATATTAGAAATTTGAATTCCATAAGAGTTGAAGCAAAAAGCAGACAAAAATGAGGAAAAAATAGACAAATTCATGGAAAATACAGACAAAAAAATGGAAGAATTCAAGAAAATAATACAGGAACAAAATGCTAATATAAATTCACAACTAGAAATCATACAAAAACAACAATTAGAAATCCAAAA
>NW_004444057.1:5813265-5815006 GCF_000243295.1 Trichechus manatus latirostris | reverse complement strand
ACAGAAACACAGAGAGGATCATTGAAGAACTGTTGACAGAAAAATTCCCTGATATCATGAAAGATGAAAAGCTGACCATCAAGAAGCTCAACGAACCCCATATAGGATAGACCCCAAAAGAAAATCACCAGGGCATATCATAATTACACTCGCTAAAACCAAGGACAAACAGAATCCTGAGAGCAGTCTGAGAAAAACAGAAAGTCACATACAGAGGAGAAGCAATAAGACTGAGCTCGGATTATTCAGCAGAAACCATGCAGGCATGAAGGCAACGGGATGACATATATAAAACTTTGAAAGAAAAAAATTGTCAGCCAAGAATAATATATCCTGCCAAGCTCTCGTTCAAATATGATGGGAAAATTAGGTCATTTCCAGATAAACAGAAATTAAGGGACTGTGTAAAAACCAAACCAAACTTACAAGATTTATTAAAGGGAGTCCTTCAATCTGAGAACAAACAACATTAGACCACAGGCTGAATATAAGACACAGGATTGTACTAGCCAGATAGCAACCTAGGAAATGAACTCTTAAGAGCTATGCAAAACCAAAAGAATTACAGCAGGGAACCAGAGAGGTTAATCTGTAAATGACAACAGCATCAGAACAATAAAAGAGGGAATAAACGGTGTAGGTATAGAACCTTCTGACGGAGAGGAAAGCAAGGCGAATACCAAGTAATAATAGACTGGTTCAAACCTAGGAAGATAAGGGTAAATTTCAAGGTAACCACAACGAAAGTTAACAAACCTACTCATCAAAATAAAGAAGAAATCATAAAGTCTCAGTAAAAACAAAACCTACAAAAGCAAAAGAAATGGAAAAAAATCCACAAACAAGGAATTCAGCACAGGAGAATAACAGTAACAAAGAAAATGTCAGCACCACAGAAAAAAGCACTACAAAATGACAGCAGTAAACTCACACCTATCAATAATTACACTGAACATAAATGGCCTAAATGCACCCATAAAGAGACAGAGAGTGACAAAATGGATAAAAAAACAAGATCCTTCAATATGCTGTCTACAAGAGACACACCTTAGACACAAAGACATAAATTTATTAAAAATCAAAGGATGGAATAAAAGATATCAAGCAAACAGCTACCAAAAAAGAGCAGGAGTGGCAATACTAATCTCAGAAAAAATAGACTTTAAAACAAAAATCCACCATAAAAGACAAAGAAAGACACTATATAGTGATTAAAGGGATGATCCATCATGAAGACATAACCCATAATAAACATCTATGCACCCAATGACAGGGCTCCAAAACGCATAAAATAAACTAACAGCACTGAAAAGAGAAATTGACAGTTCCACAATAATAGTAGGAGACTTCAACACACCACTCTTGATAAAGGACAGTACATCTAGAAAGAAACTCAGCAAAGATACAGAAGACCTAAAGGGTACAATCAGCCAACTTGACCTCATAGACATATATAGAACACAACAACCAACAGCTCCAAACTGCACATTCTTTCCAATGCACATGGAACATTCTGCAGAATACACCACACCTTAGGCCACAGAGCAGTCCTCAACAAGATCCAAAATGCTGAGATAATACAAAGTAACTTCTCTGACCACAGTGCCATCAAGGTAGAAATTAACAACAGGAAGCGCAAGGAAAAAAAATCAATTACATGGAAACTGAGTAACGCTCTGATGACACATCACTAGGTAATAGAAGAAATCAGAGATGGAATCAAAAAATTCCTAGAATCAAA
>NW_004444057.1:5756694-5812838 GCF_000243295.1 Trichechus manatus latirostris | reverse complement strand
GTGTAACTTTGGCTATGTATATTTTCACCAAAAAAAAAAAGTCTTCCAAGATCGAGAAGGGAGAGTGTTGACATGTTGTGGGGTTGTTAACCAATGTCATAAAACAATATGTGTACTGACTGTTGAATGAGAAACTATTTGTTCTACAAACTTTCATCTAAAGTACAATAAAATAAAATAAAACTCCCAACAACAACAACAAAAAAAAAAACCCAGCCCAGATAGCTTCACTGGAGAATTCTACCAAACATTCAGAGAAGAGTTGACACCAATTCTGCTCAAACTGTTCCATAACACAGAAAAGGAAGGAATACTCCCAGATTCATTCTGTTAAGCAAGCATAAACCTGATACCAAAGCCAGGCAAAGACACCACTAAAGAAGAAAATTACTGACCAGTATCCCTCATGAATATAAATGCAAATATTCTCCACAAAATTCCAGCCAACTGAATTCAACAGCATATCAAAAAAATCATACATCATGATCAGATGGATTCATACCGGGGATGCAAGGATGGTTCAACATTAGAAATTCAATCAACATAACTCACAACATAAATAAAAGAAAGGAAAAGAATCACATGATCATCTCAGTCAACACAGAAAAGGCATTTGGTAAAATCCAACACCCTTTCCTGATAAAAACTCTTAGCAAAATAGTAACAGAAGGGAAATTCCTCAACATAATTAAGGGCATATCTGCAGAACCAATAGTCAACTTTATTCTCAATGGAGAAAGATTGAAATCATTCCCCTTGAGAATGGGAATGAGACAAGGATGCCCTTTATCACCATTACCACTCTTACTTGATACTGTACTGGCAGTCCTAGCTAGAGTGGCAAGAAAGGGAAATAAAGGGTATCCAAATTTGAAAGGAAGAAATAAAACTATCCTTATTCACAGATGACGTGAAAATCCCAGCAACTCCACGAGAACATTACTGGAACTAATAGAAGGATTCAGCAAAGTGGCAGGGTATTAGATCAACACATAAAAATTAGTTGGGTTCCTCCATACTAACAAGGAGGACTCTAAAAAGGAAATAAATCAATACCATTAACAGTAGTCCCCAGAAGTACAAAATACCTAGGAATAAACCTAACCAGGGACATAAAAGACTTATACAAGGAAAACTATAAAACACTAGTGCAAGAAACTTAAAGAGGTCTACATAAATGGAAAAACATTCCATGCTTATGGATTGGAAGACTTAACACTGTGAAAATGTCAATACTACCAAACAGGATCTATAGATATAATGCTATCCTGATCCAAATCCCAACAACATGCTTTAATGAAACAGAAAAACTAATGTCCAGCTTTATATGGGAAGGATGGAGGCCACGAATAGCTAAAACAATATTGAAGAAGAACAAAGTAGGAGGCCTCACACCTCCCAATCTCAAAACTTACTATATAGCCACGGCAATCAAGACAGCCTGTTACTGGTTCAGTGACAGTCACGTAGACCAATGGAATAGAATCAAGAACCCAGAAGTAAATCTATCCATCTACAAGCAGCTGATCTTCGACAAAGGGTCAAAGTCCATTCAATGGGGAAGAAAACATCTCTTTAACAAATGGTGCTCACACAACTAGATATCCAAATACAGAAAAATGAATCAGGAACCATACCTCACACATGCACAAAAACTAACTCGAAATGGATCAAAGACCTAAATATTAAAGCTAAAACTATAAAGTTCCTGGAAAATAACAAGGGACAAAACTAAGGGACCTGATTTTTGGCATAAATAGCCTATCAAACAACTAAAAATGCATGAACAACAGAAGATAAACTAGATAACTAGGGTCTCCTAAAAATTAAATACTTATGATCATCAAAAGACTTTACCAAGAGAGTAGAAAAAGAACCTTCAGACTGGGAAAAAATATTTGGCAATGATATATCCGATAAGGGTGTAAATCTCTAAAATATGTAGAAACTTCAGCAACTCAACAACAAAAAGACAATCCAATCAAAACATGGGCAAAGGACATGAACAGAGGACATTCAGGTGGCCAACAAATACATGAAAAGATGCTCCTGATCATTAGCCATTAGAGACATACAAATCAAACTACAGTGAGATACCATCTCAACCCTGCAGAAATGGCAATGAAAAAAAAACACAAGATAATAAATGCTGGTAAGATTGGGGGAGGATTGGAACTCTTATACATTGCTGGTGGGATTGTAAAATGGCACAACCACTATGGGAAACAGTATGACATTTCCTCGAAAAGCTAGAAATAGAAATACTTTGATCCAGCAATCCCACTCCTAGGCATATATCCTAGAGATATAAGAGCAGTGACATGAATAGACATATGCACACGTATGTTCATTGCAGCATTATTCACAACAGCAAAAAGCTGGAAACATCCTAAGTGCCCGTCAGTGGATGAATGGATAAACAAATTGTGCTACGTGCATACAATGGAATACTACACAACTATAAAGAATAATGAGGAGCCCACGAAACGTAACGTGGATGAGTCTGGAGGACATTATGCTGAATGAAATAAGTCAGTCACAAAAAGACAAATATTGTATGGTCCCACTATTATGAAGTCAAGAATAGATATACACATATAAAGCAAAGTTCTTTGATCGTTACCAGAGATGGGAGCAAGAGGGAGGGGGAATCACTTTCTAGATGGTAGATAACTTGCTACTTTTGGTGATGGAAAAGACAATCCCAAATATGGGTGGGGTCAGCACAACTTGACCAAGGTAAATAAAGACACTAAGAAGTACATGAGAAAAAGGGACAATTTTGGTAAATGCTGTAAGATATACAATTTTGCAACAACAGTAAAAACAACCAAAAATATGTGTGTGGTAATATAGGTGGATATGGATGCATATATGTGTATAGAAAGGCATATGTGAGTAAATGCATATGCATGTATAAGTGTATCTATAGGCATATATATACACACATTGTGTGTGCTGCATATACATCCACATGTATAACAAACCACATAGGGGACACAATTATGGAGGCTTCCTAGACATACCCAAACAACTTGATTTACTGGGTCAGTAGGCTTGGGACCATAGTCTTAGGGGACAGCTTAGTCAATTGGCATGACATAGTTCATAAAGATAGTGTTCTACATCTGAGTTTGGTGAGTAGCGTCTGGGGTCTTAAAAGCTTTCAAGTGGCCATCTAAGTACAACTATTGGTCTCTGTTCGCCTGGAGCAAAAGAGAATGAAAGAAATTAAAGGCTCAGAGAAAAAACTAGTCCACAGAACTAATAGCCCACATGAACCACAACCTCTTCAAACCTGAGACCAGAAGAACTAGATGGTGCCCAGCTACCACTACTGACTGTTCTGACCAGAGATACAACAGTAGGTCTGAATAGAATGGGAGAAAAATGTAGAACAAAACTGAAATTCCTAAAAATGGCCAGACCTACTGGACTGATGGAGATTAGACGAACCCCTGAGACTGTCGCCCTAAGATACCATTTGACCTTGGAATTGAAGCTAGTTTTGCAGATCACCTTTCAGCCAAATGATAGACTGGCTTATAAAATAAACACATGAGTAATGTGTTCCCTTAAACAATTAACTATATGAGGCCAAACAGTCAACAGTTACCAAAAAGATGAGACAGCAAGGAGGGGAAGAGAAGCAAGATCAATGGAAACAGAATGGAAATAATGAGAATGCTGACACATTGTAAAAATTGTAAGCAATGGCATAGAACAATTTGTATAGAAGTTGTTAAAGGTAACCAAATTTGCTGTGTAAACTTTCACCTAAAACACAAAATATTATTCTTTAAAAATCTGTTGCTTAAAGAAATTAATAAATGAAGGGAACCCCCCCATTTGTAAGCCATGTATTGTATTTTTGGCTTGTAGGTGTAAATCAAAGGAAATGACTCCTTTCCTTTACAGTAAAGCAATACTGTAATTATACAGTGTTACAAACATAATACAAACTAGCAACACTTGTTTGAGCCATGCAACAAATACATTTAAAAAATCCTAGCTTTCCACCCAGTCATCAGTCCTCATCCAGGTTTTGCGCTGTATGAGTCATCATATGCACACTAACCAACAAGGAGCAAACTGTGCTCTCTACGTGCCTGGTGGGGAGATGTTGGCCTGGTTAGAGAAGTGTGTTGTGTGCGACAGATAGGGCCAAATCAGAAAAATCTAGGCTCAGCTAACAGCTGTCAAGCTTTTAGGAAGCTAAGCACTATACATAAAACACGTTATCTTCACCATAACCTTTGGAGATAAAGATCATATTGCCTGTTTGGTAGATCAGGAAACAGGAAACAGGTTCACAGTGGTTATGTTAGATGGTCAAGATCCCTCAATGAGTAAGAAGGAAGAAGGTCTCCTGGCTCTGAACTCAGGCTTTTCCCTCCCACCCCATGTTGTGCTCTGGAGGGACAAAATGGAAGAGAAGGCCACATCCAGGGTCTGTGAGATGGAATGTGGGAGGGGATTGGTTGAATCCACTGGGAGGTCCCAAATCCTGCTCTGACACCCTCCGCAGATTGCTGCCACTTGAGCTCAGGGAAGAGAGGACTCAGGCTTCTCCAGCTCTACCGCCCCAGCCTTAGGTCTCCCCGTTCAGGCTCTGTCTGCCTGAGGCAACTCTCCCTCTCCCCTTCTCCAGGTCAGCGGAATAAGGAGTTGTAGCATGAAGAACAAAGGAAATGTAAAGTACCCAATAGGGGAGTATGTGGAGGGACCTTGTGTATATTTTATGAATAACAGAATAAAGGCTCTCCCACAGAGTGAAATCTATGCTAGTGACTTCTCCATGTAGGGCTTAACACTACGACTGTGGCTGCTGGTTCTGTAACTGTAGTGCAGCCAGCACTGGGCTGGCAGCAGGGAGCCTTGGATTCCTGTCCTGGCCAACCATGACCAGCCGTGAGAACTTGAACAAGTCATTTCTCCTCTTGTGCCTCAGTTTCCTCACCATTGAAATAAAGCAGGGGTCACAAACTGGCAAACCTCTTTCAACCACCATGGATGTGTTTTATTGGATCAGCACTTTTTTTTTTTTTTAAAGCAATTTGACTGCCTTTAGGTGGGACATGCACTCTCCAGCTCCCCCAGGCCCTGCCCTTTTACTTCTACCCACCCAGCCCTCATCACCCCCTCACATTACCTGCCTGGCATTTACATTTGAGATTCCAGGAATAGGTGGCTTCTTCCATCTTTAAAAGTTTTCTCTTAATACTATATGCATTTCTCTATACCAACATCTTTTCTTTCAGCATATTCTAGACTGAACCTAATGCTCCTACTGGCCCCACATTATAAGTGAGTTAGAATGGCTGATTCAAAATCACAAGGTAAATGAACCTCTAAGAAACAGTAGACTGGCATGGACAGTGCTGATAATAACAGTGGTTACAGTACCTTGTGTCTGTCATATGCTTTAAGGTTGGCCAGGTACTTCCTTGATCCTTGATAAGGTCGCTAAGCAGAACTTCCATCAGACCACCCTGTCTCCACATGGATTTGTGGCACCATCCTTTGTGCTAGAAGCTTAGATGACAAGTCTGATGCCGAATCCCCAGCAATTTTTAATGCTGCAATTGTTCAGTCTTCAATTTTTCTCTTGGTTTTGGTGGCTAATTTGGCAGTTGCTTCATTACTTAAAGCTTAGTTACAAAGATACTGTTTTAAGGTATCTATTAAATTCACAGCTTGCTTCATTAAAAATCACTTCATTAAGAAGCAAACCAACCAAAGTGTTCATGTGGTAGTGCCATATGGAAGTAGTTAACTGCTGGGTGCCTGTGTTTTCAGTCCTTCCATTGCTTGTAAAGGATTAATTTGGAGGGAAAATCCGGTTCCATGCGTAAAAAGAATTACATAACCAGACTCTATTATTTTTAATTGCACTGATACTTGCAGTGAACTTGGGTTGAAATACAAATTTGAATCCATGTTCTTATGAGGATCTAATAGCTGCCCCTTTGCTTTCTTCATCTGAGGTCCTCTATGAACAGAGACACAAAACACCAACAGTTGTTTCACACAGCTTTTTGTATTTTATTTACTTTTTGATTTAAAAATACAGAGGACGACGAAGACATAATATAACAAGCAGGTATATCTCCATCACCCAGAATTAACAAACATTAGCATTTTGTTAGTTACATACCTTTCAAAGGAACAGTCTCTTAGGGGCAAGGAGAAACTATAGTCTTCACTAATTCACCCTCAGGTATTCTTAAATATAAGAGAAAAGTCTAACAAAGCTTTTCTTAAGTTCATCTCGACCAAGAATTAGAAGAAATAAGCAAAATGAGATATAGTCCTGAAAGATTCCCAGACCCTTTGGATTAACTCCAAATATAAGAACAAATCATACAGGAGGTGTTGACAGCCAAGGAGTTCACGTCTTTGAAAAGCAAACAATTAGAAGTTATTATATTGGAATTAGGGGTGGTGGTGGCAGTGGTGGAGGTGAAAATGTCCCTGTGCAGGTGGCAGGAGAACTGTGTAAAGGGAGTTTATAGAAGGGCAGTGAAATGTCACTGAATAACTACAGCTGGTAATCATCTTTCTCCAAAGTCCTGCTGAAATAACAAGGCACAATTAGCACTTGGGAACTGCCCTGTGCTGGGTGCAAAGTGCTTGGTTGAACTGAAGGGAAGGTAGACTAAATTGCAGAAACCAGGGTGCAGATTTCAGAAGCAGAGTTATAGAATATGCATAGAACTCCTTGCTGAGGCCTTCTGCCAGCACTCCCCTTGCCTTTTCAGTTTCAAGTGTCAACAATTGACTTTTAACTCCAAAGAAACAGTGCACATTTTGTAACTAAAGAATGGTATGAAACGGGCAGATTAGCCAATAGGCAAGGTAAGCACGGGTTTACTTATATTTACTAATCTGCAGTGAACAATTTCACATGGCTTTCACCACGCCACATCAAAGTGAAACCCATGTGAAATTGTTCACTACAGATTAGTAAGTAAGCACAAGTAATCCCATGCTTACCTTGCTTACTGAGTCATCTGCCCCTGTCAGGGATTGTAAATTGGAAAAGTGGCTTTGACTCTGTAGGAAGGTGCTGTGGGGTTGGGAGAGAGAGAGATGCCAGCCATACCTAGAAGCAGAATCTTTCATGTGAAAAAAATGTGAAATTGTTCACTACAGATTAGTAAGTAAGCACAAGTGTAGCCCATGCTTACCTTGCTTATTGGATACTCCAACCCTCGTGTGAAATATTGTTAGCAACATGTGATTATGAGTAAATCCTGCCTCATGGTCAATTGTATTCACATGAGCAAAGTGGAGACCTATCTTCAGTTAGGAAATGAGAGACCAGTGGTTCTGCATTGACTGAATAGCACCCCTGTTATGCTTGCTTGTGCTAAGAGCTTCATTTTCCAGAACAGGCATAGATCTTGCTGTGACACTCCAATCCAGTGGTGTTAATTTTGAGTCCATCTGTTTTTATCTTTTAAATGTTTACATCCCGAAGTTTTTTCCTTCTTAAATTACGTTCAACGATTTCCTAGCCAAAGGGGATATATTACATGCTATATAGACTTTATATAATTATCTTAATTTAATGTCTCAGGTATTTCTGTGGTAACAAAGATATTATCCCCATTTTCTAGACAAGAAAGCTCAGGCTCAGAGATGCTAGGCAACTTTTCAGAGATCTTAAATAACTTTCAGCCACAGGCTCTAAAGTCTTTCAGGCCCTCGTTGGTCCGAGCATGCGCAAGCACACCCAAACGCGCATGCGCTCACAGAATGGCAGCCTTTACCAATATCCAGACTTTCCGAGGGGTTAGATGTGCTTCAGAAAGGAGAGGATGATAAATAACCTCGTTTCTTCTTGACCCTGAATTCTTTTGCTAAATTCTAAGCTGTGTCAAACAGTGCTGGGGTAGTAGAATGGCATTTCTTCTCTGTGCCTCTTTATCGTGGTATAGTTGGGAGACAAAGCCTTTGGGTACGCCACCCTATCAGAAACCACAGTTTTTCATTTCCAAGGGACTTACATATTCTTTCTTTTTTCTTCTCATCTAGTTAACTCTTTCTCTGCATTTGAGTCTTCATTCTACTGAGTGTTTATGTCACCAATTTCTGAGATTTCTCCTAAGGGAGAGATGTTATTAGAAAACTTGGTGAACTCAAAATTGTTAAGAGCCTTTTTCCTCTTTCACGGACAGTTGTGAAGATTAATCACTCATAATGTGACTGTACAGACTTGTGAGGTAAATGCCTTTAAAGACTATCATCTAGGTAATTCAGATTGACAAAACTTTTTTTGCAACTCATGAAGGGATTCACTGGTGTTTCTCTTGAATTATTTGTATAATTGGCTCAATTCTGTGCCGCACTTGTTTGACACGTGCAGCAGATTTTGGGAAAGAAAAGAAAAGACCCCTGTGGAGTCTTCTGGCTTTGCTTTCTTCCTCCATTTTTCACCGAATATGTATTTCTATGCTGTGCCTTTTCGCTGCCTGCCATTTTTGAAGAGAGAGGGACCCTGTGAGATTGTTGGGGATAAAACTCTTTCTTTGCTGTCCATTATTACAGAGTTAAAAGGATAGATTTACATTGTGATGGGTAGATGAAGGGAAAGTTGTATTTCTGTTTGTAGAACACTAAAAGGGAGGAAAAAAGCATTTGAAGCTTTTAGTTCAGAACACTGAAAAACAGGTTTAATTCTGAGATGTGACATGTAAGAAAATGTGTACATTTCTGTTTGTGGAGATTGAGTTTAGATTAAAGGAAGAAAACACAAAATATTTTCTACTCATTGTTTTATCACTGCTTTGCTTGCATCAGTGCTATTAGAAACAGAAGGTTGGAATAAATACTGTGGTTCAAAATCTTTTAGGGCTCTGAGGGAAACTGGCTCTAATATGGCATATATGAAATGCTGGCAAGTAGGAGCAACAGTAAAGTTGTGGAGTTGAATTTATAGGCATTTAAGGACCTTATCTGGGAAGAATCAGTAAAAGCATAAATTGAGAGATGAATGGAAAATATTTGCCGTTCTAGAAAAAAATGCAGTCCTTCTAACAATTTTGCTACTTCCGCAGGCTTGCTCTTTGCATAGTTGCTAGTACATGATGGGAGAAAAGGGGTAGAGGGAATGGAAGTCATAAAATGGCTCTAATACTTTTCTAAACACTGGCTCATCTGCTTAAAATCTGTGACTTTAGTGTTGAAACGCAGAAGTCATTCATTTATCAAAATATATACACTTTCAGCTCTTTATAAGACATATCTGACAGATGTATATCTGAAAAATAACCTCATTAGATGAGAATGTGGAAAGGCAAAAGGAAATATCTACAGAAGAAAATTTATGCAAGATGGAGATATTCTTTAGGCAAATCTACAGAACACTTTAGATTTTGTTAACCAAGGAGTTTTCCTGTCTCCGATTTTTTTTTTTTTTTTAAACAGCTTTGCTGTTGTTGTTTTATGCTGTCAGGTTGATTCCTACTTGTAACGACCCTATAGGACAGAGTGGAACTACCACATAGGGTTTCCTAGGCTGTAATATTTACAGGGGCAGATTGCCAGGTCTTTTCTCCCATGGAACGGCTGGTGGGTTCAAACCGCCAACCTTTCGGTTAGCACTGAGCACTTAGCTATTGTGCCACCAGGGCTCCTGTTTTAACAGGTTTATTAAGATATAATTCACATACCATACAATTCACCCATTTAAAGTCTACACTCAGTGGCTTTTAGTATTTTCACAGAGTTGTGCTACCATCGCCACAATCAATTTTAGAACATTTTTATCATCCCAAAAAGAAAACCTCACACTCCTTAGCCATCACTAAGGATGGTCTCAGTTCTCCCAACCTCCCCAGCCCGAGGCAACTCTAGTCTACTTTCAGTCTCTATGGATTTGCCTATTCTGGACATTTCGTATAAGTGGAATTACACCATATATGGTCCTTTGTGACTGGCTTTCTTCACTTGCATAACATCTGCAAGGTCCAGTCTCAGATTTTATAGAAAAAGTGTCTTAGCCTTCCTTGCTATAATTTTCTTTACTATTTCTGATTCCTTCTCAACATGCTGTTTACCTTAGCATACTGCTTCTACTAAAATAGTTATCATTCACTGGGTCCTTGCTATGTGCCACTGTTCTAGACACTTTAATACTCTGTAGTTTATTTGTATGTCCATCTCCATTTTAGAGGAAAGGAAACTGGCACAGAGAGGTTAATGGGTTTTTCTCCCTCTTAAAGTTTTGCCTTTTTCCTGTCACAGTTTATGTGATGAAACCATCTTCATTTTTTACCCTTATTTATGGAACTCATTTGTATGTTAACTTTTTATATTATCTGAATTTTTCCATCTGATCAGTAAGAGCCTTTTTCTTCCTTTAAACACATTGATTTACTTTGCTTTCTTAATTCTGCTGCCATAGATCATCTAAAAATATATTATTAAATATTTTGAATCTCACATTTTTCCCCTAGGTTTATTTTTTATTTTACTTTATTTTGTTTATTTATTTGGGGTTGGAGGAGGCAGGGTCTAAGGAGAAGTGATGGATTCTCAGAAGACAATTAAATCCTACTGCCCAAATTCTTAAATTCACCAAACTTCAGAAAGTTGGACTGGACCAAGGAGTGTCTTAAGACAGTTTAGGGAAAGACTCTAGAACAGTGCCTCTTACTCTTTCTTGAGTCTCAGACATTTTTGAGAATCTGATAAAACCTGAACTCTCTCCCCTGAAATGCACAGACTCCCCGTGTTCCATATACTTTCAAGGGTGTCACAGATTTTCTGGAGCTCTACACCATAAGTTAGAGCCCTGGTGGCACAATGGTTAAGAGCTCGGCTGCTAAGTAAAAGGTTGGCAGTTCGAATCCACTAGCTGCTCCTTGGAAACCCTATGGGGCAGTTCTACTCTGTCCTATAGGGTCGCTATGAGTCGAGATCGACTCAACAGCAACAAGTTTGGTGTTCTGTTTTATTTATTTATTTTTTTTGGTACACCGTAGGTTAAGGACTCCTGATGTAGAGAGATAAGCATGTAAGCTGCAAGGGAGCACATAGATTTTTCCAAAAATTTCTCCTGCACCCTTAAAATGTCTTAATTATGAAAAGTAAGGGAAGCTTCTCAACACTTCACTGATATATCCACTAGCACTTTTTCTCTCCATGAGAACGCTGCATTATGCTTCTGTGGGTCTCGGCAGTGGGTAGGATTTGCTAGTCTTAAAGGGAGAGATGGGTGATTCAGTGAGGCACACACACTAGGCTAGTTATTAACTTGAGCTCTTCCATGGTTGCTTGGTTCTGCCATGAAGATACCTGGGGGCACCTGTCTCAGAATCACTCAGGCTAAAAATGCATGTGGGTTTCCCAGTTGGAAAAGAGCTTTCCGACAGACAACAACTGTGATCATCCAGCTGCTCTTCTGCTTGCCCTTCTCTGATGTTATGACCCATGTCATTTGAGCTGTTACCCCTTCCTTCTTAAGAATGTGTTCCCTAAAGACACTCAGTGAGATTCGTAGCAAAGTGGTCTACAAACATTGAACATAATCAAGAAAAGTGATACCAGCAAAATGGAAAACGTTGCCCTCCCCCATACAACTCTGTGGCATATCTGATGAGGGCACTATACCTAACGAAGGATATCCCAAAAGTCTAGGATGCCAGTAAAAACTGATGCCTAGGAGGCCTGGACATAGAGGGGGAGACTCTAGTCTAGATGTGAGGAGACTAACGAGAGGCATGCCTGTAACCTTGAAAATCATGAACAGCTTAGACAGTGTGAACATGGAATGTGTGTCACGTTCCACACCACTTGAGTGATAGTGGGCTCCCTTTGAAATTTAAGGGTGGAGAGTTTTCAACAAAAATAAGGAGTTACAACTACATACTGCAGTTCATGAACTTAGCCCATTGCCTCAAGTGGAGACTTGAGAGATTCCAAACCTATCACTTGTTAAAGTATGTCTAATGTCAGCAGGTCAGACAGGCCCTCCTAGATATTTAGGGCCCTATTGTCAGTAAAGCATTGCATTATAGGAACCATGAATCTAAATGATCCTCTGTTCTCATGGTCCTTTCATTCAGCAGAAGTTTTCCCCATTTTCAAAGTGTTTCCATTCTTGCTTCTTTGGGAGAATGTAGCCCAGGTGAGAATGTCTTTTATCCTCCATTTTATGTGTACTGTATTTCATTGAAATCCCTCCACCATAATCTGCTTGGATAGTTTTCTTACTCACATTCTCACTAAACTCAAGAGACATACATTTCTAAGTGTGGCCCCACTTTTGAGGAACTAATTTTGAATTTCTTTCTCTCTCTGTGTTCCTATAAACATCCTCAATTATCAAAATGTTGTCCTTATTGGTATTATTCCTCACATTCTCATCTTTTGTCTAGTATTCTCAGGGCTTAGGTTCTTACTTGGTACACTGTCTTGATAACGTTTTACCCCATAAGCCTATACTTCTACTGTCAGTAATTGTTCAAATATTCTGGAACCTGGGCTCCAAAAGCCGGGCAGCAGAGTGTGCGTTAGAGGCTGGCAACCTCAGATTCTGGAGAGGCCTGTGGAGGCTCAGAAGGGTCAGGGAGCTAATAAGAGCCTTAAAAAAAGCAGAGATCAGGGGAATGGTAGCTGCTGTTTGTGCCCTATTTATAAAAGATTACACAGTCTGAGTCTATTGTCTCGTAAAGTAAATAATCTCTACTTCTGATACTGTGCATTTTATCTATCAAATTCTTCTGGAAATTTCTGCCTTCTGGACCTCTGTCCTTTCTTGGTTGTTTGTTTCATCTTATGTTTCTGGCTTTACACTGATCACGTATGCCACATAATTCTGCAGTATCTCCCCATGTTTCAGATAAGCAATCTCCATTTGGCTGTGATAACTTCTACTCATAATCTAAAATAGAGAGAAATGATTCCCGTTTTATTTATATCTATAGTAGCAAGTGACTATATAAAGTTATTTGCCATCTAATCCTGCTGTGCTGCTAATCTTTGGAAAATTTCAGACCATTGGTGTGAATGTGTGCAGCATTTGTTTAAATAAAGCCAGATCAAAATTATAATGTCACAGAAACAAATACAGTGTTTATGGAGCATTACAGCCCATTAATTGGCTTATTGGCCTAAGTCCTCCAGGAAATGTCACAGATCTCCAGGGTATACTTGAATATGACTTATGCATCAGCCGAAATCACAGCCGTGAATGCCAGAGCAACTGCTAAATATGTGTCTGTGGCAAAAATTACTTTTACTGTGTTTGGTCAGAAGAGTTGAGATGAATGGTTTTATGTATGTATGAATGAATACATATATGTGTATGTATTTCAGTTAAATGTTTCTGATTTATACTAAAAGTGAGCCTCTGGTTTAGAAAGAATTTATCTATTTCTTTAGCTGATATCTATCGAGCACAGATTAGGTATTTTAGGAAATAGGAATATAGCTGTGGAAAGGCTCTACTAATAGAATTTACCTTCTGGGGGGGTGTTGTTAGGTTTGACTCAGCAACCCCATGCACAACAGAATGAAATATTGCCCAACCTCACAATTCTTGCTATGTTTGAGCCCATTGTTGGAGCCAATGTGTCAGTCTACCTCACTGAGGGTCTTCCTCTTTTTTGCTGACCCTTTTTACCTAGCATGATGTCATTTTCCAGGGACTGGGCCCTCTTGATAACATGTCTAAAGTAGGAAAGACGAAGTCTCACCATCCTCGCTTCTAAGAAGCATTCTGGCTGTAATTGTGACATGACAGATTTGTTTGTACTTCTGGTAGTCCATGGTATATTCAGTATTCTTTGCCAACACCATAATTCAAAGGCATGGATTCTTCTTTGGTCTTCTTTATTCATTGTCCAACTTTCGCGTGCATATGAGGTGTTTAAAAATACCATGGCTTGGGTCAAGCACACCTTAGTCCTCAAAGTGACATCTTTGCTATTTAACACTTTAAAGAAGTCTTTTGCAGGAGATTTGCCCAATGCAATACATCGTTTGGTTTCTTGACTGCTGCTTCCATGGATGTTGATTGTGGATCCAAGTAAAATGAAATCCTTGACAACTTCAATATTTTCTCCATTTACCATTACGTTCTTATTGGTCCCATTGTGAGGATTTTTGTTTTCTTTATGTTGAGGTGTCATCCGTACTGAAGGCTATAGTCTTTGATCTTCATCAGCAAGTGCTTCGAGTCTTCTTCACTTTCAGCAAGTTAAGTTGTGTCATCTACATATTACAGGTTGTTATTGAGTTTTCCTTCAGTCCTGATGCCCCATTCTTCACATAGTCTAGCTTCTCGGATTATTTGTTCAGCATACAGATTGAATAAGTATGGTGAAAGGATACAACCCTGATGCACACCCTTCCTCATCCCAAACCATGCAGTATCCCCTTGTTCTGTTGGAATGACTGCCTCTTGGTCTATGCACAGGTTCCTCATGAGCACAATTAAGTGTTCTGGAATTCCCATTCTTTGCAATGTTGTCCATGATCCGTTATGATCCACACAGTCGAATGCCTTTGCGTAGTCAATAAAACCCAGGTAAACATCTTGCTGGTATTCTCTGCTTTCAGCCAAGATCCGTCTAACATCAGCAATAATATCCCTGGTTCCATATCCTCTTCTCAGTCTGGCTTGAATTTCTGAGAGTTATTTGTCTACTGCTGCAACCATTTTTGAATTATCTTCAGGAAATTTTTACTTGTGTGTAATATTAATTATAGTGTTTGATAATTTCCATATTCTTTCTTTGGAATGGGCACAAATATGGAACTCTTCCAGTCTCTTGGCCGGGTAGCTGCCTTCCAAAATTTCTTGGCATAGGTGAGTGAGTGCCTCCAGTGTTGCATCTGTTTGTTAAAACATCTCAAGTGGTATTCCATCAATTCATGGAGCCTTGTTTTTCAACAATACCTTCAGTGCAGCTTGGACTTCTTCCTTCAGTACCATGAGCTCTTGATCATATGCTACCTCCTGAAATGGTTGAACGTCAACTAATTCTTTTTGGTACAGTGACTCCATCTTTCCATTTCTTCCATCTTCTTGCGATGCTTCCTGGGTTGTTCAATATTTTGCCCATAGACTCCTTCAGTATTGAAATTCAAAGGTTGAATTTTTCCTTCAGTTCTTACAGCAAGAGAAATGCCAAGTGTGTTCTTCCCTTTTGGTTTTCTAACTCCAGGTCTTTGTACATTTCATTATAATACTGTACTTTGTCTTCTCAAGCTGCCATTTGAAATCTTCTGTTCAGCTCTTTTACTTCATCATTTCCTCCATTCGCTTTAGTTACTCTGTGTTCAAGAGTAAGTTTCAGAGTCTTTTCTGGCATCCATTTTGGTCTTTTCTTTCTCTCCTGTCTTTTTAATCACCTTTTGCTTTTTTGACGTATGATGTCCTTGGTGTCATCCCACAGCTCATCTGGTCTTCAATCCTTAGTGTTCAATGTGTCAAATCCGTTCTTGAGATGGTCTCTAAATTCAGGTGGGATATACTCAAGGTCATACTTTGGCTCTCGTGGACTTGTTTTTATTTTCTTCACCTTTAACTTGAACTTACATATGAGCAATTGATGGTCTGTTCCATAGTCAGCCCCTGGCGATGTTGTGATTGATGATAGTGAGCTTCTCCATCGTCTCTTTCCTTAGATGTAGTCAGTTTGATTCCTGTGTATTCTATCTGGTGAGGTCCACGCGTAAAGTCACCATTTATGATGTTGAAAAAAGGATTTCCAATGAATAAAATAAAATTGGACATTGGTCTTGTAAAATTCTACCATGCAATCTCCAGCATCATTTCTGTCCCCAAGGCCATATTTTCCAACTACTAATCCTATTTTCCAGCTTTCACATTTCAATCACCAGTAATTACCAATGCATCTTGATTGCATGTTTGATCAATTTCAGACTACAGAAGTAGGTAAAAATCTTCAATTTCTTCATCTGTGGCATTTGTGGTTGGTGCATAAATTTGAATAATAGTGGTATTAACTAGTCGTCCTTGCAGGCATATGGATATTATCCTATCACTAACAGCGTTATACTTCAGGATAGATCTTGGAATGTTCTTTTTGATGTTGAATATAACACTGTTTCTCTTCAATTTGTCATTCCTGACATAGTGTACCATATGATTGTCTGACTTAAAATGGCCAATACCAGTCCTTTTCAGCTCACTAATGCCTAGGATCGCGATCTTCACATGTTCCATTTCATTTTTGACAATCTCCAATTTTCCTACATTCATAATTTGTACATTCCACATTCTGATTGCTAATGGATGTTTGCAGCTGTTTCTTCTCATTTTGAGCGTTACTCCATCAACATGATTAAAGTCAACTCTACTTTGAGGAGGAAGTTCTTCCTCAGTCATATTTTGAGTGCCTTCTAACCTGAGGGGCTCATCCTCCAGCACAATATCAGACAGTGTTCCACTACTATTCATAAGATTTTCACTGGCCAGTTTTTTCTGAAGTAGATCACCAGGTCCTTCTTCCAAGTCTTTCTTAATCTGGAAGCTCTACTGAAACCTGTCCACCATGGGTGACCCTGCAGGTATTTGAAATACTGGTGGGATAGCTTCCAGCACCACAGCAACACGCAAGCCACCACAGTATGACACACTGACAGACAAGTGGTGGTCTGTCTAGAGGTGTAAGCACAGAGTAAACAGGTAAATAAATAAGATTATTTCTGACAGTGATGAAAGTTATCAAAGAAATGAAAACAATTGTTGTGGTGAAGAACGACGAGGGTGAAGGTATGTGTGGTGGTTTCAAAGGGCTCTCTGAAGAGCTGGCATCCAGGAAGGATGTGATTGGTGAGAAGGAATCAGAATGGGGAGAGGAGTTCCAGGCAGAGGGAACAGCCACTGCAAAAGCCCTGAGGCAGGAACCAGTTTTTTTTGTTTTTGTTTTTGTTTTTGTTTTTATTGTACTCTAGATGAAGGTTTACAGAGCAAATTAGTTTCTCATTAAACACATACGCTTTTATGACATTGGTTGCCAGCCCCACGATGTGTCAACACTCTCCCCTTCTCAACCTTGGGTTCCTCATTTCCATTTGTCCAGCTTTCCCATTCCCTCCTGCCTTCTCATCCTTGCCCCTGGGCTGGTGTGCCCATTTAGTCTCGTATACATGGTTGAGCTACGTGTATTATTGTTTGTTTTATGGGCCTGTCTAATCTTTGGGTAAAGGGTGAACCTCAGGATGACCTCAGTACTGAGTTAAAAGGGTGTCCAGGGGCCATACTCTTGGGGTTCCTCCAGTCTCTGTCAGGCCAGCAAGTCTGGTCTTTTTTTGTAAGTTAGAATTTTGTTCTACATTTTTCTCCAGCTCTGCCCAAGACCCTCTCTTGTGATTCCTGTCAGAGCAGTTGGTGGTGGTAGCCGAGCACCATCTAGTTGTGCTGGGCTCAGTCAGGTGAGGCTGTGGTAGTTGTGGTCCATTAGTCCTTTGGACTAATCTTTCCATTGTGTCTTTGGTTTTTTAATTCTCACTTGCTCCAGATGAGGTGGGGTCAGTGAAGTATCTTAGATGGTCACTCACAAGCTTTTAAGACCCCAGACACTACCCACCAAAGTAGGAGGTAGAACATTTTCTTTACAAACTATTTTATGCCAGTTGCGCTAGATGTCCCCCAAGACTATGGTCCCCAACCGTCGGTCCAGTGACTCGGTCCCTCGGGGTTTAGATGTGTCTGTGAAGCTTCTATGACTTTGCTTTGGTCAAGTTGTGCTGACTTCCTCAGTATTGTGTACTGTCTTACCTTTCACCAACGTTACCACTTATCTATTGTCTGGTTAGTGTTTTTCTCTGCCTACCCTTCCCCTCCCTTGTAACCATCAAAGATTGTTTCTTTCTGTGTGTAAACCTTTTCATGAGTTTTTATAATAGTGGTCTTATACAGTATTGTCCTTTTATGATGGATTTATTTCACTCAGCATAATGCCCCCCAGATTCATCCATGCTGTGAGATGTTTCACAGATTCATCATTGTTCTTTATGATTGTATAGTATTCCATTGTGTGTATGTACCATGGTTTGTTTATCTATTCATCTGTTAATGGGCACATAGGCTGTTTCCATCTTTTTGCTACTGTCAGCAATGCTGCAGTGAACATGGGTGTGCATATATGTCTATTCATTTGATGGCTGTTATCTCTCTAGGATATATTCCTAGGAATGGGATTGCTGGATCATTTGGTATTTCTGTTTCCAGCTTTTTAAAGAAGGACCATTTATTTTCCAAAATGCAGTTTGGTATTTTTGAAACAGGAAAAAACACTGCAGAGAAGCACTGTATGAGAGGCCCGAGGGGCTAGATTTGAGGTATTTAAACTTTTGTGGGTCATGAATCCCTTTGTCAGTCTTGTGAAGTCTGTAGATCCTTCCTCAGAATCATGTTTTTAGTTGCATAGAATAAAATACATAGGAATGCAAAGGAAATCAATTACATTAAAATACAACTGTCAAAATATTTCAAAGACAAAGTTTTGTTATAAAATATAAGTGCTTCTTTATTAACACATTGAATAACAAAATTTTGCAGCAGATCTAACAACTAAATTGGGAGTAGTGCTGTTTCAAGGTTTCTGTAACAGCTGTAATGTGATATGAACATACCTATGACTTCTATTGGTGACAAAGTCACAGGTACTACTGGTACTACTGAGACTTTCTACAAAACTCAAGGAAATGCTAAATTTCAATTAGAGGTTATGAAAATAAAGCTTCATCTTGGAGGACATCTACATCAGTTGACATACCATAGTTCATAAAGAAAATGTTCTACATCCTACTTTGGTGAGTAGTGTCTAGGGTCTTAAAAGCTTGTGAGCGGATATCAAAGATACATCTGTTGGTCCCATCCCACCCAGAGCAAAGCAGAATGAAGAAAACCAAAGACACCAGGAAAATGTTAGCCCAAAGGACTAAAGAATCATGTGAAGCACAGCCTCCACCAGCCTGCGCCTAGAAGAACTAGATGGTGCCCGGCTACCACCACTGACCTCTCTGACAGGGATCACAATAGAGAGTCCCAGAACAAGCAGGAGACAAATTGTAGAACAAAATTCAAATTCACAAAAAAAGGACCAGACTTCCTGGTCTGACAGAGACTGGAGGAAACCCCGAGACTATGGCCCCCGGAAACTCTGCTAACTCAGAACAGAAGCCACTCCCAAAGTCCACCTTTCAGCCAAAGATTAGATAGTCCTATAAAACAAACAGTACACATGAGGAACATGTTTCTTAGTTCAGTCAAATATACAAGATCAAACGGGCAACTCCTGCCCAAAAGCAAAGACGAGAAGGCAGGAAGAGACAGGAAAACTGGACCAATGGACACGGAGAACGTGGAGTTGAAAGAAGGAAGGTGGTATCATATTGCGAGGATTGCAACTGATATCACAAAACAATGTGTGTATAAATTTTTGAATGAGAAATTCACTTGAGCTATAAACCTTTATCTAAAGCACAATAAAATTTATGACAGAAAGAAAATAAAGGTGTAACCTTTTTTCCCATCCAAATTTAAAGATCATATGAATTCACAAACACCTGGGCTAACACACACAGGGCTTGTAGGCCATGGTAAGGCATTAAATGAGTGTGGGGTGAGCCACTAGGACATCTTAAGCTGGAGAAGGGACGTGATCCGGCTGCTCTGTAGAGACTGGATTATAAGGTAGTAGGAATGGAAGCAGTGGAAAAGTTAGCAGGCTGTACTGTGGTTTGGGTGAAAGATGGGGGTGGCTTGGAAAAGAGAAATGGCAGTAGAGATACAGCAATGTAAACATATTTAAGGTATACTCTGGAAGAACTGACAGGATTTGCTGATAGATTGGATATAGGTGGCAGATAAATGGAGAAATTAGTATGGTACCAAGATTGTTTACTAGAGCGATCAGGTGGTGGTGATGTCACATACTTGTGTGAGAGGGCCTAGTAGAGAAATTGGTTTGTGGGAGAGCTGGGCTGGTAAATGGTAGAATCCATTGTTTCACTGTGAACTACTAAAGTCTGAGATGTTTATTACACAAGTGGAGGTTTATCAAGTAATCAACTGGATACACAAGCCTGGAGTTCAGAAGAGAGTTGGGCTCAAGGGTGATACATCAGTTGAACCCGATGCTTTGAAAGGAAATGTGAACTTTAGAGTTCTATAGCATCACTCTGACAACTAGAGAGGACCCTCCACTCCCCTTAGAGCTGCACTTCCCTAACTCCATTAAGGGGGACTCCTGTTTTATGAAGTGAAATGACTTGATAAAGGTCACACAGCATTTAGGTGACAGTGAGTAGAAGGTGGTACAACTGGAAGCAGTGCCCGAACCCCTGCTTCCAAGCCCATGTTTTATCCCTGCGCAGTGCTATCTCCAATTTTATCCATTGTAGGAGTGAAAAAAAATTAGGATCAAGATTTTATGTAGTACAAAAGCAAGTTAAAGGAAAGAGTTAGAGGAACATTAGGCTGAGAGGTTTCAAGTATTGACTCTTCCACCATGTAATCATCAACAAGTAACCTCACTGAGCCTTCATATCCTGATACAAACTTGGGAATAATAATACCAACTGGTGTTATTAAATTCAGTAAAAATATCTGCACGTAAAAGATATTCAATACATATTTTTGGTTGAACTATAGTTGGATAATTTTTAAATGAGCATTTGGAATTGTCTTTCTCAAATATTTTAAGGTAGTTTTCTTCTAGGAAAAAAATTAATAATTGTGACTAAAACAATACAAAGGACCTTGGATAATTTACTGAACTTCTCATGCTGTTTCATGACCTATTGGAAAATAGATGGTATTTCATGGTTATTTACATCTTAGAAAGAAAACTTGAACAAATTTTTCACACTGTAGCAAAAAAGCAATGTATCGATATTTCTCTTGGAAATCTAAAAAGAACTATGTATAAGGAATGCTGTGTCTACTTTACAAGGCTAAAAGCAGTGATCTTGATGACTTGATGTTTACACACCAACAGCATTTCTCCTTCTCTATCAATTTAATTAGTCTAATATTGTAGGAAGACCGAAGAAGAACTGATGCCTTTGAATTATGGTGTTGGTGAAGAATATTGAATACACCATGGACTGCCAGAAGAACGAACAAATCTTTCATGGAAGAAGTACAGCCAGACTGCCCCTTGGAAGTGAGGATGGCAAGACTTCATCTCCATACTTTGAACATGTTATCAGGAGGGACCAGTCCCTGGAAAAGGACATCATGCTTGATAAATTAGAGGTCAGCAAAAAAGAGGAAAACTCTCTAGGAGATGGATTGACACAGTGGCTGCAACAATGGGCTCAAGCATAACAACGATTGTGTGGATGGCACAGGATTGGGCAGTGTTTCTTTCTGTTGTACACAGGGTCGCTATGAGTCAGAACCGACTTGACAGCACCTAACAGCAACAGTGTTGTAGGATAACTTCTGGTTAGGGCTACTGGCATCTCAGATGTTTGTTCTTCCCTTTTCATTAAGCATCTACTATGTTCCAGCACTGCACTTGGATCAGAGCATACAAGAATGAGCAAAAGTGAAGTCCCTGCCATCTTGGAGCTTTCAGTGAAGTGGGAAACAGAAAAATTAACAAGTAAACAGACAGATAAATAAATAGCATTATTTCAGAGTGTTGTGTGCTCTGAGATAGTACTGGCAGGTGCAGGGATTGTTTTCAATGAGTAGATGTCATTTGAACTAAGACCTAAATGATGAAGAAGGAACCAGCCATGTGAGAATACGGACAAAGCATGTTCCCCCATGAGGGAACATGTAAAGGTTGAAAATTAAGGGGGAGAGGTAGCAGGAGCTATGGTCAGAAAAGTAGGCAGGGACAAGATCAGGTCTTGTATCCCCAGGTAAAGAGTTTGGACCAGGCTTCGAACTGGTTTGTTACAGACTTTATTCTAAGCACAATGAGAAACCACTGGGGAGTTGTAAGCAAAGGAATAACATGATCTGATTTCTCTCGTTCTGGAACTTGACTGTAGGGTGGCCAGAGTGCAAGCAGGAAGGCTGTTGCCTCCCAAGTAGGAGATGATGGGGGCCTGGACTGGGATTGTGGCAGCATTGGGAATACAGAGAAGTAGACAAATTCCAGATGTATTTTGAAACTAGTAAATCCAGTAGGACTTATAGAAGGGCTAGATATGTGGTATAAGACACAGAAAGCAATCAGGATGACTGAGCAGTGGGGGGAAGGGGTGGCATATCATTTACTAATATGGAGAAGACTTGGAGAGAAAAAGAACTGTGAGGTGGGTGCTTAATCTATTTTGGACAGATTAAGTCTGAGTTGTCTATTAGTCATCTAAGTGGAGACGTTGAATGGGCTGTTGAAGATGCACGTCTGGAGTGTTGGAGAGAGACCAAGTATGGGAATTGACATTTTAGTGTCATAGCAAATCTCTGTAAAGTTCTCGTTTGAGATGGATTACTTCAAGCCTGGTTTGATGGATATCTGAAGAAGGCATCTCCTTAGGTCCCGTGGAGTTAGAATTTGCCTTCTGTGTGACTTCAGCTGTCCTGGTATTTCACTGACAGGTTGTGTGGAGTTCAGGGATTTAAAACACTGCTAGGATTTTTTTTGTTTTTATTGTTTGCTCTGTTTCAAGTTAACTGTAGTACCTGGTTTTCCGGTTTCAGCTTCAGTTTTAAGTCACGCAAAGGACTTCTCATATATCTTCTAATCATCACACTGCACCATTCAGGGTCCAGCTCCCTAGGCAAGCGAGACAGCTTAGTGTGGGATGTATTGGGCTTTGAGAATAAGATCCATCCCAAGAAAGGCAAGCACTTGGTTAATAACTCTGCAAAGTGTCGGGTTAACAGGAGACACTCAGGCAGATAAACCTAAGTGAGTAAACCTTGCAAGACCATGCCCTTTTTTTTCAGCTCCATAAATTTGTTATGGTTTCCCCTCTATCAGTTTCTTTCATTCTCATGATGGTTTCTCATTAAGGAGATTCATGGGGTAGGTTGAAATCGGTAAGTGCTGTTAGCCACCAGAGTGTAATCTGGTTCTGGTACAAACTGACCTGCACATGTTCTGTCTACAGATTAACTCAGAGCCTGGGAGGCAGAATCTAATGTCCTATAACAACTCGTCTGTCAGTTTGTCGTACTATGGTAGATTGTGTGTTGCTGTGATGCTGAAAGTTATGCCACTGATATTTCAGATACCCGCAGGGTCACCCATGGTGGACAGGTTTCAGCAGAGCTTTCCAGACTAAGACAGAGTAGGAAGAAGGACCTGGCAATCTACTTCTAAGAAAACTGGCCAGTAAAAACCTTATGAATAGCAGCGGAACACTGTCTGATATCATGCCAGAAGATGAGCCCCTTAGGTTGGAAGGCACTCAAAATACAACTGGGGAAGAGCTGTCTCCTCAAAGTAGAGTTGACCTTAATGACATGGATGGAATAAAGCTTTCGGGACCTTCACTTGCTGATATGGCACAACTCAAAATGAGAAGAAACAGCTGCAAACAGCCATTAAAAATCAGAATGTGGAATGTACAAAGTATGAATCTAGGAAAATTTGAAGTCATCAAAAATCAAACAGAATGCATTAGTGAGCTAAAATGGACTGGTACTGGCCATTTTGAATCAGATAATCTTATGGTCTACTATGCTGGGAATGAAAAATTGAAGAGGAAAGCAACATATTCATCATCAAAAAAGACCTTTCAACATCTATCCTGAAGTACAGTGCTGTGATAGGATAATATCCTTAAGCCTGAAAGGAAGACCAGTTAACATGATGATTATTCAAATTTACACACCAGCTATTGCCCTGAGTTAATCTTTGAACCTTGAACCCAAAATATCCCTTGATGTCTTCTTCAAACTGAGCAATCCAAACCTATTGCCAATTCCAACTCATAGCAACCCTATAGGACAGAGTAGAACTATCCAGTATGGTGTCCAAGGAGCAGCTGCTGGATTCAAACTGCTGACCTTTTAGTTAGCAGCCAAGCTATTAACCACTTTACCGCCAGGGCTCCAAACCAAGCAATAGTTTAGCTGAACTAGTAAAAAAAAAAAGTTCTGCCTTGAGCATTATGCTCTTTTAAGAACTATCTATATGAGATCAAATTATAGCAAGTACTCAAAAGATAGAATAGAAACCTTAGGGGGCAGTGAGTTTATGTTAATAAGGGAGGAACAGCTCAGAACAGGGAGGTGAGAATGGTTGAACAGCTCGAAGAATGTAATCAGTGTCACCGAATGGTACATGTAGAAACTGTTGAATTGGTGTTATGTTTTGCTGTGTATATTCTCAACAACAGCAACAACAAAATAAATAAAATTTAAAGAAAAAAATTCACAAGCCAACCACTAATGCCAAAGATGAAGAAATTGAAGATTTTTATCAACTTTTGCAATCTGAAATTGATAAAAAATGCAATCAAGATGCATTGATAATTACTGGCAATTGGAATGTGAAAGTTGGAAATAAAGAAGGAGGATCAGTAATTTGAAAATATGGCCTTGGTAGTAGAAACAATGCCAGAGATTGCAAGACCAAAGACTTACTCACTGGAAATACTTTTTTTCAAAAATATAAACAGCGAATATATGCACGGACTTCAACAGATGGAGTACACAGGAATCAAATCGACTACATCTGTGGAAAGAGACAATGGAGAAGTTCACTATCATCAGTCAGAACAAGGCCAGGGGCTGACTGCGGAACAGACTATTAGTTGCTCATATGCAAGTTCAAGTTGAAGCTGAAGAAAATAAAAAGTCCACAAGAGCCAAAGTACAACCTTGAGTATATCCCACCTGAATTTAGAGACCATCTCAAGAATGGATTTGACACATTGAACACTAATGACCAAAGAGCAGATGAGTTGTGGGATGAGATCAAGGACATCATACATGAAGAGAGCAGAAGGTCATTAAGAAGACAGGAAAGAAAGAAAAGACCAAAATGGATGTCAGAAAAGACTCTGAAACTTACATCCTAAAGCAAATGGAAGAAATGATGAAGTAAAAGACCTGAACAGAAGACTTCAAAGGGCAGCTCGAAAAGATAAAGTATTATAATGAAATCTGTAAAGACCTGGAGTTAGAAAACCAAAAAGGAAGAACATACTTGGCATTTCTCTCACTAAAAGAACTGAAGAAAAAATTCAAGCTTCAAGTTTCAGTAGTGAAGGATTCTTTGGGCAAAATATTGAATGACCCAGGAAGCATCAAAAGAAGATGGAAGGAATGGAAAGATGGAGTCATTGTACCAAAAAGAATTGGTTGACGTTTTACCATTTCAGGAAGTAGCATATGATCAAGAAGTAACCATGCTGAAGGATGAAGTCCAAGCTTCACTGAAAGCATTGGCGAAAAACAAGGCTTCAGGAATTAACAGAATACCACGTGAGATGTTTCAACAAAGATGCAGTGCTGGAAGTGCTCACTCATCGTTGCCAAGAAATTTGGAAGACAGCTACCTGGCCAACTGACTGGAAGAAATTCATATTTGTGCCCATTCCAAAGAAAGATGATCCAACAGAATGCAGAAATTATCAAACAATATCATTACTATCATGGGCAAGTAAAACCTTGCTGAAGATAATTCAAAAGCAGTTGTAGCACCACATCAACAGGAAACTGCCAGATTCAAAATTGATTCAGAAGAGAACATGGAATGAAGGATGTCATTGCTGATGTCAGATGGATCTTGGCTGAAAGCAGAGAGTATCAAAAAGATGTTTACCTGTGTTTTACTGACTATGCAAAGGCATTTGACTGTGTGGATCATAACAAGTTATGGATAACATTGTGAAGAATGGGAATTCCAGAGCACTTAATTGTGCTCATGAGTCACCTGTACATAGATCAAGAGACAGTCGTTTGAACAGAACAACGGGATACCTTGTGGTTTAAAATCGGAAAAGGTGTGTGTCAGGGTTGTATCCTTTCACCATACTTATTCAATCTGTATACTGTGCAAATAATCCGAGGTGAAGAAGAAGGCAGAATCAGGATTGAAGGAAGACTCATTAACAACCTGCGTTATGCGGTGACATAACCTTGCTTGCTGAAAGAGGATTTGAAGCACTTACTGATGAAGGTCAAAGACTACAGCCTTCAGTATGGATTTCGCCTCAACATAAAGGAAACAAAAATCCTCACAACTGAACCAATAAACAACATCATGATAAACAGAGAAAAGACTGATGTTGTCAAGGATTTGGATTTCATTTTACTTGGATCCACAATCAGTGCCATGGAAGCAGCAGTCAAGAAATCAAACAATGCATTGCATCAGGCAAATCTGCTGCAAAAGACCTATTTAAAGTGTTAAAAAGCAAAGATGTCACTTTGAGGACTAAGGTGAGCCTGACAGAAGCCATGATATTTTTAATTGCCTCATATACACGCAAAAGTTGGACAACGAATATGGAAAACTGAAGAAGAACAGCTACCTTTGAATTTTGGTGTTGGCGAGGAATATTGAATATACCATGGACTTCCAGAAGAAGGAACATATCTGTCTTGGAAGAAGTACAGCCAGAATGCTTCTTAGAAGCGATGATGGCAAGACTTCATCTCACATATTTTGGGCATGTTATCAGGAGGTACCACTCCCTGGAGAAGGACATCATGTTTGATAAAGTAGAGGGTCAGCTGAAAAGAGGAAGACCCTACAGGAAATGAATTGACATAGTGGCTGCAACAATTGGCTCAAACATAGCAACAATTGTGAGAATGGCACAAGACCGGGCAGTGTTTCATTCTGCTGTCCGTAGGGTCTCTGTGAGTCGGAACCCACTGGATGGCACTTAACAATAACAACATACCCCTTTGACTCCCCCAGTCTCCAGTGAGGGATTTAACATACTGACAATGTAATTAGATCCAAGCCACAGTTGAAAGTAACCTCTATTGCCTGGCTCACCTTGGATGTAAATTTACAGCCAGTGAGCAATGCCGTGTCATTGGTTGTAGAATGCTGGTTTAATTACCCGTACTATCTCAGGCCCTGCAGTCCACATTACGGTGGGGGGTTGTTCATTTTTTGTATTTATTTCCAGGAGTAAATCAATCCCATGGTTCAGGGACAAGTTAGTGATTGTAATAATGTCTGCATGGAAAAACAGGCTACTCACTGCTAGGGCTTTCAACAAGCACAGTCTTTGTCTGCTTCATGTTTTTGGTGGAACCAGAGAACAAAAGGAGAAGGGGTGCCCTGGGCTGCCCACAGATCCCCTGGAGGCCATACAAGTGGGCCTGCAAGGTGACAGACACCATGCAAATCATATTCTTAAGCATAGACCTTGGTTTTTAAAACACAACTAACCACCAAGTATAAACTGAGGATTAAAGTTAAGCTGAGGTCCTTGGGCTTCACAAACAGTGTGCACTGGACTGCTAACCTAAAGGTTGGTGGTTTGAACCTACCCAGTGGCACTGAGGAAGAAAGGCCTAGTGATCTGCTTCCCTGAAGATTGCAAGAAAAAATAACCACACCCATTGCCGTTGAGTCGATTCCAACTCATAGTGTCTAAAGGACAGGGTAGAACTGCCCCACAGGGTTTACAAGGAGCAGCTGGTGGATTCGAACTGCTAAGCCTTTGGGTAGCAGCCGAGCTCTTAACCATTGCGTACAACAAAGAAAATCCTATGGAGCAGTTCACCAACACATGAGATCTCCGTGAGTCAGAATCAAATTGACGGCAACGATTCTGGTTTGTTGTTTTTTAAGGTTAAACTACAGACTCTTTGAAAATAGTATTTTAGTTCCCAAAAGCTCTCCAGAAATGGCAGGATAAATTAACTGGTATCTTATACCAGGGGAACAATGGTAAGTAAATATTCCTTCTGGTACTAATAAGAGCAGTTAAGGTGCGATTCTCTTCTTCCCCCTTCTTCCCCACTTCACCCTTTTTTAAAACTAAGAATGATGATATAGTACAGTGGTCAGGAACCCAGTCTTTGGAGCTAGACTACATGGACCAAATCCAACCTTCTCCAAGTTATTTAACTTCTCTGTGCCTCAGTTTCCCTATCTATAAAATGGTACCTCTTTCAAAGATTGCTTACAAGTAAATGAACTATTGCATGTGAGCATATAAGATACTGCCTGACATAGAGTAAGGACTGAGTAGACATATGCTAGTATCATTTATTCAATGTTTATGAAGTACCCTACTATGTGACTGGCACTGTGCTAGATACAGGTGCTATAAAGATGAGGGCCCAGACATGCAAACAAGCCTGCTTATGCCTTTGCTTGCTCCTTATTGAATGTTTAGGAGATAAGCGTACTACTACCCATTAAAAAAAACCAAACCCGTTGCCATTGAGCCGATTCCGACTCATAGTGACCCTATAGGACAGAGTAGAACTGCCCCATAGGATTTCCAAGGAGCCGCTGGCGGATTCAAACTGCAGACCTTTTGGTTATCAGCCAAACTCTTAACCACTGTGCCACCAGGGCTCGAATAGATATAATAACCAGTGTATAGTAAATGTAACTGATAAGAGAGTTAGAAGACATATTAAGAGTCAACCATGTAATTTAACAGTAATTCAGACCAATCTTTTGTCTGTCATAAAATTAGGCCAAAATGTATGATAATGTAGCTGAGATTAAACATCCAGGAATTGGACCTCATTGTGATTTGGTAAAAGAATTAACACAGAACGTAGAAGAGCAGCCTAAGAATATTTTATAAAATTACCATGAAAAGATCCTGGCCAGCCAACCAGATGTTGAGCTGGGTACTTGTTGTACCCAATAAAACAGCAGGTCTTACTATGTCCTACATAGCTGAAATTTTGCAAAAACTAGCAACACTACCCACAAAAAAAATTTTTTTTGTTCAGAAAAAGGAACATAAAAGTGAAGCTAGTTTGAATCCTACCTCTAACACCAACTTGCTATCACTCCTTAGGTGGGTTATTAAACTCTCTGTGCCAGGTATCCATGTCTGTAAAATGGGAGCAGTTTAATACCTACTTCACAGGGTTGTTGTGAGGATGTAACGCATAACAAACGCCAAGCTTCTAGCACTGAGCCTGCCCCATCCATAGCAGATACTCAGTGATTGTTTTTTTACTGCTCTAGTTTCCTATTAGTTGGACTCCTACCTCCCCAACTCCCTCATCTCTCTCTGTGTGTGTGCATGCTTGTGTCTGTCTCTCTATAGATATGTTTTATGCACAATTAATATATGTATTTACACAAGTAATCCATGTTCATTTTAGAAAAGCAAGAAAATAATACAAAAAAAATTAAAGACCACACCTAATTGTACTATTATTCCAATACTAGCCACTATTTTACTGAGAATCCTCCTGGTCTTTGTCTATATAAATATACAAATATACATCATTACAAATACAGTATACTATACATTTTGTCCAGAGCTCTGGTGGCACAGTGGTTAAGAGCTCGGCTGCTAACCAAAAGGTCAGCAGTTCGAATCCACGAGCCACTCCTTGGAAACCCTATGGGGCAGTTCTACCATGTCCTGTAGGGTCACTATCGACTCAACAGCAATGGGTTATACATTTTGTCCAGTAGAATTGTTTTTCTGTTCAGCATATCATGTCAATAAATATAGGTGTATATTATCATTTGAAATTACTATATGATATTCTAAGTAATTTCCGTAATTTATTTAACCAATTCCCTACTGCTGGAAATTAAAGCTGTGATCAGATTTCCTGTGTTATAAACTCTACTTGTATTAACACTTTTCTATCAGTGCATTTGGATATTTTGGCAATGGTTCTTACCAAGGCTCAGGCAAGGTTTTTTCTCCGCAACAGATGATTACCACGGTTTTGTTCACAGGGCCTGCATTTGTGTAAGTGATAAATAACACTTGGAACCCTGAAGAAGATACAGCTTTTAATAGTTCCGCTTTAAAGAACTCCACACCTAAATATCACCAGCAAAATACAACCTAATGAGTAAGCTAAGCCAAAAAATAGTGTTAATAAGGTGCAGAGTCCAGGTTTGGGGTGATCATGGACATATAAAATGATCTAGAAATTTTTCAGGAATATAGACGATCAAAGAACAATTAGAAATCAGGCAACTGGGAAGCAATGGTAATTCCTAGTGGTTAAAGCACTAGGCTGCTAACCAAAATGTCAGCAGTTTGAGCCCACCAGCCACTCTATGGGAGAAAGATGTGGCAGTCTGCTTATGTAAAGCAGACTTGGAAACCCTATGAGGCGGTCTACTCTGTCCTATAGGGTCGCTATGAGTCTGAATTGACTTGCTGGCAACAGGTGTTTGCCTTTGCACATTTATTTTACATCAGACAGAGGTTAGTAGTTATTCATAATTGCCTGCTGAATCATTTCATTGGGTCATGTCAAGGTCCACATAGATAAATAAAGCACTAAATTATTTTTAATAAAATGTTTCCAGAATTCCCAATCAAAAGAATTTGAGGTACTAAGTCTTAACCAGTGAGGTCAGAGTGTCTGCAGACATCCGTAGCGTATTTATTGTGAGCCTTCTCTGTTCCATTAGGTGGGGTACAGAGAAGAGTACATGAAGCCTGCAGATCTGCTTCTAGGCAAAATCTCAACTTCAACGGGAGTTCACTTGCTACTATGTGGGCACCATGGTTTAAGAGTCTGGATTTCTGAATGTCTTGCGATTTTAATTTTCAGATATTTCCTTGATAGCATATCTGAATAAGGGTAGAAAGATTCTGATCCTTTTCTTAGTTCAGCCTCCGAATCACCTGGGGCAGTCATTTAACCTTGCTGAGCCTCTGAAAAGTTGGGAGAATAATGCCGGATTCTGCTTTCCACTTTATAGCAATCCTTGCAGTATTTAGGCAAAAAAATGTTAATTACTAAGAGCAATTTGAATTTCTTTGAACCTGCTGAGGTATCTGAGCTGGTATGACAACACATGGCAGGGTTAATATCATTTGCACTTGATCATTTTGGTATTTATATTAAATATTTATAATGCTGTATTTATATTCACAGACAAGTCAACTCCCCAGTATCTATTTTAATGTTTTCATGTCCATTTTTGAGCTTCTTTCAGCATCTCATCCCATTTTTTAGGTGGTTTATCCCTGGAAGGTTGTATATTGGGGATCAGAGGTCATTTAATATTTGCTGAACAAGCATTCAAGGAAGAGTACCTCCTAGACAACTTTCTTTTGTACCTTATATCTCTTGCCTCGTGCTCACTTCTTGACGCTTTCGCCATCCCCTACACTGCTCTTTCGTCAACCTGTGTGTCCTCTTTGCCGCTCTTCTGTTCCTTCCTTCCTTGAGTATGGCCTTCCCTTCTGTCTCCGGTCAGCTTCACACTATCTCCCACTTTATGGCCTTTCCTTCCCACCAATGGTTTTATGAGAGTTGCTGCCCTGGCCACTTGGAGTGTTTCTCAGTGTTCCTGTTTGGTGAGCCAGCCCACAGCACTGTTGGGCGTGCTTCAGCAACAGACAGTGCTAGGTCCCTGCTTGGTGGGGGCGGGGGTGAGATGGAAGGCAGAGCTAGCCAGTGTCTCTCCCCACCCAGACCTCATCATCTGTATCTGACCCTACTCCTTCTCAGACTGCTTGGCTTCTGTTGTTACTCCAGGGGCCAGTGACATGGGAATGTCAGATTATTTGGGGACATGTTTGAATGCTAATCTGAAGAAAAGCCAGCAAGCCTCATTACCTGTGTGTGCTGACATTAGTATATAAGCATTGGCTCTTCCTAGAATGAATTACGGAAGACATTTCAGTAGGCATTCAGCAATTCCCTGAGTAGAAGGACAACACTGTTTCTATTCCTGGAGGAATTCTCATCTCTAGTCTTCCCCACCCTGTTGTGGGATTGGTTCAGTCAAGATGATAACACAAGTAGATATCAGGGACAGTCTTAATTGAGGAAGTCCACAGCCCTAAAAGGTGATAAGGAGGCATTACTGACTTCGTGGAGTCAAGTGAGTCTCATTCTGTGTCGGGAGTCCTCAAGACCACCCCTAGGCTTGATTATTTGCTAGAAGGATCCACAGGACTCAGAAAAGCTGTTAGACTAAGAGCTGCAGTTTATTAGCAAAAGGATACAGATTAAAGTCAGCAAAGGGAAAAGGTGCACAGAGAGAAGTCCAGGAGACAGGCACTAGCTTCCAGGTGTCCTCTCCCAGTGGCTGCACATGGAAGCACTTAAATCTCCCAGCAAGGATACGTGAAGTGTTGTCAACCAGGAAAGTTCACCTGAGCCTCAGTGTCCAGGGTCAGTCAGTCATACAGGCATATAACACCTGTGTGACTGACCTCAGCTACTCAGACTCAACCATCCAGAGCAAAAGTAGGCATACACCATAAATTACATTGTTAGCATAAACTATCTGATCAGATTGGTACACTGTGTGGCGCAAGGCTTCAGGCATGCAAAAGCCGACATTCACCATAAATCACATTGTTAGAATAAAGTATCTAATCAAACTGGTACCATGTAGCCCAAGGCTTCAGGCATACAAAAATACTCCCATCAGGCAGAATATTCCAAGGGCTCAGAGCTCATCTCCCAGAAGCAGTCCAAGGGCTAGTGCTGACGACAGACCTTTCTTGGAAGAGCACAGAATCTGAGCAGCCCAGGCCTCCTGAGTTAACCCTTTTCTGCACACATTTCCAGAGTCAAGACACTGGAAGGCTTTGGTCACATGACAGAATTTCTTGTCCCTCATCTTTTGTTTTCCAAGAGTAACATTGTCTCCATATAGGGTCATTCTGATTCAGAATAATAGCCACTGAAATTTTTTCCAAAAAGCCAGTCATCTACAACAAGGGCACTGTGACTTATCATTGTTATTATAATTGTCATAATTACTGTTATTCAGTGGGTGGGGGCATGGGAATGAGCCCCTAAAGATTCCTTGTGATCTTAGAACAGCTCTGAAATGCCTTTTCCCAGATTCTGAAGACAAAGACAACTTCAGAGCAGTGCGTCTCCATTCCACACTGGCATTTAACCTTTTCCCTTGCTTTTCTCTGTCTCCCTTTCCCTGGCAGTGGCTCAAAAACCCAGGCCCCCAGCATGAGAAGCGGACTCTGTTTGGAGACATGGTGTGCTTCTTGTTTATAACGCCCCTAGCCACCATCTCGGGCTGGCTCTGCCTGCGGGGCGCCGTGGACCACCTGCACTTTAGTAGTCGGCTCGAAGCCGTTGGACTGATTGCACTCACTGTCGCACTCTTCACTATTTACCTCTTTTGGACACTAGTAAGTATGGCCCGGGGCCTGGGGGTTCAGGCCAGCTGGAGCTGGCAGCCCCACAGCTGGCACAAGCCTTCTCTCTTGTCTACAACACATCTCACCTGCTTGGTAGAAGACAGATATTCAAATGCTGGCAAGAGTGTGCGATTTGGTTTATTACTGCATGTGAGTGTGTGTGTGTGCGTGTGTGTGAGTGCATGTGTGTGTGCACGTGTATACATGCGCATCCACTGCTATGGAGAGCAGATCAAATAAAGAAAAAGCCCCAGCTTCTGAAAGCTCTTGCTCACAGTCAAAGACACACACCCTCGACATTCTGTCCTGGAGCAGTCTAGGACTCCGTCTGTTTTAGAGCACAGTGTTTTCTTTCTCTTGTTTATGTTTCTCACTTGTGCTGGGATTGTCGTAAACTAGGAATGACGCACTGGGCCTGCACTGATCATGAATCCTCCCTTCTGGTTATTTTCTTCTTATGTCCTGACATAGCCTTAAGTCTTTGTTGGATGTGGAGCTGCACTTAGCCTGACGATTATTCCATGTGTTGGGATATTGACTCTGCTGCCCATAAAAACACTAATTTATCTAGCTGAGAAGCTGCCACCAAGGAAAAACCATTTCCCAATAAGTGTTCCTGCTGTACTTGAAGAAGAAATTTTAAACATCTCTGTTTTTCACCTTTCAGCTTCCTGCAGTTAGTTGATTGCTCGGGCACCAGTTGACAGCACCCACAAAGTGCAACATTTGATCTCTCTCTTTATGCTTCCCTCTGGGACCTGCAGGAAAGGACATCACCACCTTCTAGAATAGTTTCAGAAACAGGGCCCCCTGCTTCCTGGCATACTCTCTCCTGTGCTGCTTATTTCTAATCTGAGCACATTCCATTGTTATTCAATATGTATTTCCTGTCCAAAGTGTACCATTCCCATATCCCATAGCACAGTGTCAGCACATGGAATTGCTCTATTCCTCACAGTTACCTCTTCCTCTGTCTCCCAAGCCCTGTTCAATCGGCCGCCACTCCTGCAACCCTGACCACAACCCCCAGCTCATGTCCCTCTTGCTCATCATGTGGCTCTTCCAGCTCTGTACCAGTGGTGTATCTAGAGTATTGCACCAGTCCTGGGCACATGGCACCACTGAGCAGTTTCTATTAACCCAGTACGGCCCAACGTCCTTCCTCAAGCATGGTAATGTGTTAATTAAAAAAAGATTAACAGGCTTGACTTGTATTTTTGAGCCAATATTATGGTAAAGTTATCTAAAAGAGAGGTGTCAGATGTTTGGACAGGGCGCCATTTTCCGTAGATACACCACTGGCCGTACCAGGTTAATAGAAACCGCTCAGTGGCGCCACATGCCCAGGACCAGTGCAATACCTGCCATACCCTAGTTATGCCTCTGTAATACCTCCCCTCAGACAAGAGTGTTCAGACAGTAAAGAGGCAAGTGCACATTTTGGGGCATGACTTGAGTCTTGGTAAATATGGAGTGTTCTAATGCTAGGACTTCTATCAGAGTCCTCTGGTTAATTGAGACATTCTGTTCTCAGGCTCATGAAGCCCCAGACTAAACTAGTACTGCCTCCTTTAAAACTCCATGTTTCCAAAGTGTGTCGTGGTTCGTTGTGAATTAAGCAGTTAAGCTGATTCAGAAGTCAAAAGGTCATTGTGATGGGAGGAGGGCTAGAGATAAGAAATTAAATAGTCTAACAAGCCCTGTCTAACTCCCTGTCAACTGTACCACTTTGGAAGAGTCACTTCCCTTCTCTGGGCCTGTGACCTCTTCTGTAAAGTGGGGGTGATAGTGGACCCCGTCCTGCCAACTCCCACTAAGAGAGTCACGTGAGTACATGTGACGGCACTTTGGAAAGTAATTAAGAGGTAACACTTTACTAGCTTTGGAGGTTTACTAGTCTGATTTTTCTCAGAAGAGTTTCTAAAAGGAAGGATAGATGAATGTGTAAACATAAATGCTCTGCTTTCAAAACCAACTTAAGGTCCTTTTAAAAACCTGCTTTGTAAAGCACACTCTTACCTAACTAGAAGGAGCCCTGGTGGCACAGTGGTTTAGCACTTTGCTGCTAACCTAAAGGTCAGCAATTCGAACCCACCAGCTGCTCCATGGGAGATAGATGGGGTAATCTGCTTAGGTAAAGATTTACAGCCTTGGAAACCCTATGTGGCAGTTGTACTCTGTCCTGTTGGGTCACTATAAGTCAGAATCGACTCAACAGCAGTGGGTTACGTAGCCAGGAAGAAAAAGAGGGGCAGATGGACATTAGAGGGGGAGGGAGGAAAGGAAGAAAAAGATTACCTAGTGAAAACTAGATGGAGCCCTGGTTCCTCTCCCATCTCATGTGGAAGGAAGATTTGGGTGGGAAAGGTGCCTAGGCTGGGATTTTTTGAGAGAGTGATCACACACTTTATTTCAGCAATGTGTCTGAGAGGCAGTGCTGCATAGTAAGAAGTGTGGATGTTTAGAATCCGACATACCTATGTTTGAACCCAAGATTTAGTATCCTAATAGCCATGTAACTTCAAATAGGGTACTTAACCTCTCTTATTGGCCTTCCTTGGATTAAAAAAAAAAAAAAATGGAGGAAATAATCGATAACCCCTGGGTCAATAGGTTATTGTGAGGATTAAGTGGGATAACATCTGAGAACATCTATCAAAGTACCTGGCAGAGTTATGCTGCAGAGTTGACTCCATAAAGCTTGGTTTTCTTCCTGTGGCTTCCTTGCTTCTCCCCAGCTCCCAGCCTCCTCCAGCCCTCTGTAAAATGCAGAGTAGCAGGAGGGAAAGAAGGGCACTTCTCCCCTTTGACTGGTGTGAAAAACATGCGGAGTCAGCTCAGCAATAGGTTACTGAATATAGAATAACTCCTTCCCAGATAAATGCTGTACTGTGCAGCCCTGGCAAGAGATGTAATTCAGAAGCTGACAGCGCTTGGAAACTGCCCCACGGCAGAAACCCATTGTAAACAAGCTGTCAAGCTTAAGGAGACTATGCTGTGAAAATGTCTTAGATAAACAAACATGGTGTCAGTCCAAGCCTGCTGCTTAGAGAAGCTGTGCCTGGAAGGGCCTCAATTGGGTGTTCTGAAGAGGGACCGGCATTCAGGCCCAATGCCTAAAAGTGCCTTTGGAGTGTCTCTCCAGCTTACACGGCCACAGGGGCCAGTCTTGATGCAAATAGCGGGGTTCTGCTTTCTGGAACTGCTGCATGGAAACACAGACATCCAGGGGATCAGGAGGCCAAGCCCTCAGCCATTTCCACTCTGAGAGCTCAGGGGAAGGGTGCCCAGAAACATCACTGTTCATGTCACAAATGGTTTGAAGACCATGGGCAGACAAAAAGAGAGCTAAATGAGAACCGAATCTACGTTGAGCATTAGGACGTTGTTCATAAGGTAATTTTTGTTAGCCCAGTTTCGAGTAAGAGAATCGAGGCACCGTGGTGCACTGACCTGCAGGACATCCTATTCACAGTGTCACAGCTGCAGCCAGGGCTCAACATGTAAACTTAGGTTAAATCACTGAATGAAATGAATGAACGATCCAGTTCCTCAGAGGCTAACTGCCAGTCCCATGAGTGAATCATTTAAATTGTTGGTATAAGGGGAAACCTCCAGTAGAACACTGTCTCAACACAGTTACCGTGGACTAATTTAGACACCTCCCCAGACAGCCTGATGGGCAGTTTGAGAACATTCAGTGTGATAAGGTTTGGGGTGCCTAGAATTTCTTCATGGCCAATTTATATCCTCTACAGTCCTCTTCAGTTCATCAAGTTAATTCCGACTCGTGGTGACCCCATGTGTTACAGAGTAGAATTGCTCCATAGGGTTTTCAAGGCTATGACCTTTCAGGAGCAGATTACCAAGCCTTTCTTCTGAGGTGCCTCTAGCGGGAGGTGGGCTGCAAAGTCCCTGGGTGATACAAATGTTTTGCCCTTGACTACCACCCTAAGAGTTGGCAGTTTAAACCGAGCCAGTGGCACCATGGAAGAAAGGCCTGGCAATCTGCTTCTACAAAGATTACAGCCAAGAAAACCCTATGGAACTCAGTTCTACTTTGTAACACTTGGAGTTGCCATGAGTTGGAATTGACTCGATGGCAAAGGGTTTGGCTTGGTTTACTGGCCCCCCCCCGCCCAGGGTGCAGCCAGTGATGAGTGAGCTATGTTCATTTCTGGGAAGGTGACTTACCAAAGCCCTGGCCCCATCAGTATGCTTCAGTTACACCATAACCTCCAGAGAGAAAGGGCAAAATAAAAATCCATAATTCAAAGATTTTATCTTACAGTGACTTTACAGCAAACCTACCTCACAGCCTCAGTCACCTCCCTGATTGGGAGAGGGAGGTTACCGACATATGCTGACCCTTCTTGTGCCATTTGGAAGATCACAACTCTTTTTACAGACTTTGCCCATGATGGGAACTTAATAAACATCCTTTGGATGAATAAATGAACTATAAGAACCACACCCCATAGTGTGTAATTTTTCTAGAACAGTGGCTCTGGACTCTTGCTTCCTCCTCTCCCCCTCAAAATGTCAGAAATTAAGAAATAGCTAAACAAAGTTCCCAACATTTCTATTGCTGTAGCTTCTTTTTGGTTTACGTCATTTATTTTTTCCTCACTGCTTCTTTATGCCTCTAAATCAAACTTTTTACTCTTTTACATTCTGCTGGGAGAGGAAGTGTCTTGGAGTATCTAGCAGCAGGAGCTGGTATTAACCCAGGGCAACTGCAAACCTGTGCTCCCTTCTGCAGTTGTGCTCAACTCCCTTTACTTTCTCTGTAAGGAGCTGTCTTCAGATGATGCTTTCTTCTTATTGATTGAATTTGCCTGCAGACTGTAGGTGGTTAACAGCAATTAAAATAGATTAATGCATAATAAGATCTCATTCATTTGGCTAAACAAGTGAGCTGTTTTTTGGTTTTGTTTTGTTTTTTTATTCCTGAGCCAAGAAACCAGGAGACCTGCTAAATCGCTGACTCCCTGTGTTCCTTAAAGTAGTGCTTCTCAAGCCTGAACGTGCGTGCAGATCACCTGGGGATCTTGTTAAAATGCAGACTCTCTTTCTGTAGGTCTGGGGTGGGGCTCAGAATTCTGAAATTCTAACAAGCTCCCAGGTGACTGAAGCTGCTGCCGGTCCATGGACCATACTAAGCAGGGAGGCCTTAAAGCAAATAGCCCAACCTCTTTTTTTTTTTTTTTCCCTAGTTTCTTTATATCTAGGAAGAGTGCTACAAAACTACCACATTCTTTTCCATACTTAACACATGAAAAATAAGATGCCAAGAAAACTAACCTATGTGCCAGGCACTGTGCCGAGGGCTTTACCTGCATTATCTCAGGTATCTTATTCATGTTACAAACGAGGAAACGGAAGCTTGGAAACAGCAAATAACCCCTGGGCGTGCCTGGCCCCGGGGCCACGGCCAGTTCCCTACACTTAGAGGAAAATGCTGCCCACGTTCTCCCCACAGCTACTTCTCTGCTTACTAATGCCAAGTGTGCACAGCTTTTTAACATCCTGGACAAAGGGACTCTTGATTTGAAATTCAGCTTTCCTGTAGTATTTCCAGATCCCAGATTTCTTGTATTGCCAAAGCTCTTCATTAGCACTTGTCTGCGTTCTACCTCTTTCCTGCCCTTGGCCCTGAACAGCTGCCTTTTCCAACTTGCCTCTCTTACATTCATGAGTAGCACCAAGCAGCAGCAGGATAGAATAGATATAAGAGAATCAAGTTAAAAAAAAAGAAAAAAGAAAAAACCACCACTTTGGCATGTTTGGGGCCTTTTGGAAAACACATCTGTCTGAGTTTAAAAGCTTATATTTTCATACCCAAATCTGTCTGGCGCTCAGCCTGTGGCATCTGCTTTATCTGCTTTCTAGCCTCAGAAGTTTCAGTGAGTGGCCTTGAATTTCATGGTCTTGCCATAAGACTAACAAGCCTTGCTGATCAAGGGCCTGTGCTGTCCTCTACTTCCAGAAACACTGAGCCAAAAACCATCGGGTCAGCCAATTACTGACCACTGTGAACCCTGTACTGGTATCAACACAGCCCAGATAATAAAACAGCCCAGAACCTGGATAATATGCCACCCAAAGCTCATGGGCACCTTCCCAGCGCTTACCTGGTCATGTGGTTGCATGCAGATGGAACCTACTCCTATTTTTAAAGGTCATTTTCTTCAGCTTCAGAAATACAGACTCTTAATTGCCTGGGCAATCCATCAATGGCTTATGTCAGCCTTCTCCAAAACCAATCACAGATTTAAGTTTCTCAGTCCAGTATATGTACATGAGAAGCAAACACATTTTGGGTATAGTTATATCACAGCTGGCTGTGGGATTCACTGCTCATACTATCATGTATTCTCTAAGGGAGGCTTAAGTTTAAAGCAGTGTTGCAACATGAAAAGGTAGGATATTTATTCACTCAGACAACTCTACTGAGCAACTTACTAAGTGCCAGGCACTGTGATCAGTGCTGGGCATACAAAGATGAATACAACACAGGTCCTGCTCTCAGGAAGCTTCTAGTGTAGACAAAGAGAGAAACAAGTACACTGACGTACAGCGTGCTCCAGGTCATGCTGAGACAGGCGCAAGGTGCTGTGGACGCTCGTGGGAAGTGGTACCCGTCTCAGTCTGTGACTCAGGAAGAGCCTATCAGGTGAGCTGGTGCCTGTATTATGTTCCTAGGACTGCTGTAACAAAGTACCACAAACTGGGTGGCTTAAAACAACAGAAATTTATTGTCACAGTCTGGAAACTAGAAGTCCGAAATCAGGATGTCAGCAGGGCTGTGCTCTCTCTGAATGCTCTAGAGGAGGATCCTTTCTTGCCTCGTTCTAGCTTCTGGTGGTTGTCAGCACTCTGTGGTGTCCCTTGACTTGTAGACACGTAACTCCAGTCTCTACCTCCATCTTCACATGGCGTTCTCCTCTGTGGGCCTCCACATGGCCTTCTTATAAGGACACCAGTCATTGGATTAGGGCCCATCCTACTCCAGTATGACCTCATCTTAACTAGATCACATCTACAAAGACCCTATTTCCAAATAAAGTCACATTCACAGGTACTGGGGGTTAGGACTTGAACATATCTTTTTGGGGGACACAGTTCCATCCACAACAGTGCCCAGGCTAAATCTTCTCACTGGAAGCCTTAGAATTCTAGAGCTAGAGGTAATTAGGGATCATCCATCAGGGTCACCCAGTGCAATTGTGCGACTTGTCCACAGCACTAGAAGAGCATGTCATATTCAATGTGAATGGGGTCCTCTGAGTTGTGCAGTGTGTAACCTGCAGGAGTGTACATGAATCCTCTCATTTTACAGCAGAATCTGGGGACCAGAAAGGCACACCGCCCAGAGTCGCACAGCTGGGCAAGAGATGGCACTATATCTATCTGCTTTGCCTGGCTGCATCCAACCACCCTCTTCCTTCACAACAAATACTCTGAGGCCAGGAATACCACTAGCTTGAAAATACATGCAACTTTAGAAGGAATTTCTTGTTCCTATTCATATCTTGACTTTACCCAGTTTGAGGAGAAACGAAGTCACCCATGTGAGCCCCACCCCTGAACATACATGGGTGCTCTTTGGTTGGTGCCCCAATCTCCCAGCACTCAGCTCCTTACAAGAGCAGTTTCACCTGGGGTTCTTGCCGTCTGCTGTGCTGCCTCCAGATGTTTTAAATTACTTAGTTTATTTCTTAGATTGATGATCAACTTCTGCTTAACTGAAACCTTCACCTGTTTTTCCTCTCCCACCCAGGTGTCATTTAGGTACCACTGTCGATTGTACAATGAATGGCGTCGGACCAATCAGAGGGTGATTCTCCTCATTCCAAAGTCTGTCAACGTACCTTCTAACCAGCAGTCCTTGCTGGGCCTCCATACAGTCAAGAGGAACTCAAAGGAGACAATTGTTTGATGCTTGTGTGGGTGGTTGATTGATTAGTTGTTTGGGGTCTGGAAGTTTCTGCACGGGGGCCATGAACTGAGCCAACCCTAATCCCTTCCTTAAGGCTGTGGGTCTAGAAACAGCCAGAGTTGTGTTAGCACATTGCCCCGAGCAACGAACTCTGCTGGAAGAAAGCAGATGCTGTTTTACTTCAAATCATGGATGCTGCAATCATATGATATTTGCTAAGCTGCCAAACATGTTTATTTAGCAGATACTGTATGGAATTTTCTGAACACCTCTTTAACATATGAGGAAGGTGGTCCTGCTAAGGACGAAATTCTTCCTTTTTTATTACTATTTCAAATATATATATATATTAAACTTAGACATAATCAAAATTGAAAAGCCAATGTAAAAACTGGTTTCTTGGTTTGGATGGGTTTTGTTTTGCCTGGTTTCTACTGTATATTCGTCGGGGCAAGTTGATAGTTTGAGTGGTCTTTTTCACCTCTCACGTCTCTCAAGCAGACAGCATACCGACTTCAGAACAAGTCAGACTGGAAGGATGTTTTGTACTAAACCTCAGTTAATTATTCCGTTTGTAAAGGAAAAAGAGTGGCAGCTCGCCACACAGTGAGCTGTTTATTTAAACACCCATTAAAGAGGGGAAAATTCTGGTGAGAAGCAAGCTTCTTTCAACTTGTTTAGTACTGACAGCTGATAGAAGCTATTTTCTAATAATAAATATACAGTGTGTGAAAGACAAAAACCCCACTGATTGCAATACTGTTTTTTTATCGTAAGACCTGCAAAGTTTCCCAAAGTAGCTTTGAAAACAAGAAGAAAAAGGTTGGTGTTCTTACTCCCATCTCATTTCATACATGTCTTAATTCTGCATTTGTAATAAACTGGGGGATCATTAGACATTTCTAGGAACTCGGGACCTGTTTTGCATATCAATTAGCATTCCCATTGCTCTACTGAATTTCTAGCCTGACAGGTAGATGTGGCCGGAAAAAAAAAAGCCTGTCCTGGCAGCAATGGGCTTAGTCTGAGACCCCTTTGTCTGGTTTTCCGAAAAAAGGAGCCTCACACAGTGCCTCCCCCAACCATGAGCCAATTCTGTCACAGGCTGAAATAGACTTTTTCCAAGGGCTCCGTGTTCCTCTTGTATCAATCTCTGTAAAGGTCTGATCCGGACCCCGCATTGTGCGTCCACTGAAGCCAGGGAGCTGGTGTGTCTTCGGAGCACAGCTTTTTGCGTGGGTTGGCGCTCTGGCTCCTGGCTGTCTGCCCACCCACACACGCTGCAAGGAGCGGGCCGAGCACAGCTTCCGGGGGAATGCTTAAACTACGGGTTTCTAGAACGTGATCCACATTCTGAATCTCTCTTCAGTGTTCCGTCTCACGCTCCCCAAGTGGGAAAGCAGAAAGTGCAAAGGAGCAGGTAGCAAGGAGGGTAACGATTTTTGTCTACAGGTTGATCATGCTGATGCAGGTGTCAGCCGATCCCTCCATTCAAGGATGCCCACCCCCAACCCCCACGCTGCCTGGGGAGGGACACAGCCATAAGCTCTTCACCGCACAACTCAGATATACTTCATGGCTTGTGACAATAGATTCTTCCCCTCCGCGCTTCACTTCGACACTTCAATTCCAGTAATACACATCTCGGCCCTTCTGTTTACTTGACCCTGCTCACCCCTTTGGGCTGTCATTAGCTGCGCCACCATCAACCATTTCTTAATTGACCTTTTTAAAATGTTGGACACCATTGGCTGCATGCCGCTGTCACACATTAAATTCCCAGAGTAAAAGGTCCAACTTGGTAGGTGGTGAACTGCAGCCCTGTAATATCCTTGAGAAATTACAACCACCCAGCCTTGGTCTCTGGGCTGTCAGGTTAACCAGTGACACCTCTCAACTGAACGAGCACCAACATTCAGGACAGGACCATACTCTTTCTCCTCTCTGCTTTCATGAGTCCATAAATTAAGGAGAACAAGGGGTGCCAGGCTCATTTCCTGTGAAGGGTTAGCTGCAGAGGATCCCTGCTTGCTTTATTTATGAAATGAGATATAATGACTATCAGAGACAGGCAAGTCCCAGGCAGGGAGTCCTGTGCTGGGAAGAGTTGGCACGTTAGTACTGTGCCATGCCTCTTTCCCCCATGTATGCATCCACACCCTGGGAACAAAAACAGAATCCAAGATGTAAGGGGTAGGTTGTAGGGTGGTGGGCAGGACATCCCTGTAGCCCAGAATAGCATCAGTGCCTCCCTACCTGGCCACCATCTTGGGACCTCCTTGTGAGAGACTCTGGTCTGCATCAGCACCAGGGGCCATCTGGGATTCTGAAAATTCTTGGAGGATACGCCTTCTCTCCTGGTCTTTTATCTCTGAGGCTGTTAAAGGTAGGAGAGTCTAGGGGGCTACAGCATATGCATAAGGACACCCAGTCATGAGGACTAGGGTGCAGGCTGGGATCCAGCCTCTGCTCCAGTCACCAAGCCACGCTTTGCGGAAAGAAGAAGGAATGCATCTGCCTCTCGATAATTGGCACAAAGGTGCCCTATAGGTTAGCAGTTTGCCTCTTGCTTGGTGAAGATCAAGAATGAAGCAGAGGGAGTGGGGTGGGTAAAGGATCCTGGGGGCTCACTGCTTCCCGTCCCCATAGTCCTCTCTTGCCCATGCTCCTTGCAGGGACCCTATCCTAACCACTTTTCTTAAGGATATTATATGGCGACAAATATGTGTCACCATGAAGCCAGAGTGAAAATTAACAACTAGAGTCCAGTATGCTCTTGCCCGTCCTGTGCATGTGTGTGGGTGTGTCTGCCTGTCTGCATGTTCCCATTTGGAGGAAGGACAGAGAACACAGAAAGCATTTGCACAAATTCTACAGCTCCTCAGAGACTGAGCAGAGGCTCAGATAAGCTGTAAAACCCCATTAAGGAAACATAAATGGCATGATTTGGAAGTTACTTTTGTCTTGCATTGTTGTCCTCTTACTTCCCCTGCACTGAGTGCCTGGATCATCACTTTCAGCTGGGCTGTAGCTACAGTCATTTCATTTTCAGTGAAAGCAACTCCTCTACATGTGTGGAGGAGCCAAAGGAGAAAATGGGAGTGAAACAGCAGCCAAGCCAACGCAGCTCGAGCTTCCGTCTCCTCCTGGGGCCTCTTTGTTCCCCTCTTGGCAGTGCCCTCTGGTCGGGGCTCCAGGTCTGTCTCAGCCTTCCCTGACACTCCACACAGCACAAACGCTTCATCTTCAGCCTGCCAGCACCAGGGAATGCCCCAAAGCCGAAATTACCTGAGGAGGAAAAACCTAGGAAATGAAATTGGTAACTGCTTCCTTTCCACTCTAATCCAGTGTTCCTGGAAGCTGCCTGAAGATCACAGACACACAGCATGTAGTCCCTAGTGCTAGATGAGAAATGTAGACTTGTGATTCTGAAGCCTTATGGAAGGATGGGAGGTGGGCCAGAGAGACAGGTTCAGGATTATTTTAGGTTAAGAAGGTTGGGACCATGATGGACCTGGCTCAACGCTGACCTTTCTGGCTATCTATGCACACAGGCAGACAGAGTGACTTCATGAAGCCTGGTGCTGGCTGACCGTGGAGTCATGAGAACTTAGCTCTCAAGGTAGTGATACCTGGGCAACTGCAAACTCTCCAAAATGTATCAGTTATGCAGTAATAACACGGGCTATTATGTTCTACGATCCACCTTTTCTGGCTTCACAAGTCTCGGTGTCTAGGAGTTGGCGTTGGGATCTAATACCTTTCCCTCACTGTTTTAGTTGTTCTGGGAGTGATTCTGGCTCTTTGCTACCCAATGCAATAAAATAGAAAGAGAACCAGCTATGAACTCAGACTACCTGGGTTTGAACCCTCACCTCTGTAGTGCAACCACTGCAGATTATGGACAATCCTGCACCATTCCCGTGATCTGTTGTGATACGTGGGGTTTTCATCGGCTAACTTTCAGAAGTAGATCACCAGGCCTTTCTTCCTAGCATGTCTTAGTCTGGGAGCTCCGCTGAACCTGTTCAGCATCATAGCAATGCACAAGCTTCCGTTGGCAGACGGGTGGTGGCTACATATAGGTGCATTGGCTGGGAATTGAACTCAGGTCTCCTGCATGAAAGGCAAGAATCCTACCACTGAACCACCAATGCTTCTTTGCCTTCGTAAAATGGGGGTAATACCTACCTCATATAGTCCTTGTAAGATTTGAACAAGACAGAGTATGTCAAGGGCTTATTTCTCAGCGGTTCATGAATGACCTCACTGTTGCTAACGTCTGGGTTATGTTGCCCTAGCCTGAGTTTTGACTAGCGATATTGGTAAAAGATGTGAATGACCATAAACAAATTGCTTCAAATTCTTTTTTAAAAGAAGAGACAGTAAATTTAAATAATCAACAAATATTTATTGAGCACTCTGCCTGGGGGTAAAAAAAAACTGTGAGAGATCCTCCTGGAGAATGAAAGTACTGACTTGGTCGAAATCTTTTAATTATATCTAGATTTCAGTTATTCTTCCATTTCCTGATACTGGCGCTGGTGGCTAATTGAGAATTTACTACAGATAAAACATTTGCTACTTCTGGATCTAGTGCTGCAGAGGAAAACAAATACAGTCTATCAGTTGTCTGTGTTCCCAGAAATGAGGGACTCATGAGTCACTGAGCTCATCCATCTAGCACTTTCATGGAGGCTCTGCATTCTGTGCACAAAGGCAACACAGTCAAGAGAGAGAGGCAGCTTGGGGGCCCCTGCATCATTTTAGGACACGCTCTTCACCTCTCTAGGACAGAGTGTCCCCATCAAAGAAATGAATATATGGACCCTATCCAAAACAGAAAAAAAAACAGGCCCGTTGCCATTAAGTTAATTCCAATTCAGGGTGACCCTTGGTGTTACAGACTAGAACTAAACTCCATGGGGTTTTCTTTCCTTGTTTTAGTTCAGTGGGTCTCATTTGTTTGTTTGCATATAATATTTATAAAATCATTCCCCCCCCCTTTTTTTTAATTGTACTTTAGATAAAAGTTTACAGAAAAAACAGTTTCTCATTAAACAGTACACATATTGTTTTATGACAATGATTAACAACCCCACGACATGTCAACACTCTCCCTTCTCAACCTTGGGTTTCCTATTACCTTTCTTGTCTCCTCCTGCCTTCTAGTCCTTGTCCCTGGACTGTTGTGCCCCATTAGTCTCGTTTTGTTTTATGGGGCTGTCTAATCTTTGGCTGAACGGTGAACCTCGGAAATGACTTCATTACTGAGCTAAAAGGGTGTCCGGGGACCATACTCTCGAGGTTTCGCTAGTCTTCCATGGGGTTTTCTTGGCTGTAATCTTTATGGAAGCAGATGGCCAGGTCTTTCTTCCACAGCACCTCTGAGTAGGTTCCAACTGCCAACCTTTTGGTTAGCAGCCAAGTGCAAACCATTTGCACCACCCAAGGACATTTTATGGACCCTCAGAGGTTTTTTTTATATTGTGGACATCAGGTGCAAAGAATTGAGTTAATCATATTCCTTTGTCCATGACACAGTTTCTGTCTCTATCAGTCTGTGTAGGTCTGAATAGACAGATTCAGCACATTTATACATAATGCCAGGCACTTCCATAAGCCATGCACCACTCAGCACTTGGAAAATTACCTCATTTAATCCTCATAACAACCTTATGAGGTATGTATCATTATTAAGCTGATTGTTTCAGTTGTCTATTGCTGCATAACAAACCACCTCAAAATTAAGTGGTCTAAAGCCACCATTTTATTGTATTTCACTGGGTTGGGTAGGCAGTGCCTCTTCTGGTTGTATTTGGGTGTCTCATGCTATTGTAGTCAGATGGCACGGGTGATTCTCCATGGGGCCTGTCTCTCTGCATGGCATCTCAGCTTCAAGGGACTCCCTCTATCCACTGATCCAAGAGGGAAGAAGCTTCTGGTCTGCTTAATGGCTCTGTTTGGAAGATGGGGTGCGCCACCTGCCTTCTATGGGTCAAAACAGTCACAGGCCCTGCTTCTTGATACAGGGAGTAGAAGAATTGTTTGGAGCCATCTTTGAAGACTAGCTACCAGATCCTTTTTACCAAAAGGGATACTTAACCAGAAAGGTTAAGCTACTCACCCAGTGTAACAGAGCTTATAAAGGCAGAGATAGGATTCACACCCAGCAATCAAGTTCTGGAGTCCACACTTTTAACCACTAAGCTAAGCTGCCTGTCAGCTTCTTGTTTTATATTTTCCCTTTCATCCCTAATCCCCGCTGTCATCTCCTTGCCCCATTGGTATCCACTCTAATAGGTTTTATATAAACTGAGTATGTATGTATCTTTGCAAAATGTGTTGTTTTCTGAGTATATGTCTTAATTTATAGAAAAGGTATTACATTTTTATTAGGTATTAGTATAAATCTCATTAATTTTTCTGTTTTTACTTGACATTATGTTTTTAAGATTTCCCCATGTTGTTGCATGTGTATCTAGCTCATTGCTTCCAATGGCTGCATGGGGTTCCATTTTATTTTTCTACTCCCTAATGTCACCTCCAACTCTGATCCCAGAAACAATGCTGTGACAGACATACTCTCATGTGACTCCTTAGGGGTTTTTTGGAGAGTTTCTCTGGATTAGTATCCATCAATGAGAATGCTGGGTTATAGGATGTACACATTTAATTTCATTATTTTTGTATTGTTCTCTAGAAGGAATATATATACCACTTTAGACACCAACCAGTAGTAATTGACTTTTTCCATTTCTCTATGTCCTTTCCAACACCAAAAAAAAAACAAACACAGAAAACCAAGCCAGTTGCCATGGTATTGATTCCAACTCATGGCAATGCCACGTATGTAAGTAGAAATATGTTCCTTGTTAACCATTGTCATAGGGCAACATGTGTACTAACTGTTTAATGGAAACTATTTTGTTCTATAAACCATCATGTAAAGTGAGAATAGCAGCGCAACTGGAAGAACGTAATCGATGTCACTGAACTGTGCATGTAGAAATTTTTGAAATGGTGTATGTTTGGCTATGTATATTTTCACCAAAAAAAAAAAAGGTAAAGAAGGGAGAGGGTTGACACGTCATGGGGGTGTTAACCAATGTCATAAAACAATATGTGTACTGACTGTTTAATGAGAAACTCTTCTGTAAACCTTCACCTAAAGTACAGTTTAAAAAAAGGAAAAAAAAAAAAGATAGTAAAATATCCAACTCAATATAAAAAAAAAAAAAAGAACTATGTTCCATGGTGTTTTTAGTGGCTGATTTTTTGCAAGTAGATCACCAGGCCTTTCTTCTGAGGCATCTCTGGGTAGACTAGAACCTCTAACTTTTCAGTTAGCAACTGAGCACATTAACCATCTGTACCACCCAGGGACTCCTTTCCAACACTAGCTGTTATTTAGTTGCTCATTTTAGCAAATCTGATGATATAAGCCTGTGTCTTTTTGCTTATATCTACTCAAATTTGCACTTTGCTAATTCCAGTGGGGCTGAGCATTTTTAAAATACTTCTTAGCCATGCAGATTTCCCTTGCCCATTTTCCTATTGGGATCCCTATCTTTTCCTTTTTAGTTTCCCTAGTCAGTTTGATGCACTGCAAAATCTGTCATTTGTTCAACTCTTTCTTAACTTTGTGTGTGGTGTGTTTTGTCGAACACGGGTCTTTAATTTTGACAGTCAAATCCAGTTCCATGTGGTTTGTACTATGGGAGGTCTTACTTAAATTTAGGAAGTCCTTTCTCATTCCAAGAATATAAATCTATTCCCCCATATTTTCTTCTTTTAGCTTTATAGATTGACCTTTCACTTCTAGGCCTTTAAACTATCTGGAGTTCACCTCTGTATATGGTATAAGGTAGCGATACAACTTTGTCTCCTAATTGCAGGCAGTTATCCTATCACCACCTACTAAACAATGTCCCTTTCCTCATGCAGTTGTTGTATCACCTGTATCACATATCCAAACCAAAAACCCATTGCCATCGAGTTAATTCCAACTCATAGTGACTGTATAGGACTGAGTAGAACTGCCCCATAGGGTTTCCAAGGCTGTAATCTTTACAGAAGCAGACTACCACATTTTTCTCCCACGGAGCAGCTGGTGGGTTCAAACTGGCAACATTTCAATTCGCAGCTGAGCGCTTAACCACTGTGCCACCGGGGCTTCTTATCACATAGCCATTTCCGTATAAACGTGGGTCTGTTTCTGAGTAGTCAATTTATGAGTTTAGTCTATTTGTTTCTGCATTCCCTGGCTGTTTTTCTTAATGTGGCCTTGTAGTTTGTTTCATTATCTAGTTGAATGAGCAACACCTTCCCAATCCCCTGCCAACTTTGCTCTTTTTTTAAAATTGACATAATTATTTGTGGTCATATTTTTTAATATTCTGTGTAAATTTTTAAAGTTACGTTAAGTCATTTAAAAGGTCCTGATGGAATTTTGATTGCAATTGTAGTGAATATATAATTTAATTTCATATAAAGTGACATCTTAGAATTTTAAGCAACCCCACATGATGGTCATAGTGTATTGCTATTTATTTAAGTGTTCTTTTGTGTCCTTTAATAGAGCTTTAATCTTTATCAATAAAGTTCATGTGCTTTGTTAGTTTAATTCCCAAATAATTTGTAGCTGTGTTGTTACTATTGTGGTCCCTGGTGGCACAAACAGTTTGCCCTCAACTACTAGCCTAAAGGTTGGCAGTTCAAACCCCATCCATCTGCACCACAAGGGAAAGGCCCGGCAATTGTTTCCATAAAGATTACAGCCAAATGAAAGAGGGGAGATTACAACTGACCTGATAGAAATAAAAAGAAGTATAAGAGAATATTATGAACAACTGTACAGCAACAAGCTGAATAACATAGATGAAATGGACAAATTTTTAAATGCATACAACCTACCCAAACTGACTCAGGAGGAAATAAAAAGTCTCAACAGATCCATAACAAGTGAAGAGATTGAATCAGTGATCAAAAATTTCCCAGAAACAACAACAAAAAAAGTCCTGGACCAGATGACTTCACTGGGGAATTCTACCAAACATTTAGAGAAGAACTGACATCAATCTTTTTAAACTTTTCCAAAAGATAAAGGACAGAATACTCCTTAATTCATTCTATGAAGCAAACATAACCCTGATACCCAAACCAGACACAGGTACCACAAGAAAACTGCAAGCCAATATCTCCTATGAATATAGATGCAAAAATCCTCAACAAAATACTAGCAAACAGTATCCAATAGCATATTAAGAGTCATACACCATGACCAAGTGAGATTTATCCAGGAATGCAGAGATGGTTCAACTTTAGAAAATCAATCAACATAATACACCACATCAATAGAACAACGGAAAAGAACCACATGATTATCTCTTTAGATGTAGTAAAAGAATTTGATAAAATCCAACACCCTTTCTTGATGAAAACAGTAGAATATGATTCAGGGTATATATGAAAAGCCAACAACCAACATTATACTTAATGGAGAAAGACCAAGAGATTTCCCCTTGAAAACGGGAACATGACAAGGGTGCCCACTCTTACCACTTCTATTCAATATTGTATTAGAAGTCCTAGCCAGAGCAATAAGATAAGAAAAGGAAATAAAAATTATCCAGATTGGGAAAAAAGAAGTAAAATTATCTCTATTCATGGAAGTTATGATCCTATATATACAAACTCCCAAGAAGAGACAGCAAGAAAACTTCTAGAGCTAACAGAGGGATTTAGCTATGTTGTAGGGTACAAGGTCAACAAACAAAGGTCAGTTGGGTTTCTATACACCAGCAATGAGAAATCTGAAAAAGAAATTAGGGAAACAATTCCATTTAGAATAGCATCTAAGAGAATAGAACACCTAGAAATAAATCTAATCAGGGATGTGAATGACTTATTCAATGAAAATTATAAAACTCTACTGAAAGAGATTAAAGAAGACTTAAATAAATGGAAAGATGTTCCATGTTCATGGATTAAAAGACTTAATATTGTTAAGATGTCAATACTACCCAAAGCCATCTATAAATTCAATGCAATCCCAATCAAAATTCCAATAGCCTTCTTTACAGAAATGGAAAAACCAATCCTCAACTTTATATGGGATGGCAAGAGGTCTCGGATAGCTAAAGCAATGTTGAAAAAGAAGAACAAAGTAGAATTCACACTTCTTGATTTTAAAACATACTGCTACATGTCAAAATTGACTCTACAGCAATGAGTTTTTACAGTAATCAAAAACAGCCTGGTACTGGTATAACAATGGATACATAGACCAATGGAATAGAATTAAGAGACCAGAAATAAAACCCACACATCAATGGTCAACTGATTCTTGACAAAGGTGATAAATCCATTTGATGGGGAAAGAAGAGTTTCTTCAATAAATGGTGTTGGGAAAATTGGATTTCCACACGCAGAAAAATGAAACAGGATCCATGACACAACCTTGCTTGCTGAAAGTGAAGAGGACTTGAAGCAACTACTGATGAAGGTCAAAGACTACAGCCTTCAGTATGGATTACGCCTTAACATAAAGAAAACAAAAATCCTCACGATGGGACCAATAAACAACATCATGATAAACGGAGAAAAGATTGAAGTTGTCAAGGATTTCATGTTACTTGGATCCACAATCAACACTGGTGGAAGCAGCAGTCAAGAAATCAAAAGACGCATTGCACTGGGCAAATCTGCTGCAAAAGATCTCTTTAAAGTGTTAAAAAGCAAAGATGTCACCTTGAAGATTAAGGTGTGCCTGACCCAAGCCATGGTATTTTCATTTACCTCATATGCATGTGAAAGCTGGACAATGAATAAGGAAGACTGAAGAAAAATTGATGCCTTTGGATTATGGTGTTGGCGAGGAATATTGAATATACCATGGACTGCCATAAGAACAAACAAATCTGTCTTGGAAGAAATACAGCAAGAATGCTCCTTAGAAGCGAGGATGGTGAGAGTTCGTCTCACATACTTTGGACATATTATCAGGAGGGACCACTCCCTGGAGAAGGACATCATGCTTGGTAAAGTAGAGGGTCAGCAGAAAAGAGGAAGACCCTCAACGAGATGGACTGACAAGTGGCTGCAACAATGGGCTCAAGCATAGCAGCAATTGTGAGGACGGTGCAGGACTGGGCAGTGTTTAGTTCTGTTGTACATAGGGTGTCTATGAGTCAGAACCAACTTGGCCACACCTAACAACAACAACAACAATATAAAAAGAGAAGAACAGGCAAAGATATAGAGACCAAAGTTTCTTAGTAGTTACCATGGGCGGGAGAGAGGGGAAAAGGGAGTTTATTACTTACAGAGTACTGAGTTTTGGTTTATGGTGATGGAAAATCGTACTGATTAAGGGTAGGTTTGCACAGCTGATTATTATAAGTGCTGTTAAGTTGTACACCTGTAAAAAGTTGAATTGGCAAAAGTTGTGTGATAGTTTACAATGACAAAAAAAAAAGAAAAAAGAGTTGCTGAGGCTGCTTATGTACAACAATATCATGGGATTTGGTTCCTTGGTTGGGAGGTTTAGGGTCATGGTTTCATGGGACATCCCAGTTAATTGGCCTAATAACATGTTTAGTGCTTCTGTTCTACTTCCTAGTTCGTTGTGTAGTGCCTGGGGTCTTAAAAGCTTGCAAGTGGCTATCCAAGGCACAACAATCCATCCCTATTCACCTGGAGCAAGAGAAGAAGAAAGTCAGGAATAAAAGGAGGATATGGAGTCTGTGGGTAATTGCCTCCATGAGCAGCTGCGTCCTCTGCCATGAGACCAGAGAACTGGATGGTGCCCAGCTACCATTACTGAACATTTTGATCAAAGATTCTATAGAAGAATCTTGATCAAAAGGGGGTAATGCAGAACAGAATTTTAAATTCTCATGGACTCCAGACTTCCTGGAGCCATGGAGGCTGAATGAATCCCTGAAACTACTGCTCTATTTGTTAAACCTTAAACCAAAAATATCCCCCGAAGTCTACTTAAAACCAAACAATAGTTTAGCTTAACTAGTAAAAAATGTCTGCCTTGAGCATTATGCTTTAAAAAAAAAAAAAAAAAATTTAATTTGTACTTTAAATAAAGGTTTACAGAGCAAATTAGTTTCTCATTAAAAAATTAATACACATATTGTTTTGTGATATCAGTCGCCAACCTCACAACATATCAACACTCTCCCCTTGAGCATTATGTTTTTTAAGAACTATCTGTTGTTGTTGCTGTTATGTGCCATTCAGTCGGTTCTGACTCATAGCGACTCTATGTACCACAGAATGAAACACTGCCCGGTCCTGTGCCATGTTCACAATCGTTGTTATGCTTGAGTCCATTGTTGCAGCCACTGTGTCAATCCATCTCATTGAGGGTCTTCCTCTTTTTTGCTGACCCTCTACTTTACCAAGCATGATGTCCTTCTGCAGGGACTGATCCCTCCTGACAACATGTCCAGGGTATGTAAGATGTAGTCTCGCCATTCTTGCTTCTAAGGAGCATTCTGGTTGTACTTCTTCCAAGACAGATTTGTTTGTTCTTTTGGCAGTCCATGTTATATTCAGTATTCTTCGCTAACACCACAATCCAAAGGCATCAATTCTTCTTCGGTCTTCCTTATTCATTGCCCAGCTGTCGCATGCACGTGATGCAATTGAAAATACCATGGCTTGGGTCAAGGTGACATCTTTGCTTTTCAACACTTTGAAGAGGTCTTTTGATGGACATTTGCCCAGTGCAGTGCGTCTTTTGATTTCTTGACTGCTGCTTCCATGGGTGTTGATTGTGGATCCAAGTAGCATGAAATCCTTGACAACTTCAATCTTTTCTCCATTTATCATGATGTTGCTTATTGGTCCCGTTGTGAAGATTTTTGTTTTCTTTATGTTGAGGTGTAATCCATACTGAAGGCTGTAGTCTTTGATCTTCACCAGTAAGTGCTTCAAATCCTCTTCACTTTCAGCAAGCAAGGTTGTGTCATCTGCATATCACAGGTTGTTAATGAGTCTTCCTCCAATCCTGATGCCCCATTCTTCTTCATAGAGTCCAGCTTCTCAGATTATTTGCTCAGCATACAGATTGAATAGGTTTGGTGAAAGGATGCAACCCTGACGCATCTATATAGGATCAAATTGACAACAGCAACTCAAAAGATTAGATAGGAACCTTAGGGGGCAGTAAGTTTATGTTAACATGGGAGGAACCACTCAGAAAAGGAGGATGAGAATGGATGCACAACTTTTGGTTTTTGGTTTTTTTGGTTGCTATTGTAAATGTATCTTATTTTCTATTCTATTTTCTAGTTGGTTAATGCTGGTGTTGAGTAACACTAACTATCCTGCACTAGCACCTTTGCTGAACTTTATGTTAGTTCTCACAGGTTGTTGATTTTGACGGTGTCTTTATTCCCTTCTCAGCTCCTTCCTATCTCAGTGCATTGGCAATGCTGCCCAGGACTCTCTTCCATAGCAGCCATGCTAGCAGGCTTATTTGCTGGTTTCCCAATCTTAAAGAGAATACCGCATGTCCAAACTTTTCCAGTATTATGCTATTTGGTGTACATTTTTATTATATAATTTTATTAAGTTATTCTACTTCCTTTCTATTTCTAGTGCTCTGAGTTGGGTTTTTTTTTAAATCTTAATTGGGCATTGAATTTTATCATATGCTTTTTCTGCATCTATTGAGAAATTTGTCTGACTTTCTACTTTAATCCAATATGGTAAGATACACTAATGTTAAACTATCTTCACTCCTGGATAAATTTTACTTAATAAGATTTTCAGTATTTAGCTATATATGCTGAAAGCCAAGAGTTCACACCAATACCACTGATTGAAATCTAATACTCAGGGTTCAGTCTTATTTTTTCTGTTTCCACATTTATGTCTCCCTTCCCTAGCAAGAAACCTGTCTCTCCTTGTCCTTATTACTTATTTGATCACTCCCCCTGCATGTAACCAATCTCCTGCCTCCACAGCCATCCTCTCCCCTGCATGGATGCTCTCCTCAGCACTCTCAGTCTCTGAAACTCCACACCAGTTAACCCTCTGTGGGGGCCACTCCTCATCCCAGTCCCACTCCGACGCCCCTGCGCTCCCAGTGGGTGTTCCTCGCCTTCTTTCAGTCTCTCATTATTATCCTCTTCATTTGGTGTTTTGTTCATTTCTCGCTCTTACATTATTTTGTCTAGCCAGTCATAGCCAGACAGAACATGGGAGGAGACCTCTAACCTAGGCTCTGGTGCCCCTTTCCCTCTGCTTCATTTCGTGGGGAATCTGGGCTAGATATCACTTGAAAGAAACAGGGCTGCACTACTAAAAATGACAGTGTTGAAGTCCGTTAAGTCCTTTCTTATTCTAAACTTCTGGATAACCTCATCTTGCTGCCTGGCTCTTAGGGATTTGGCATTTGCAAAAGGGCAATGAAATGCTTGGCAGGAAAGTACCTGTTCAGTGCCAGCCTGTCCTATATCGGGAAAAATTAAGCACCCGCTCTCCCTGGCACTCCCTCCCCTCTACAGTTCTCAAAAAAGGAGGCAGCTGTGACTTTCAACGCCCTGCAAATAAGTAACACTTAGTAGACATATGAACTGCGTGTTACTCTGAGATAGGGCCTAAAGGCTACTGACGTCAGGATTTTTTTTTTTAAGTCAATATTGGGGTTTGTGAGAGAAAATCTCTGGGAGCTGCAGTGAGGGCAACTCTGCAAAGCCCTGTCACAGACCAGCCAGAGCAGATGGAGGCACTTCATGGCCAGGTAGGCGGCAGGAAGGCCTGCGATAAGGATGTCCCTGACAAGGGGCAAGCTGAATTACTTTTACAGCATAATAACTGGAACCATGTCTTCCTACCCTCTACACAGGAGGTTTAAACAGGGTTATGGGTACTTTGCAATTAACTTTGCCTATATAAATATAAATATATATATATAAATACCATCAGGAATAGGTAAGATGATAGATAAATCTTT
>NW_004444057.1:5753088-5755259 GCF_000243295.1 Trichechus manatus latirostris | reverse complement strand
TATGTCCATTCATGTAACAGCTCTTATTTCTCTAGGATTTATTCCTAGGAGTGGGATTGCTGGATCATATGGTATTTCTATTTCTAGCTTTCTGAGGAAGTGCCATATTGTTTTCCAAAATGGTTGTACCATTTTGCATTCCCACCAGCAGTGCATAAGAGTTCCAATCTCCCCACAGCCTCTCCAGTATTTTTTATTTTCTGGGTTTTTTTTAATTCATGCCAGTAATGCTGGGGTGAGATGCTATCTCATAGCGGTTTTGATTTGCATTTCCCTAATGGCTAGTGATCACGAGAATTTCCTCATGTGTCTGTTAGCTGCTTGAATGTCTTCTTTGGTGAAGTGTCTGTTCATTTCCTTTGCCCATTTTTTAATTGGATTATTTTGCTTTTTGTGGTAGAGGTTTTGGATGTTCCTGTAGATTTTAGAGATTAGAGCTTTGTCAGATTTGCAATAGCCAAAAATTTTTTCCCATTCTGTACGTTCTCTTTTTACTCTTTTGATGAAGTCTTTTGATGAGCATAAGTGTTTAATTTTTAGAAGATCCTAGTTATCTAGCTTATCTTCTGGAGTTTGTATGTTGTTAGTTATGGTTTGTATCCTGTTAATACCGTGTATTAAGGTCTCTAGTGTTGATCCTATTTTTTCTTCTATGATCTTCATAATTTTTGGGTTTATATTTAGGTCTTTGATTCATTTTGAGTTAGTTTTTGTGTATGATATGAGGTATGGGTCCTGTTTCATTTTTTTTTTGCAGATGGGCATCCAGTTTTGCCAGCACCATTTGTTAAAAAGACTGTCTTTTCCCCATTTGATGGACTTTGGGCCCTGGTCGAAGATTAGGTGATCGTAAGTGGATGGATTTACTTCTGAGTTCTCAATTCTGTTCCATTGGTAAATGTATCTGTCGTTGTACCAGTACCAGGCTGTTTTGACTACCGTAGCTGTATAGTAGGTTCTGAAGTCAGGTAGTGAGAGTCCTTCTACGTTATTCTTCCTCTTCAATAATGCTTTACTTATCTGGGGCCTCTTCCCTTTCCATATAAAGTTAACGATCATTTTTTCCATCTCTTTAAAAAATATTCTTGGTATTTGGATCATGATTTCATTGTATTTGCAGACTGCTTTGAGTAGAATTGTCAGTTTCACAATGTTGAGTCTACCTCTCCATGAGCATGGTATGTTTTTCCATTTATGTAGATCTCTTGGTTTTTGCAATAGTGTTTTGTAGTTTTCTTTGTGTAGTTCTTTTACATCCCTGGTTAGATTTATTCCTAATTATTTTATTTTTTTAGAGGCTATTATAAATTGTATTGCTGTCCTGATTTCCTTTTCATCGTTCTCTTTGTTGGTGTATGGGAATCCAACTGATTTTTGTGTGTTTATCTTGTATCCTGCTACTCTGCTGAAACTTTCTATTAGTTCCAGTAGTTTTCTCGTGGACTTTTTTGGGTTTTACATATATAGTATCATATCATCTGCAAATAGGGACAGTTTTACTTCTTCATTACCAGCTGGGATGCCCTTTATTTCTTTTTCATACCTTATTGCTCTAGTTAGGACTTCCAGCACAATGTTAAATAGGAGTGGTGATAAAGGACATCCTTGTCTCATTCCTGTTCTCAAGGGGAATGTTTTCAGCTTCTCTCCATTTAGAATGATGTTGGCTGTTGCTTTGCATAGATGCCCTTTACTATGTTGAGGAATTTCCCTTCTATACCTATTTTATTGAGAGTCTTTATCAGGAATGGGTGTTGGACTTTGTCAAATGCCTTTTCTACATTGATTGAGATGATTATATGATTCTTTTCCTTTATTTTATTTATGTGGTAGATTATGTTGATTGATTTTCTAATCTAGAACCATCCTTGCATACCTGGTATGAATCCTACCTGGTTGTGGTGTATTATTTTTTTGATATGATGCTGAATTCTATTGGCTAGAATTCTGTTGACAATTTTTGCATCTATATTCATGAGAGATATTGGTCTGTAATTTTCTTTTTTGTGGTATCTTTGCCTGGTTTTGGTATCAGGGTTATGCTGGCTTCACAGAATGAATTTGGAAGTATCCCTTCCTTTTCTATGTTCTGAAATAATTTGAGTAGTACTGGTATAAGCTCTTCTCTGAATGTTTGGTAGAATTCTCCAATGAACCCATCTGAGCCAGGG
>NW_004444057.1:5750301-5752115 GCF_000243295.1 Trichechus manatus latirostris | reverse complement strand
TCTCTTTTCAGTGCTGTTAAAGTTTGTTTTATGTATTTTGAAGCCCTGTTATTGCATGTGTAGATGTTTATTATGGTTATGTCTTCATGCTGGATAGTCCCGTTAATCATGATATAGTGACCTTTGTCTTTTATGGTGGATTTTGTTTTAAAGTCTATTTTATCTGAGATTACTATTGCCACTCCTGCTCTTTTTTGGGAGCTGTTTGCTTGATATTTTTTTTTTCCATCCTTTGATTTTTAATAAATTTATGTCTTTGTTTTTAAGGTGTGTCCCTTGTAAACAGCATATTGATGAATCCTGTTTTTTTATCCATTCTGTCACTCTCTATCTCTTTATGGGTGCATTTAGGCCATTTACATTCAGTGTAATTATTGATAGGTGCGAGTTTATTATTGTCACTTTGTAGTGCTTTTTTTTGTGGTGCTGATGATTTCTTTGTTCTTCTTACTCTCCTGTGCTGAATTCCTTTTGTTTGTGGATTTTTTTTTCATTTCTTTTGTCTTTGTAGATTTTGTTTTTACTGAGACTTTATGATTTCTTCTTTATTTTGATGAGTAGGTTCGTTAACATTCTTTGTGGTTACCTTGAAATTTGCCCTTATCTTCGTAAGTTTGAACCAGTCTATTATTACTTGGTATCATCTTGCCTTCCTCTCCATTAGAAAATTCTATACCTACGCCGTTTATTCCCTCTTTTGTTGTTCTGACATTGTTGTCATTTGAAGATTAATCTATCTGGTTCCCTGTTGTAAATCTTTTGGTTTTGAATAGTTCTTGAGAGTTAATTTCCTAGATTGGTATCTGGCTGGTGTGATTTTGTGTTCTAGATTCAGGGTATCGTCTGATGTTGTTTGTTCTCAAAATGAAGGACTCCCTTTAAAAATTTTTGTAAGTTTGATTTGGTTTTTACATATTCCTTTAATTTCTGTTTATCTGGAAATGTCCTAATTTCAGCATCATATTTGAATGAGAGATTTGCAGGATATATTATTCTTGGTTGGTAGTTTTTTTTTTCTTTCAAGGTTTTATATATGTCATCCCATTGGCTTCTTGCCTGCATGGTTTCTACCAAGTAATCAGAGCTTAGTCTTACTGTTTCCCTTCTGTATGTGGCTTTTCATTTTTATTGAGCTTCTCTCAGGATTCTTTCTTTGTTTTTGGTTTTAGCAAGTGTGACTATGATATGCCTTGGTGATTTTCTTTTGGGGTTTGTCCTATATGGAGTTCATTGATCTTCTTGGATGGTCAGATTTTCATCTTTCATGATATTAGGGAAGTTTTCTGTCAGCAGTTCTTCAGTGATCCTCTCTGTGTTTTCAGTTTTCTCCTCCTGTTCTGGAACTCTGATCACTCACTAATTTTTGCTTTTGATTGTATCCCACATAATTCTCAGGGTTTCTTCATTTTTCTTTGTCCTTCCCCAAAGTTGTATCCAAGTGTTTGTCTTCAATTTCGCTAATCCTGTCTTCCATTGTTTCAACCCTGTTCCTCAACCCTTCTATGACACTGTCCATTTCTGAAATCTTGTTGTTTACCTTTTGGATTTATAATTGTTGTTTTTGTATGCTTTCTAGTCGTGAATTTATTTTGGCATTTTGTTTCTGTATTTATTTTCCTGAATTTTTCCATTTTTTTTGTCTGTATTTTCCATGAATTTGTCTGCCTTTTTCATGAATTTGTCTATTTTTTCCTCATTTTTGTCTGTTTTTTCCTTCAACTCTTGGATATCCCTGAATATTAGAGATGTGAATTCCCTATCAGGTAGTTCTAGTGCCTTTTCTTCTACTAGAAAGTCATCTGGTGTTTTATTTT
>NW_004444057.1:5697727-5749704 GCF_000243295.1 Trichechus manatus latirostris | reverse complement strand
AAAAAAAAATTGCCCCCAGGGATCTCAATGGCATGGCTGAACAGAGCAGGGAGCAGCTCCTAAGCTGCACAGTATAGCCTGACTATAGTGGGTGGAGATGATACACAGTGCCAGGTATTCAGGAGACGGTAAAAGAAGGTAAGTAGGAAGAGACAAGAAACCTAAAAATGAAGAAAAATAAAAGGGAAAAAGAAAGAGAAAACAAATAAACAAAAAGAAGAAGAAAAAAAAAACCCAGGAATCCCACCAGTGTGGCCCCATGAACTGGGGAAACAGGCGAGGGAAGCAGTTCCCCAGATAAGCAGGGCTTCACAGCCTGTCAAGAAGAAGCAAAGATGGCACACGGAGTCAGGTGTTTGAGAGAAAGGAGGGGGAGAAGGTGAGAGGCAGGGAAGAAACCAAAAGAGGCTGAAAAAAGCAATACCAGCAACAAAGAAATGGCACTGAAGAAGCCAGCTGGTGTGGGAGGGGCAAATTCACACGGCATGGAACTGGCACCTCCTGTGCCACAGTCGTGGACCACTGGGGAGTGTTATATCGGCTCAACAGGTAGCTGGGAATCTGCCTGCTGGGAAGCAGCGGACTGGCTAGCCAGGAAGTGGCGAAGGTCAAGCAAGGGGAGGCAGGGTATGTTATGTTAAGCAGGAAAGCATGTCTCACTGGTTACTGGGTGCTCTGTCTCCTGCTGCGAGCTCTGTGAATCTGCTTTCCCATACTCTCTGCCCACTGATCTCCAGCAGGAGTCCAAGATGGTGCATCCATGCTATGTTAGCTGATAGGGGACCTCCGCTTGTAACTCTCCTTTCTCTCTGTTCTCAGTTTCTTATACCATTTGTGCTTGGCTGAGTTCTTTATCTCTTCATTTGACACTTAGGGTTCCAGGATTGACATTTGTCTCTGTTTGACTTAGTTTTTCAGGTCTTTGCTGTAGAGGGACAGCATGGTGTTTCTGTCTATAGCGCCATGTTCCTAGAATTCCCCTCATTGTTGTTTTTGTTACGTGCTGTCAAGCTGGCTCCAAGTCATAGCAACCCTATGTACAACACAAGGAAACACTACTTGGTCCTTCGCCATCCTCACAATCGTGGCTATGCTTGAGCCCATTGTTGCAGCCACTGTGTCAGTCTATCTCATTGAGGGTCTTCCTCTTTTTTGCTGACCTTCTACTTTACCAAGCATGATGTCCTTCTCCAGGGACTGGTCCGTCCTGATAACATGTCCAAAGTACACCATCCTCCCTTCTAAGGAGCATTCTGGCTGTACTGCTTCCAAAACAGGTTTGTTCATTTTTCTGGCAGTTCATGGTATATTCGATATGGTTCACCAATGTCATTATTCAAAAACCTCGATTCTTCTTCGGTCTTCCTTACTCATTGTCCAGCTTTTGCATGCATATGAGGTGATTTAAAATACCATGACTCGGGCCAGGTGCACCTTAGTCCTCACGGCGACATCTTTGCTTTTTAAGACTTTAAAGAGGTCTTTTGTAGCAGATTTGCCCAATGCAATACATCCTTTGATTTCTTGACTGCTGCTTTCATGTGCGTTGACCGTGGATCCAAGTAAAATGAAATCCTTGACAACTCAGTATTTTCTCCGTTTATCATGATGTTGCTTATTTGTCCAGTTGTGAAGATTTTTGTTTCCTTTATGTTAAGGTGTAATCCATACTGAAGGCTGTGGTCTTTGATCTTCATCAGTAAGTGCTTCAAGCCTTTGCTTTCAGCAAGCAAGATTGTGTCATCTGCATATCACAGGTTGTTAATGAGTCTTCCTCTAATCTTGACGCCACATTCTTCTTCATATAGTCCAACTTGTCAGATTGTTTTGCTCAACATATAGATTGAATAAGTATGGTGAAAGGAGACAACCCTGACAGACACCTTTTCTGACTTTAAACCACGCAGTATCCTCTTGTTTTGTTTAAACAACTGCCTCTTGTTCTAAGTACAGGTTCCTTATGAGCACAATTAAGTGTTCTGGAGTTTCCATTCTCACAATGTTGTCCATAATTTGTTATAATCCACACAATTGAATGCATTTACATAGTCAATAAAACACAGGGAAACATCTATCTGGTATTCTCTGCTTTCAGCCAAGATCCATCTGACATCAGCAATGATATCCCTCGTTCCCTGTCCTCTTCTGAATCTGTCTCGAATTTCTGGCAGTTCCCTGTCAATGTACTGCTGCAACAGTTTTTTAATTATCTTCAGCAAAATTTTACTTGTGTGTGATATTAATGATATTGTTCAATAATTTTCACATTCTGTTGGATCATCTTTCTTTGGAATGGGCACAAATATCTCTTTCAGTTGGTTTCCAGGAAGCTGTTTTCCAAAGTTCTTGGCATAGATGAGTGAGCACTTTGCATTGCAACCATTTGTTGAAACATCTCAGTTGGTATTCTGTCATCAATGCCTGGAGTCTTGCTTTCCGCCAACGCCTTCAGTGCAGCTCAGACTTCTTCCTTCAGTATCATCAGTTTTTTTTTCTTTTTATTGTGCTTTAGATGAAGGTTTACAGAGCAAATTAATTTCTCATTTAACAATTAATACACATATTGTTTTGTGACATCGGTTGCCAACCCCACAGCATATTAACACTCTCCCGTTCTTGATGTTAGGTTCTCCATTTTCATTAGTCCAGCTTTCCTGACCCCTCCTTCCTTCTTGTTCTTGCCCCTCAGCTGGTGTGCCCATTTAGTCTCATATGTATGGTTGAGCTACGTGTATTATTGTTTGTTTTATGGGACTGTCTAATCTTTGGCTGAAGGGTGAACCTAAGGAGTGACCTCAGTACTGAGTTAAAAGGGTGTCTGGGGAATACCATCAGTTCTTGACCACATTATATCTCCTGAAATGATGGAATGTCAACCAATTCTCTTTGGTACAGAGACTTTGTGTATTCCTTCCATCTTCTTTTGATGCTTCCTGCATCATTCAACATGGACGACTCTTACTTGCCCTTTAATGTCATGTAAATTTGTCTTCACTTTGAAACGATTGAACCACCCCCTACTTGCAACAGATTCATCACAATCACCTTCACTTGCTGCATGTGCAGTTTTTAATTTATTGAAAAGGCTTCAAGCCGTTTTTTGCGCTGAAGTAAGGCTAAATAAGAGCCTTATGCACCTGTTCTGACTTACCTTCAAATTCAACTTAAAGACACAGTTAGGAATAGACCTCGTTTGTAACCCAGGGACTGCCTGTATACTCTTGCAGAGCTCAAAAATGTCAGCGTTTACACTATCATTTCCCTTCCTTTTCACTGTCCCTGCCTAGAATATGCAGGGCCAACCATATTTGATGCTTACTATTCAGTAAGCGGAGCCCTGGTGGCACAGTGGTAAAGAGCTCAGCTGCTAACCTAAAAGTCCGGCAGTTCAAGTCCACCAGCTGCTCCTTGGAAACCCTATGGGGCAGTTCTACTCTGGCCTATAGGGTCACTATGAGTCAGAATCGACTCAATGGCTGCAGGTTTTTGTTTTTTGTTTTTTTTTAAATCAGGAAGTGTGGAGCCCTGGTGGCACAGTGGTTAAGAGCTTGGCTACTAACTGAAAGGTCAGCAGTTGGAATCCACCAGCCGCTTCTTGGAAACCCTATGGAGCAGTTTTACTCTGTCTTATAGGGTCGCTATGAGTTGGAATTGACTCGATGGCAACGGGTTTGGTTTTGATTTTATTCAGTAAGCAGAGCCCTGGTGGCACAGTGGTTAAAGGGCTCGGCTGCTAACCGAAAGTTCGTTTGTTCAAACTCATCAGCTGCTCATCAAGAGAAAGATGTGGCAATCTGCTTCCGTAAAGATTACACCCTTGGAGGGAGAGTGCTGACACATTGCGGGGATAGCAACCAATGTCACAGAACAATCTGTGTATGAATTATTGAATGGGAAACTAATTTGCTGTGTAAACTTTCACCTAAAACACAATAAAATGTTGGGGGAAAAAAAGTATCAATATGGTTTAATTGCAACAAATATACCACAGGAATGTAAGATGTTAATAATAGGAGGAACAGTGTGCAAGGAAAGGGCAGTATATGGGAACTCTTGGCAATATCTGCACAATTTTTCTGCAAACCTAAAACTTCTAAAATTAAAGTCTATTAAAAATCATCTTTAATATGTTTATATAGAGATAGCTGCCTTCGAGTTGACTGCGACTCATGGCAACGATATATGCAACAGAACGAACCATTTCCTAGTTCTGCATCATATGTTTAGACTGTGTTTACAATAAAAATAAATAGTTTAAAAAAAAATTACAGCCTTGGAAACCCAATGGGGCAGTCCTAGTCTGTCTTACAGGGTCACTGTGAGTCAGAAACAACTGTACAGCAGTGGGTTTGGTTTGGACATCATGTGGGTAAGTGCTTTGCCCACTCAGAGCTTACCCTCTCCAGCACCTCTCAGCTTAGCGGCTACTAGAAAGGTCAGGTACACATGGCCCCAGCACCATGGAGATGGGTTAAGAAGAGTCGATGGATAAGCAATCTAGGACTGCCGTCTGGGTGTTGGTGGATCTATTTTGCGGTCTGTGTGAGGGCGGCAGGACTCAGTCCTTGTGGGCAATGTCTTACAGCAAATGTGAATACACAGGAGGAGAAACTAGTGGGTTAGGAGGTCTGCCATGTGAGGAGAAATCCCCCAAAGGCACACACCATTCTGAAGGGGATGGTGCAGCCCCGGTGGACCCTCAAAATGATACGCCAGAGGCAGGTGGCTCCAGCCAGAGCAGCCTCTGGAGCTACAGAATCCTGGCAAGTCCTCAGCCTGAACTTCCTCCCTCTGAAGCTTGTGGTCACTGCTAGGGCAAGGAAGAAAGAAGCTAACATTTATTGGTAAATCTACTTCATCCCAGATGAGAAGAACTAGGAATTAGACTCGGCCAAGGTCCTGAAAGATTAAGGGACTTTTAAATGTGCACCCTGTTTGAGGGGACATTGATGAAATTAATGTTTTTAATGTAAAAAATGCCATGGAGTTGACTCTGACTCGTGGCAACCCCATGTGTGTCAGAGTAGAACTGTGCTCCATGGAGTTTTCAGTGACTGATTTTTCAGAAGTAGAAGTAGTTCACCAGGCCTTTCTTCAAAGGCACCTCTTGATGGACTCAAACTGTTAACTTTTCAATTAGCAGCTGATGCATCAACCATTTACACCTGGTGGAAAATGCAGCAGCAGTTGGTGATGCCCGTCCGCATGACTTGGGTTCCCTCTGTATATCTCTTACAGGTTAATCTCTATTTATGCAAGCAAGTCTTCAAGAACTGGGCACACCTGATTGTGGTCGCTCATTGCCATTTTCCTACTAAAAGGAATCAGGTCTCCTTGGAGAAATGTTCGACTCTAGGTCAGGGACAGGAAATGTATAAGACAAATCTGGAACACCTTGTCATAGCAGAAAGCAAGAAAGACTACTGTGGTGGTGTCAAAAGGACATAGGACACAATTTAAAGAGGCTCCCACTAGCCTAAGATGGAAAAATATGAGCATCAAAAAGAATAACAAATCAAGAACTCAGACGTAAATCCATCCAACTATGGTCAACTGATCTTTGACAAAGGACCAAAGTCCATTAAGTGGGGGAAAGATAGCCTTTTTAACAAATGGTGCTGGCAAAACTGGACGTCCATCTGTCAAAAAATGAAACAGGACCCACACCTCACACCATACAAAAAAACTAATACAAAATGGATCAAAGACCTAAATATAACATCTAAAACAATAAAAATCATGGAAGAAAAAATTAGGGACAATTTTTATTAGGGACAATGCTAGGGGCCTTAATACATGGCATAAATACAATATAAACCATAACTAATAATGCACAAACACCAAAAGAGAAACTAGATAACTGGGAGTTCCTAAAAATTAAACACTTATCTCACCAAAAGACTTCACCAAAAGAGAACCTACAGACTGGGAAAAAAATTTTGGCTATGACATATCCAACAAGGGTCTAATCTTTAAAATCTATAGAATACTTCAACCCCCCCAACAACAAAAAGACAAATAATCCAAATAAAAAATGGGCAAAGGATATGAACAGACACTTCACCAAAGAAGACATTCAGGTAGCTGACACAAGGAAACGCTCATGATCACTAGCCATTAGAGAAATGCAAATCAAAATTGCAATGAGATACCATCTCACCCTGACATTACTGGCACGAATCAAAAAACAGAAAATAATAAATGTTGGAGAGGTTTCGTGGAGATTGGAACTCTTATACACTGCTGATGGGAATGCAAAATGGTACAACCACTATGGAAAACAATATGGCCCTTCCTGAAAAAGCTAGAAATAGAAATATCATATGATCCAACAACCCCAATCCTAGGAATATATCCGAGAGAAATAAGAGAAGTCACACAAATGGACATATGCACATTCATGTTCTTTGCATCATTATTCACAATAGCAAAAAGATGGAAACAGCTTAGGTGCCCATCAACCAACGAATGGACAAACTATGGCACATACACACAATGGAATACTACACAATGATAAAGAACAATAATGAATCCGCAAAATATCTTTACAACATGGATGAATCTGCAGGGCATTATGTTGAGTGAAATAAGTCAATCACAAAAGGACAAATATTGTATGAGACCATTATTATAAAAACCCGCAGAAATAAACAATTTTTGATGGTTAAAGGGAGGGGTAGGGTGAGGAAGGGAAATCCTAACTATACAGTAGACAAGTATTAACTCTGGTTAAGGAAAAGACAACACACACTATAGGGGAAGTCAGCACAGCTTGACCAAGGCAAAGTCATAGAAGCTTCCTAAACACATCCAAACACCTTGAGGGATCGAGTTACTGGGGCTGAGTGCTGGGGACCATGGTCTCACGAGACATCTAGCTCAATTGGCATAACAGTCATAAAGATGTTCTACATCCTACTTTGGTGAGTAGTGTCTGGGGTCTTAAAAGCTTGCAAGAGACCATCTAAGATACATCTGTTGGTCCCATCCTGTCCAGAGCAAAGGAGATTGAAGAAGACCAAAGACACAAGGAAAATATTAGCCCAAAGAACTAATGGACCACATGCACCACAGCCTCCACCAGCCTGAGCCCAGAAGAACTAGACTGTGCCCAGCTACCACCACTGACCGCTCTCACAGGGATCACAAAAAAAGGGTCTCAGAGCAGGAGAAAAATGTAGACCAAAGTTCAAATTCACAAAAAAAGACCCGGCTTACTGGTCTGACAGAGACTGGAGGAACCGCCCAGACTGTGGCCAACGGACACCCTGCTAACTCAGAAATGAAGCCACTCCCAAAGTCCACCTTTCAGCCAAAGATTACACAGGCCTATAAGACAAACAACAACACACGTGAGGAAGTGCTTCTTAGTTCAATTAGGTGCATGAAACTAAATGGGCAACACCTGCCCAAAAGCAAAGACGAGAAGGCAGGAAGGGACAGGAAAACTGGATGAATGGACATGGAACCGGGGTGGAAAGGGAAGGGGGGAGAGTGCTGACACATTGTGGGGATTGCAACCAGTGTCACAAAACAATTTGTGCATAAATTTTTCATGAGAAACTAATTGGTGCTGTAAACTTTCACCTAAAGCACAACTGCAGTGAATTGTGACACATCAGCTATGTTAACACTCATGAGTTCATTTGATACCTAAAAAAAAAACCCTCACGGGTCACCTTTGGAGCATGCTAAAGAACCAAATCATTATTCTGATAACTGCATTAAAAGAAAAGTATCTTGCGTGCACTCTAACTCAGGTATAATTGATGAAGGAAAGTTCTTTTTTAGAGAAGAATTACACCTAACAAATGTAAAAATAATGATAGAATCTTAATGTTATAATCAATGTAAGTAATGATCATTAACAGATGCTAAAACCATTAACTAATGAGGAACTTTATAATGGAAAGATCAGACCAGCAGCACCTAAACCCACAGTTCAATCTTAACATCACAAAAAAAGAGAAAATCTGACACTATGTGCTTCCTGCCGTGGTGCAGAGTAACACCCAGGAGCTACTCTCCCCCCAGAATTGACCCTGAATCTGATCAAGCACTGATGTCTAACTATTAGTTCACAGAAAATGGAAGGATAAATAAATATGTTACATGACATCATAACTGGGTTTTGCACCAACCGCACTACTTGCGTTTTGGGCCAGATAATTCATTGGAAAGACTTAACAGCTGCATCAACAAATGCAATGCGTGAACTTTCTTTCGATCCTAATTCAGACAAACCAAATGTAAAAAACAAAAAAACCATTAGACTCAGAGAAATTTGAACACTGGATATCTGATCATATTAAGGAATTACCGTCATTTTTTAGATATGATAATAGAATTATTATTATGTTTAAAAAAAGAAGTCCTTGTCTTTTAGAGATATGTTCTGAAGAATTTATAAAGAAATTATGCAATATCTAGGGTTTATTTCAAAATGATCCAGTGAATGGCAGAGCAAAGGGTAGGAGGATGGATGAAACTAGATTGACCATATATGGACAGTTGTTGAAGCTGGGTGGTGGGTATATGGGGTTCATTATACTATTCACTCCACTTTTATATATGTTTAGACTTCTTCATTGTAAAAAATGTACAAAAAGAAGGAGTCAGGCACAGCTTCCTGACCCAGCTCTGTGTGAAAGACCTCACCAGCTCTGCACAGAGCAGAGAGCTGAGAGGTGGGGTTGTAGCAAGGGCTTTAGGAGTGAGAGGCTCCACATTGTCACAAGGGAGAAAGGATGAGTTTGAGTCATAGGCTCAAATATGAATCATAGGCTCAAAATATTTAACCTTAGGGGGCATAGCCTCTATGCTACGTAACGACTATTCCGATGTTTGGCACACCCGAGTACAACTACGTTAGACTGCACACCTTGGGCAGTGGGCTGACTGTGCTGTGGTCACTGAGAGGAGAGGTGGATGTCAGCGAGGCCTCTGGTTCTGTGCCAAGAACGATGTGTTTTTGGTCATGGACAAAAGGCTGATCAGCCTCAGAGCATCCGATTAAAACTAAAAATAAAACCCATGTCCTGCTGAGATTGGAGGGTGCTCATGATATGGTCACCTAACCAGGCAGTCTTGCTAGTGAAACAAGGCACCTATTGCACTCCAGAAACAAGGAGAGAGGTGTGGACGAGATCCCTTGAAGCCTGGGTCTACTTTTATAAAGTGTGTGGGTGCACCGGCCCATGCAAGGGTTGTTTTGGCGGTGGTAGTGGGAGGTTTAGTGGTGACATGGGTGTGTTTCATTAGCTTCTTATCAGCATTCCTTTTGCCTGTCACAAGGTTGTGGTAAATATGGGAGGCACTCAGATTGCCAGGGAAGCTGAGAGTGAGCAGGTCAGCCCTGAGCAAGGCTTCCCTGGCCCCAGACTATACAGGTCTCCTGACTGTCCAGTAGCAGCCAAGTGCCAACATCACCCTTCACCCTAGCGGGCTGAGAGAGGGACCACCGCGTAGGACACCTTTTGTGATTATCTCCCATGGAATGAGGAGGGGGTACCTTGTGGGTCACAGGGAATAACTGACATATCTGCCACCCAAAGGATGAAAGGGCGAGAAAGCTTTGTGACTCAAACTCCTCTGAGGCCCAAAGTGAACAAAAAACATCTAGACAGAGGACCATAAATGGGGCTCGTCTCCTAGAGGAACTCAGCAGTGTAAAAAGTTATCCTTAACCAGAAAATAACACTACACACGCACACACGCACAGCACTGAAAGAATCCTGGGACAGGTCAATTCAATTTGTTGTCAATATTGGTGAGTCTCAGAATGAAACCCTCTGAAACCCCTTCATTCCCTTCCCTTTCCCCTGCCACACTCCTAACCAGGGCTTAGAATGGTTCCTTCCAGTTTGAACCACTGCTGAGAATTTGCATTTCTAGCAAGTTCCCGGGAAGTTATACAGAAGATGCAGTTTTTGTTAGGAGCAGAACAAACTAGTTTGAAGCCCTGCTCCTAACAAAGACTCCACGTGGCCAAGTTCAGCGCCACTCAAGGAAGAAGTGGCTGGAACAGGGTTGCTTGAGGAGGAAAAAGAACGAGGTGGCAGACGTCAGAAGCCAACAGTCGGCCCTAGGGAGGAGATTCAGGAAAGAGGAGGCTGCATGCCTCTTCGGGTCAGAGGACTAGGAAATGAGGACACAACTGTCTCCAAAACCTCCTGGTAGCTCTTCTGAACATAACAGGGGTCACCAGCCCCCAGACGGAACAATTTGCTATATGATACAAGTCAATTAGTGGGCAGCACACATGTTCACATTTCCTGCTCAGCCCTATCTCTTCTCGGAACTGAATGAGCCCCTTCAAACAACAGCCGTCTGGAATCCTGTCAGCTTCCTCATTCCCCCCAGAGACAGTATGAGTACGTGTTAACTTGTTTCCCGATTATAACCATCCAAAGTCATTCATGTCAGGTCAGCCCCTTCCTACCACATCTGTGGAGGGGCACACACACACACACACACACACACACACACACACAAACAAATTGTTTCTAAGAATAGCAAGGTGCCATGTGGTACCCCCTGGTGGGTCTGATCTCGTTATCGTAGCTTAGGATTCATGTGCCAAGGATGACAAAAGAACCCCAATTGCCTTCCTTTATTTCATAATTCAGTGTTTCCCAACTTGCGATCATTCATTTTGGGAAAGAGCTGGCAAAAAAAACCCATAGTATTTCTTCCAGCAACCTGGGTGGCAAGAGATGAGAAAGTTGACTCTGGTTGGGTCACACACATATTGCTTTAGTATGCCAGGGGCTTTGCCTGTTAACACTTCCCTTTCCTTGATGAAGGCTTGCATTATTATTTTTTAAAATGGAAATCTGAAATAAACCTATAGCTATCATCTAGCACAAGGGAGAGCCTGTCATCTGAGTCCCATGGATCAAGGACAGAGGGTCGGTACTCCGTGTTTGTTCAGGGCATGGGTGTGGCTTTTCAACGGTGGGATGACAGCTCTGATTCAAGGAGCAGCGTGCCGGCCCTGTGTGCTGGGAAAGGGCTAAGAGAGAAGGATGGCCAACGGGCACAAGCCAAGACTTTCTCAGTGTTTGGGTCTCAATGGAAATCTCAGAAGTGACTGACAAACATGCTGCAGAAATCCTTTCTCCCATTTCACACTTGAGCCTTGAGCACATGGGGTACCTTAGCAGTCCCTGTCATTTTTGGTTTTAAACAATGGAGCAAAGGTACTGATGTGGCCGACCTGTCCCAAGTATTGATAACATTCACAAATGCCTCCTTTTCTGTCAAAAATAGAGAGGGACCCAACAGGGACATGGCACCTCTGCAAAGCAGAGACAAGCCACATGTCTCACTCAATGTTTAAAGCAAAGAGGAGAAACACACTGAAAAATGGTTTGGAACAAATAAGTACAATGGAGACCATTTCGGGGGGAGTTGACGTTTGTCTAAAATGAAAAAAAGTAAGCGCATTTTTCCAAAGCATCTAATTGGGAAATAGCTACCCTCTCTTGTATAATATTCAATTTTCAAAAGAAGACTTAAAAAAAAAAAAATCTTGCTATTCACCAAACTTAACGTTGCTTTTACCTCTGTCTCCAATTAGGAGGAGGGTGGGAATGGGAGCTGGTTGTGATTCCCTCTCAAATATGGGTCTCTCCTGTGGATGACACAAAGTCTATCTTTGGGTGTCTTAAGGCCCAGAAACTCCAAATTATCCAAGCATTTACCCAGATCATATCAGCTACAGTAGGGGAAGCCAAGTCTCAGAGAACTCCAGTAGAACTCTGAACCCTACCCAACTGGCTGGAAGAAGTACTTGATGAACCTCAGCATGCCCCGCTCCCATAAAGCACTCTGACCTGGACCCTCGAGTTGAGCACTTGGGAATTTCACTTCCAGGACCACCAGGAAAGAGCAGGGAAACAGGTTCAGGGTGCAGCCCTGTGGTGCCCCTGCCCTTGCCAGCCTGATTCTTCTAGTGGTCTGATCACTCTAGTCCCCTCTGTTGTGTCTCCATCTGCACAACAGACCTCTGGCTGGAGTTGGGACTGATTCATACATCCTAAAGCAAAATGGTCTTCAGGGCCATGGTGTATCTCTTAGTTAATGCTATGAGAAGTAGTGGTCAAGTTTTAATAAGCTCAAAGAATCCAAGTAGGAAGTCAAACAATGTGAGCCCCATTTTTGCCTCAGCCACCTTTTTCCCAGAGTAGGACTGCATGAGGAGGCCACCCTCGTCACAACCATGGGCTTGCTCAGCTCTGTGAGTTCTTCCAAGGTGAGAAGAGCCATCTTTGAAACACAGCCTTCAACCAGACAAATCTTTCCTAGTGGCCATTTCCTGTAAGAGACCAGTTGCCCTGAAGCCTGCTGTGTGTGGTGCCTTCCTTTTGTAACAGTACTCATCACAGTTGTAGTTTTACGTATTTGTGTGACTATATGACAGGTGCCAGTCTCCCACACTGTGCGATGAGTTCACTAGGGCCAGCACAGGATCTCCTTTTACTCGACATTGCAGTGCCCGTGCCTAGTACACAGGATGGCCTGTATTAAGTGCTTAAATGCTTGTTGGATTCATATTTATTCATGAAATGAGCAAAACATGATGCTTTAGTATTCTCAATGACTTTCCTTGTTTAACCACTCAAATGAGTAAGTTTAGGAATAATGTTAACTCTAACCAACATTATTTTCACTTGTAAACTTGCAAAAACCAACTAATTAACAACCTTGTCATTTCATAACAGAACAGTATCACCGTACTTCCCACCTTAATTTCCCTAATTGAAATTTTTGAAGTAATTATTTGTTTTAAATTCTTATTTAGTTAGTTATTGAGCACCTACTACATTGGCTCCAGTAACTGACAGAATACCAATTGAGATGTTTCAGCAAATGGATGCAGTGCTGGAGGAGCTCACTCACCTCTGCCAAGAAATTTGGAAGACAGCTACCTGGCCAACCGACTGGAAGAGATCCATATTTGTGCCCATTCCAAAGAAAGGTGATCCAACAGAATGCAGAAATGATCAAACATCAATATCACACGCAAGTAAAATTTTGCTGAAGAGAATTCAAAAACATTTGCAGCAGTACATTGACAGGGAACTGCCAGAAATTCAAGCCGGTTTCAGAAGAGGACATGGAACCAGGGATATCATTGCTGATGTCGGATGGATCTTGGATGAAAGCAGAGAATACCAGAAAGATGTTTACCTGTGTTTTACTGACTATGCAGAGGCATTCAACTGTGTGGATCATAACAAATTATGGATGACATTGCAAAAAATGGGAATTCCAGAATACTTGTGTTCATGAGGAATCTGTACATAGTCCAAGAGGTAGTCGTTCGAACAGAGCAAGGGTATACTGCGTGCTTTAAAATCAAGAAAGGTATGCGTTAGGGTTGTAGCCAATCACCATACTTATTCAATCTGTATGCTGAGCAAATAATCTGAGAAGCTGGACTCTATGAAGAACATGGCATCAGGATTGGAGGAAGACTCATTCACAACCTGCAATATGCAGATGACACAACCCTGTTTGCTGAAAGTGATGAGAACTTAAAGCACTTACTGATGAAGATCAAACACTACAGCCTTCAGTATGGATTATACCTCAGCAAAAAGAAAATAAAATTTCTCACAAATGGACCAATAAGCAACATCATGATAAATGGAGAAAAGATTGAAGTTGTCAAGGATTTCATTTTACTTGGATATACAATCAACATCCACAGAAGCAGCAGATATCTTTGACACACTGCACTGGGCAAATCTGCTGCAAAAGACCTCTTTAAAGTGTTAAAAAAGCAAAGATGTTACTTTGAGGACTAAAGTGCACCTGACCCAAGCCATGGTATTTTCAATCACCTTATATGCATGTGAAAGCTGGACCGAAGAATTCATGCCTTTGAATTACGGTGTTGGTGAAGAATGTTCAATATACCATGGACTGCAAGAAGAACAAACAAATCTGTTTTAGAAGAAGTACAGCCAGAATGCTCCTTAGAGGATGGTGAGACTTTATTTCACCTACTTTAGACATGTTAACAGGAGGGACCAGTCCCTGGAAAAGGGCATCATGCTTAATAAAGTAGAGGGTCAGTGAGAAAGAGAAAGACCCTCAACAAGATGGACTGACGCAGTGGCTGCAACGATGGGCTCAAGCATAACAATATGAAGATGGCACAGGACCTGGCAGTGTTTCATTCTGTTGTACATAGTGTCACTACGAGTCGGAACCGACCCGACGGCGCCTAACAATAACTGTATTGGTACGATCTTTTTACATAATCTAATTCTCTTATCAACTCTTTATAATAGGACTTTTATTCCTAATTTACAGATAAGGGAACTGAGATGCAAGGATGTTAACTTTTTCAAGCAACTGATGCTCGTATCAGGGGTTTTCCGCTCACAGAGCTAGTTCAAAGGCAAAAACAACGCCATTATTTATTTGTTCTGTTCACAACTGTCTATGGAGAAGGCTGTGGGAAAGCAGAAATTTTGGACATACCCATGACTACACTTGGCATGTTTTTAAGAATGGTCAATTCTCTATCATTAAAGAAAAAAAATTTTTTTTACCTCCTTTTTAATCAGAGCTGAATCACTGGTTCCAACATTTCCTGTTATTCATACCCCCCACCCCCTAGGATAACTGGGAGGTACTTGCACACACTCTGAGTCATTTCCCACAATTCCTGTTGCTTCACTGAGACCCGGTGTGCCTTTAACTACTTCACGGGTCCTCCAACCACCTCTCTTTAGCTTATCTAAAGGTGAGTATTCCCTAAAGGAGAAGGCTTTTATTCAGGACATGGAATTCCCTTTCTGATGTCAGGAAAAGTGCGTCCTGAAACATAACCAGCTCAGGAAACGAAACGGCGGTGGCTTTTAGTCTTATCCGAGTTCTCATAATGCAGTATAGTGGGAGGCAGACAGAAAAAAATGAGCAAGAGCTTGGGATATGAAAAGTTGAATCCCTTTCCCGTTCCTAAGTCTTATCTTTAGGGGCTGATGAGCACGAATGAGCTAATATACATGAAAGCCTTTTCTAAACTGCATCATGCAAACAATATTTATTACATTTGCCATTAATTTGAGGAACATTAAAAACATCAAAGATTTAAAATGGGGACTTGGGGATTATCTGATGGTAGGAATTGTTCTCATTCATTTTTTGACAAAGAATAGTGCTGTCTTCATTTGTAAACTGGCTGTGTAAATTAATTTGAGAGCTGCCTGTGATAGTGGAATAGATGCAGTTGTCAAAGACATAAACCTGGTGATTAGACTAAGTTTCTCAGGAAAGGGACTGGATCTCTGCTCTTGATATTCCTGGTCCCTTGCTAGGCAGTACATGGCAAAATTGAATTTCCAGTGAACGGTTGTTGAATGAATGAGTGAATAAATGACTTAACCTCTGAGCCCGTTATCCATCTGTAAAACAAGGATGTCATTTATCTAATGTGGCATCATGAACTTTAAATAACGGCTGATGTTATAGCGCTGAGCAGAGTGCCTTGTGAACGTTCAATAAATGTTTGAGTCTTTCCCTTTCTCCCTCCTTCTTGTGATTCTCACGTTGCTTTTTGAGGTTCTCCCTTGCTATGTGAGGATGAGACTGACATATGCTTCGTGCTCCCCACACAATGAACAGGGCTTGTCAGAGCAGTGCTGCATTTCCAGAACCCTGCACCTGCCAGCTTCCCTCAGCTGGTTCTCAGCATTCCCTCGGCTACATGATACAACTAAGGATCCCACTTCAGACCCTTTTAGAGATTTCTGGTATGCAGGAGATTCTGAGTCACCCAATGCATTCACCTCTGGTGCCCAAACCTTTCCTTCTACACGCAAGGATTCTAATCGTAAGCACTGCCCCGGACTGCATTTCTCCAGGTTAAGTTCAGGTCCGCTTAGAATGGTGAGACTGATGGAATGGGCACTCAACAAATGCTGTCAGCCCTTGTTTTATTTCTGCAGGCTTCAAATTTCTTAATGATTTTTCTCTTAGCAGGACAAAAACTTGAGAGATACAGTCTAATAGGGCAGCTGGGAAAATATCCCATAGGAAAACTTTGGCCCCACAAACAGCTCAGGTTCAGTCCCTTCTTGGCACTGGATAGAAGGAGTATAACAAAGAAGTGGGGAGCTGGCGGCGAACAGGAAGGCTGGGTTAGAAGCCCAGTCTTTGGAAGAGAAGGAACCAGCTGTTAAAGAGTCCTAGTCAAAAAAGCAGTGCTTGTTAAAGGGCCGTATGAGCTGGGAGGCTCCCTGGGCAAATGTAGGGAATCGAGGGAGAATGAGACAGAAAAAAAGGAGGGGAAAACCAGTGAACGGGGTATCATGATTTGGGAAACTAGATAATGAACAGGTCATCTGAATGAAGATCACTCTCAACCACTAAGCTAGAAAGCCAGTTCCCTGCCAGAGCTGAGACCTACTCAACGCAATAAAATATCCGTGTCTCTCTGGGGTGGTCACACTTGCAGCTAAACTTGTCATGGGACTAAGACTATATGGAGGAAGGCTGTGGAAATACCTGAATGTATTCAACAGACCAAACCAGACAGCTTGAGCATAACTAGCCAGACTGAGTCACTAAACACTAAGGAAAACCAAATGCTAGTGAAGGTACCTCTACCCTATTATAATTATATGGTGAGAACTGCCCCCAAAGCTAGATCTGTGTAGAAATTCAGAAGGTGAGCAGATGCTAAGGTGGGAAAGATGATTAGCTGTAAGCCAAGTGGGTTATGAAATAGGCAAGTGAAAGAAGACCTAAATAAATGGAAAGACATCCGTGTTCATGGAATGGAAGACTTAAGAACAAAGTAGGTGGGCTCACACTTCCTGATCTCAAAATGTGCTCTGAAGCTACGGTAATCAAAACAGTCTGGTACAGGTATAAGGACAGACACACAGACCAATGGAATAGAATTGGAAGTGCAAAAATAAACCCATACATCTATGGTCAATCGATTTCTGTCAAGGGTGCTAAACCCATTCAACTGGGAAAAAATAGTCTCTTCAATTAATGGTGCTGGGATAACTGGATCTCCACAGGCAAAAGAATGAGACCTATACCTCACACCATACATGAAAATTAACTGAAAATGGTTAAGAACTAAAACCAAAAAACGCTTAGAAAACACAGGGATAAAGCTTTCAGACCCTGTTTTTGGCAATGGATTCTTAGATATGATACCAAAAGCACAACCAACAAGAGAATTTGGAGATTCAGAATCCAGAGAGTGTGGCCAACACCTAGAGTCTGGAGGGCAGGGCATTTGTCTAAATGGCCTCAGAGAAGAGGATTATTTTCAAGCCTTGTGGCCTAATGTAACATGTTCTGCTGACTTGCTTGGTGCCTCTTATCCCTTCTTTCCCTCCAATTTCTCCCACTTGTAATGGAAATGTCTAGCTTATGCCTGTTCCACCATTGTACTTTGGAAGCAGGTAACTTGTATTCTAGATTTCACAGACGAGGAATTTTTTTGGATTTTGGACTTGGAGTTGATTTAAGACTTTTGTGATATGATGGGGTGAATGTGTTTTACATGTGACAAGAACATGAATTTTGGGGGGCCAAAGGGTAGAATGTCATGGATTGAATTGTCTTCCCCAAAAATAACTGTCAACTTGGCTAGCTCATGATTCCCAGTATTGCGTGACTGTCCATCAGTTTGTCATCTGATGTGATTTTCCTGTGTGTTGTAAATCCTACCTCTATGATGTCAATAAGGCATGATTAGCGGCTGTTATGTTAATGAGACAGGTTTCAATCTACAAGATTAGGTTGTGTCTTAAGTCCATCTCTTTTGAGATACAAAAGAGAGAAGCAAGCAGAGAGACAGGGGGACCCCATACCACCAAGAAACAAGAACCAGGAGAATAGCGAGTCCTTGACCCAGGGTCCTTGCGCTGACCTGGGATCCTTGACGGGGGAAGACTGATGACAAGGACCTTCCCTCAGAGCCAACAGAGAGAAAAAGGCTTTCCCTGGAGCTGGCACCCTGAATTCAGACTTCTAGCATCCTAGACCATGAGAGAATTTCTCTTTGTTAAAGCCATCCCCTCGTGGTATTTGTTATAGCAACACTGGGTGACTAATACAGGACTTCATCAAAGTGAAAAACTTTTGTGCATCAAGGGGCGTTATCAAGAAAGTGAAAATACAACCTACAGAACTGGAGAAAATATTTGGAAACCATGTATCAGATACAGGTTTAATATCCAGAATATATAAAGAACTCCTACAACTCAAGAAAAAAAAAACCCAAAGGACTTGAATAGACATTTCTCCAAAGATATACAAATGGCCAATAAGCACATGAAAAAATGCTCAAGGTCATTAGTCATTAGGGAAATGCAAATTAAAACCACAGTGAGCAATGAAATACCACTTCTCACCCACTAGGATACTAGGATGGCTATCACCAAAAAAGGAAGGAAAAAAAAAGTGTTATTGAGTTATGTTGAGAAATTGAAACACTCATCCATTGCTGTGGGAACGTAAAATGGTTTATTCTTTATGGAAAACAGTTTGGCAGTTCCTCAGAAAGTTAAACATAGAATTACCATACGGCTCAGCAATTCCACTCCTAGGTGTATAACCAAAGAAGCAAAAGCAGGGACTCAAACACATACTTGTACACCAATGTTCACTACAGCATTATTCACAACAGCCAAAAGGTGGAAACAACCCTCGTACCCAACAGATGAATAGATAAAATGTGGCATATACATACAATGGATTATTCAACCATAAAGAAAAATGAAGTTCTGATACATGCCACAACATAGATGAACCTTGAAAACATGGTACGTGAAAGTAGCCAGACACCAAAAGACAAATATTGTTATGATCCCACTTATATGAAATATCTAGAAATGCACAGAGACAAAAGTAAATTAGTAGTTACCAGTGGCTGGGGGGAATGAAGAGTTATTACTTAAAATAATACTAATAATGATAGTTAACTATACACACAGAGAAATAAAAACGAATGCAGAGAAATCTTTTAGGATTCAAAGATGCCCTCGTTTGGAGTAACACATAGCCAAAGTAAGTATAAACACAATCCAAAACCAAACCCGTAGCCATTGAATTAATTTTGACTCACAGTGACCCTATAGGACAGGGTAGAACTGCCCCACAGGGTTTCCAAGGCTATAATCTTTACGGAAGCAGACTGCCACATCTTTCTTCCGTGGAGCAGCTGGTGGCTTCAAACTGCCAACCTTTCAGTTAGCAGCCTAGCACCCTTACCACCAGGGATCCTTAAAGTAAGTATAAAAAACCCTAAAAGGGAACAGAAGCTGCATTTCTCTAAGAGCAAACTTGACTGGCATTTAAACAAGAATTCCAGTTCAGATTGGTGGAGGAAGCACTCAATAAATCTGGGCAAGTATGTGTTTTATTGTTATAAAGTAATTAAGTTACTGAACATGCTGTCTCCTTAAATTGAGAGGTGCATATTTTGTCTCTGGAGAAATGTCAGCAGAGGACAGGATTTACTGTGCTGTTAAAAGTGAAGGAAAAATCATTACTGTGGAAGTGAAGGGTTAGAGGTAGGAAATGAAGTGGTTTCACTCTCAAGGAATGGTGCATGGCTCCAGGGCAAACTGACTGCTGCTCTACCTCTGTTATCTGCCCTCACTGTGATCCTCCAAAACAGCAAAGCAGCATCGGTTTGTAGTACTGCTCCCATTAACCATTCTTCCCATGCAACACTGTTCATGTGAAGCTCTTCTCTCAGTGACTTGAACTATGATTTATGTGAGTTTTCCATGTACCATGCCTAAGTATTTTCCTCTTTCCTATCAATTTGGCTCTGAGTATCTCTTTAGCAAGGCAGCCCAATGGGAGAAACACAGAATCCTAAATACTACCATCTTCAGTGCCTTCTGTCTGCTAGGGGGCAGGGAAGGGGAGCCAGTCCCAATTTCAGAATTTTGGGTTTGGTCATGCAAATACCACATAAACAGAACCTTGCTTTAGGGTCTTGAGTGTAGTCTCCAAAGTTTGAACCCTAAGATTCGCTCCCCTCTGGTGGCACCTCCTAAAACGCACAGTCCTGCTGCTACTCCATCCAACACAGCTAAAAAGAATAGATTAATCTGCAATTTGATTCGAAGCCAATGATCCAGAAGTCTGGATTATTTAAGATTGTTTTCAGGCTCTCTTATTTTGTTTTTAACATGCTTTTTGACCAGGGAAAAAAGGGGCATTCAAATAAATTTCTTTGTAATTTAAGATTCGATCAAAGAAATGGTGAGTGAGAGACCGAAACCAACAGCCACATGATTTAGGATAATCACCTATCTCTTAAAGACATACACAGACGCATATGCAAAGAAATGTGTATGTGTGTCTGTGTGTAATGGAGATCGAAACTGACAGAAAAATCCTCCTTCCATTATAAAATGGATAAAATATCACTAAATTTTTGTTGTAATATAGAGTCAAACTAAAAAAGAACAGGAAATGCCCAGTGCCATCAAGGAACAAAGAAATGGAAGTCTGAAATATAAGCCTTAGGGACAGGGAGTTGCGGACAGGAAACATGGCTTTGGGTCCATGCAAGAGAGAGGACCTAGAACAGAGACTGCTGCGTAAGGCATAGACCCTCAAAGTGCTCCTCGAATCCTCATACACCGCCAGAACACGGCCTGCCAGCCCAAACACAAACTTCGGTTAGGGCTTTGGGGCAGCATGTTGAAGTTACCTGGGAAAAACAAACACCCACACACAAGTGTTGTAGTAGATTTACACTACAAGACGAGGAGGAAAAAAAAAAAATTGGTCCCAAACCCTGGCATCACTGAGGCCCTTGCACAAGCAAGCCTCAAAGTACTCTGTAGCAGCACCTGCAAAACCCTGGGACACAGCCCATGCACAGAACAAACAACCCTTGCTAAAGATGAGTTCATGTGCCTGAAAACCCCATGAGGAAGCAAACCACCATTAGGGAGAGTCAGCAGATGTAGCTGATAAAAAAATTAGCACTCCAAGAACTGAAGAAAATAGAATAAAGACTATAAAATAAATGACTAAAATAATTTTAAAAGAATAGAAACTATAAAGTATGAAAAAAGAATAGTCAAATTCGAAAAGCAAAGTCAAAGCCAACTTCAAAAATGAGTAGTCAGTGAAATTAGAAATGAGATAAACAACACATTACACAGGGCTGAGAACAAAATTAGCGAGATAAATACAAAGAAGTTACAGAGAAATAAGTATTTTTAAAAAATCTGAAAAGAAGATAGGCTCAATATAGGCCTAAAAGAAATCCCAGAAGGGAAGAACAGAGAACAGGGGTGGGATAAGATCCAACAAAGTGAGAACGTCCAGAGTCGTCTTAGTGAAGAACAGTAAGAGCTGGACAAGAGGAACAAATATACATCCATATCTAAACATAGAAGTGGAACCCCAATATCAAAGACAAAACAATGAACTCATTGGGGGAAAATGAATTCATACTTGTTATAAATACTCAAATAATTCAGAAGTATATTTGGTATAGCCATGCCTTCCATTGATGCAGATACACTAATACACAGAGATAACTATTAGATTTCAGAATGAGCAGCAAATGCTACCCAGTGGTCTCTGACACTCTAAATGTCCTGTGGTAAAGGGCTTAGCTCAATTTCAGAAAACCTTAACTTATTCTGAAATCTGTCAGCTTAAACAGGCTCAACAATCTACGGCCACACATCCAGGGCCACCAAACTATTTATGTAAAGTGAGCCCCAGATTTTTACTCTAAATTTCACCAGACTATATACTACTCTACTGTACTGCTCCTGTCAATTTTTCTCAACGCCAATTAAAAGTGTTGATTTTTACTACTCAGTTCATCCAGCAATAAAGTACCCAGAATTTATTTTGATGACAAGAACCCCATCTTGTGGCAAAATGTTTCACAACCAAGTTTGGCCATACACTGCATTGCCATCCTCATTCTGAAGATAAATCCTTGTTGAGAAGTTATCATTTTATCTGCTTCACCAGACAGAATTTCTAACCCAGCATTTATCTTGTGTCTGCAATGGCACCAGACTATGCAGTAAATCCGTGGAGCACAGTAATTCTGGGGCTTTGTGAGTTATTTTCAAGTGAAAGCTAGAAGTCTTTGTGCAGCTTACCGCAGGAATATTTTAAGAGAAAAGCAAACACTGACTCGGGGTTAGCTTCTGAAATGTTATCATCTGTTCATCCTAGGTATGGTCCAGATATCTACTTTCTGCAAGATGAACTCACTTTAACTAAAACATTCACAAGACAAAAACTCCCCAAGACCCACAACAAATGACACCTAGTTATTACCATACATAACAAAGCTACCCCACACCTGTATTTCATTTTATTCAAAAGGTAATCCTCTAAAAGTCAGCTTTTAATCAATCTTTCCCTACCCCCTATTTTAAAAGACAGCAAGACTAGATTCTAGAATAAATATTGTCTTCTGTTTCACCTTTAAAAGGAATGTCCTTCCGCACTGTCTTCTCCCACTATCCCTAGGTTCCCATTTTGCTTTCCAACTTAAAAAGATTTTGAAAAGTCTTATCGCTAATGAGCTAAAAAATGTTACGTACAGAGCACAATGCATGTGGCTCAATGAATATTAGCTATTATTATTGTTTTTATTGTTATTACCATTATTCTTAATGACAATAGAGCACTGAAAAGAATAAGAGATCCCAAAAATTGTTTATTTGTTCATTTATCTTGCTCATTGTCAAAGCCTTGAAGAAAAACCCCGTTCAAACAGGAAGCCAAATTATTTATCAAAAGCCAAACTGAAATAATATTTTTCTCCCCTCAAAACCCCTGTTCTTTTTAAAAAGGGTGCAAAAAGACAGTAGGTTAATATTAAAACAGCTTTTTATTTGTTAATGTCACATGCGAAATAAGCAAGTTATACTATCTTAAAAAACACAACTAATGCATTTTAACAGAGAAGCCCTTCCCTCCTCCCCTTACAGCCCTCCCCCTCTGTTCCCCTCATGAATTAAGAATCTAAGAGAAGTAACCATAAAACAAAGTTTTGCGGAATCCTTCATCCAGAGTGCTTACATGATGATTAGGTTAATATTGCCTTCTTACAAAATTTCTCTTTTCTATTTAAAAAAAATTTTGTAACCTTGATTGCTTATTATAAAAATTTCAGTACAAAAGTTCAATATATTGAAAACTGCTTTCCCATCCCTCACAGCACCGTTATATATAGCAGAGAATAATCAAGAGCAGATTGCTAATCTAGATGGAGCAATCTTCAAATTAACCCAGACACACAGTGGTTTATTCCCACCCTCCCCCACCCCATAAGAACTTAAAAAAACACACATACAAAAAATGTAAAAAATTGGAGGGACCCTTTCCAAACAACAGTACACAGTTAGTTCAGTGTCAATAATTCACATCTTGCAACAAAGTGTATGGATATTTCTTTTACAAAACTTTCAGTGTCAAAAAGGAAATTAAGGCCATCAGATTCGCAGCTTAAAAATTCACATAAAGGAAATATAAAAATACTCTGTGCTTCGAGAAGGCTCTGCACTGTATGTAGGTAAGGATTACCATACTTCTTTATTTTGAGGAAGACAGTTGACTTGAGAAGTTTACATAATTGCACAGCTTCTGTTGGATGCTCTTGGGGTTCCCTGATGAGGAAAACAGAAAGAAAAGTTAGTGCTAAGAAAACGGATCACAGTATTTTAAAGTAAGACGATACGTTTTAAAATAAGGGAGACTACAAATCCATACCACCCGTTTCAAATGGACCCTTAACGTTTCGTCTCACTTATCCTTTTTAACCTTTTCTGATGGGCTTCTTCCCTAGAATACTGCAACAAATTCCAGAACCACGATTCTCCACTCTGGCTGCACATTCAGCGCCTGACTTGCTTAAGAAGAAATTCTGATCTAGGTCTCTAGATCAATTAAGTGAAAATCACTCATTTAACTGGAGAAGGGCATCTGAGTGTGTGTGTATGTATCCCTAAGTAATTCTAATACGCAGTTCAAAGCTTAAAACCACTGTTCAATAGACTCCATTTACAAAACAGGAAACAGGAGATCAGTGGACTCTGTTCTAAACAACCCCATCAGAGAGGGCAGTTTGCTAGATCCTGACCGTCCACATCCCAAGGCATTTTGCATTGGATTTATCCTTGAATGTGAAGTCAAAAGGGCCCCTGTGTTCATTTCTTTTTATCACCCATTAATTCCTTAAAAGCTCACAATATGACTTGTGACTCACTACTCAGCTAGACTGAAACTGGTCTCTTGATGGTCACCAAAGAAACTTCCTTATCAACTTGCAAGGCCTATTTTTGGCCTTTATCCTTAACTCTCTGAAGCATCTGACACTGCTGACTAGCCCTCAGCCTCAAAATCCTCTTCTCTGCTGGTAGCAAAAACCATCTCCTACTCACTCGTCTTGAAGGTCTTATCTACAGAGTTCTTCCAACTGTTCCTCCTCCCCCTTTACCCACTAGCTGTGGATATTCATGGTCAGTCTTTGGTCTTTGGTTTCTCTTTCTCCCCAAATACTACTCTACTTATTCTCAGAGCTTCCACCATCACCTCTTTATGGCTCTGAATCTGAATTCCATGCCTTCTCTTCTCAGTTTACCAACATACAAATTTCCAACAGTTTAGCAGACATCTATATTCTGGCATCCTATTATCACATCAAAAGTCACTGATTTATAATTTATCATTTTCACTCTCAAAACTGATCTGCCCTTCCATCTTCCGGACCTTGGTATCATTATTTTCCCTGACCACAAAAACCTCACTCATCTTTCCCTTCTCTTTTTTTCTTCTCCTGCCCTCACGTTCAGTCACTAAGCCTTATTACTACATTTATACACTTCCCTCAGTGTGTCTGCAGTCTCCCTTCTTGAGTCAATCCCTCTCTGATTCAGCTTGCCCAGTGATATTCTAAAATGTGGCTCTCAATTTCAAAACTATGTGCGTTCAAGACTGGACAAGTATCATTTCCCAGAATCTTCTCAATGACTCCGGGAATCTCATGCTCTAAGCCACTTGTGTGGCATCCTGACATATCTTTTATATTGTTATTTTAGTTCTAGTCATTATGATGTTTCTCATCAAGGGCAGAAAATAGATCTTATGCTTTTTTCTTGTTGACACCAAGTCTAAAGTATCTGTTCTTAAATATTCCTCCAAAATGTATAAGGCGGCATGCAGACCACCACAAATTCAGTCTACCTCACATAAACAACCTTGAGTGGTTCTCAATATTGGGGGATAAATACAGAAGACAATGTTTACTTGGTATAGCACTCGAGCTAATGGAGCAAAATGAACTTAGAAATCTGGAGACAAGGAGATAAAGCGTTATAAGGATAAGGGTAGGGACTCTGATTAATGATCAGACTTGAACAGTTTGACAATATAAATGGAAGGCTCATTAGTTATTAATAATTCTAATTTAATTACAACCAAATTCTAAGTTTCTTTATTTCAAGGGCTCTTTATTTCAAAAGCCCCAGCATCAGCTAAAATCTGTCTTGCAATTAGATAATGATTAGAAACTTAATGTAGCAAAAAAATAATTTCTCATTGAAGTTGAATATATTACTCTTTATTTTAAGTTTATATGCTTTAATTTATTCATCTCCAAGCTTTTAATCACAAAAGCCTCCAGTAAATAACTTTTGAGCATGTATTCCAATCCATATATACTTATTTATAAGTGATATACATGTCTTACTATAATAATGTATTATGTATATTACAAAACGAAAGGCAAGATTGAAATTTGATACAATGAGACAAGGGGAGGGGAGAAAAAAAACTGCTAACATTTTCTTCCAGTAGCCTAAAGTACTACTGGGCACATCCCCTTGGAGGTACAAACCCCACTTCGTAGATCATTGCTCTGATTCGTCAATAAGACAAAAACATCCCTACTATTGGTTTCAGTTTTCATGTAATTCTGTTAATAAAATTTAAAACAAATATATTAAGGTAAAGTAATAACCTGCTGGTGAAAAAGTTCTTCCTCTACAACAGCTTCAGGAGCTTCTTCCTCCTCTTCTTCCTCTTCGGGTATGGTTGTTTTAAAGACTGTACTTCTTTGAGCAACCTCCTAAAAACAATGGCAGTTTGATTTTAAGTTAAAACCATACTTAAAATCACAAAGGCTGCAGAGGAGGGGGACCTTTTCTTTGCATTCCAACATCAAGGATTATCTTTTTTTTAAAAAAAAGAAAGTGTTCCATCAGTAGATTTAGCTACTGAACAGGATTTTTTGCATACTTAGTCACGGTTCTTAGATCTTCAATATTCCCTGCAGGGGAGCTACTGGTATCCAATATGAAATACCTGCTGAGACGTTTCCACTGCTTTGTACCCCATTCTGTTACTAAGAATTCTGCGAATCATTTGGCACACTGAATTCTTTGTAACACTCAACATGAATTTAGCTTAAAGATCTCAGCACCTAGCAAAGAGAATATGCTAAATAAATGCTGAATAAAAAGAAGCTGGAAATTAACTGCTGTGCTCTCAGGTACCACAGTGGCAACAGGAGCACTTGAAGAGTGAGATGAAAAGGGCAACTGGCTCAACCTTGAATGAAACGGAATCAAGACGGATGAGCGCTGTTTACTAATAACACTCCAGTGAGGTTCCGACGTATTCCGTACAGAAATAGGTCTCTCATCATTCACCGGAGGTAGGGCAGAAAGGAATCATTTCCATTTTCTACTAAAAGGCTCAAATACAGATTACTTCCCTGTAGAGAATGCTGAGGTGGCACAAATGGCAACAGTGTTTTTGTTTATAAACACAAAGCTAATGTGATGATGCGGCCGCAAGTAAATGAGCTTGTCCTAGACAGCGCCGCGGAGCATCTCATTTGATTCTGTACCACGTCTTAAGGTCGCTTAAGAAAGATAACTCCACGGAGGAAAATGGTGAAAATTACTTCAGTAAAAGCTTAATCTGAAATGTAACGCTGGCCAGCTAGTTTAAAATGGTAGAGGAAGAAAACAAAAAATCAGTGTCACAGAAATAAGCCTTCAATTTTAAATATGTCCAAGCATGTATTTTTGTAAATGAAGTATTTTGTGGGGATTTTTGATTATTGTTGCAGGGCCAAGGAAAATGGCCACTCTGAATCCCTCAATTAGCCTGAAACTTCAACTCTGTGAGATCAGTCTGTGTTTTCAAGCTCAAACAGCCATTTCACAAATGTAGGTCTGTTTTACCTGAATTAGTTAAAAAAAAAAAAAAAAAAAGCCTGTGATTCTTGGAATCAATTACAGTTTTTGAGCCAAAAAATCGACTGGGGGACGGCAGCACGCAAAATGCAAAAAATATTCTCAAAAAGCTGTGAGAGTACCCTTTCCTCAACTCAACTTAAAGAGTCCATGAAAAATCTTCTGTTACAGAAATCTCACGTTCCAGCTTAGGAGCTCATGGCAGATGTGTACACCAGCTATGCAAACACTGGCTCCTAGAGTGCGTGGTGTAGCTTAAGACTATTAGCCTCACATGAGAAGCTCAGAAAACAGCAACTTGCCGAACTTCATTAATTATAAATTACTTTAATATAACTTTATGTAAGCCTACTGTTAAGTACTTTTTATTTGTAAACATTTAAAAACCAATTAACTTAATGCAGAAAGCCTCTATGGAAAATAAGCGAACAAAATAATGTCTGAAAATCTAGACAGAAAAATAACAAATCTATTTAGAACCAAAAGATAATGGGAAGTTTAGATGCAGGAAACTGTTATTAATCAAGGTGCTAAAACATAAACGTCTTTATCCAAAAAATCCTCTCAGTAAGGTTTTTTTTTGCCCCCTTCCAGTTGACGTCAAGTCAACTCCGACTCACGGTGACCCCACGTGTGTCAGAGCCGAACTGTGTTCCATACAGCTTTCAGTGGCTGATTTTTGGGAAGTGGCTCACCAGACCTTTCTTCTGAGGTTCCTCCGGGGTGGACTCAAGCCTCCAACTTTTCAGTTAGAAGTGAGCGTGTTAACTGTATGCACCACCCAGGGACTCCCTCAGTAAAGTACCCAAGCCTAATCAAATGCTCTAAAAGGCACACATAATGATCTTATACTCTCTATATAAAACACATTATTGGCTTGCCCAGTTCCATGTCTTGGGCACATAAAGTATATTATTCAGCAGTGCACTGTAGCCAACTAGGACCAGCTGACTGTGCTCATCTCTTCACAGCTGTGTTCAGTCACATCGTGCTGGTCAGCCTGCAATCTCCACGGTGGGAGTATGTGCACCTCAGAACTCAGCAAATGCTCCCAGTCAGGGCTCTTGCTGTTGCAGCAGCCAGTTGTTAAGCTATTATATCTCTCTGTATGTAAGCATTTGCATAAACACAAGTTTCAGTTATGTCTATATTCTGGACGGTGCAAAGAAACTGCTTTATTTTATTTCCCTCATAGAAAAACATCTCATTTTACTGCGGTGACATTTGCTGTTTTAACATCCAGCACCACTTCTCTCGTTTCTAGGTAAGAGCCCCTAGTTTTATCTGGGTACCCGTCTCTTCTCCCCTGGAGCACACATGTGTCACAAGAAGCCAAGTGAGGCCTGACTGGTGGGGGAGTGGGGAGGCGGGGAGAGTTCAAGCTCTAACTCTATCCTCCTGACTCTAGGAGCTGGTTTGGGATGAGCATGTGACCCAAGCTGGTACAATAAAAAGAGGCTTCGGATAAGGACTCCTTGGGGGAAGATGCTCTTTCCCACAAGAAATGAGCCTGGATAGATGTACTTCCAGGAGGGCCTGCAGCCATGCTGTGTCCATGAGGGAAGACAACCTGGGAGGTAGAGACAAGAGACAGGTCCTTGGTGACACTGTGAGTCCAGCATCTCTGGGGATTTTTGGTTATGAGAGCCCATTAATTCCCATCATTTTTAAGCTAGCTTAATTGAATTTTCAGACTTTTCTAATATCTGAGCAAAAAGAAATAAAATTGAACTGACTTAAGCCAATTACCTACATTCTTATAGAAAAGTTGTCTTTACAGTGGTAAAGACTGTTGCTACTATGGGCTGAGAGCTACAAATAAATATGGTCTTACAGAATTAAAAAAATAAATACCAAAGGTATTTGACAATCACAGAAATAAGTAAGAACTTTATTCATATTTTCCTTATCTCTGACAGGAGTCATTAGTACAGAGCCTAGAAAGCAGAAGTTAATAAAAGTTTGTTAAAAGAATGGACAAATTAACCAAACAATCCCATATTCAATGGCATGAAGTATGAAGGGCAACTTGAGCTTCAGTTAGCTCTACTGAAATGTCATCAGTAATACTGCCCTCACGACATATCCCATGTCATGGTATCTACTTTGTTCACATGTCACAGTATTTTGTGATTTCTCAACATGCTGCTTTCCAAATATCCTCCTCTATTGTTTCTAACTTAGATCACATCTTCACACAGAAAAAAATGTTCTAGATCCTGAAGCTCACAAAAAGCCTATTTAATCTACCACATGCCCTTTAAAACAGTGCTCTTTTAATCTGAGCAAATCACCACTCACGTTTTGAAAAAAACACGTATCTTGCCTATTTCAGACGTCTGATGTCCAACTAGCCTAGCATAAGAGCTTCCCTAACTCCAGCACTTGGGTGACGGCGCCTAAAACAGCTGGGAGGATCCTAAGGTGCTGAAGGCAAGAAGCGAACAAAGGCTTCCGCACAGAGAACAGAAGAAAAAGCCAGCACGCTGAAGTCTGTGAATCACTGAAAGCATTTGTAAGCTAACTGCTATCATAAGAACTTAGCATCCCCAGAACTTAGCATGCCCCAGGTGCACCCCAAAATCTCACACAAACATAGTAAGAGTAAGAGTGAAAAAATAAGATGCTGTTTCACTTTAAATCTCAGTCTCAGATCAAGGATACTCATTCAGTAGAAAATGAATTCATCATGAATAGCAGTCTAAAACACTGGCAGATGTTTGCAGTGAGGTGCAACAGGAAGACGACCAAGTATGGGACTTTTTTATGCAAACACCTCAGACTTGCACAATGAACCCTGTTAACTACTTTATATCGCTTATTACTTTATTTCTCTTATTACTTAAAAAAAGGTCAATATTTAATTTTTAAAAATTTATTCAGCAAATATTTAATTCCCATGTCTCTCACCCCTATCATTTAACTTATTGGTAAGTCCTATCAATTCTATCTCCAAACTATCTCTTCAGTTGGTTCACTTTTCTACGTACAGAACCACCTTAGTCCAAGTTATAAGTCAGCTGCCTTGTCTCAGATTCTGCTTTTGTCCCCGCTACAGTCCACAATGCACACAGCACCAAGGTTTACTTGTTAACCTCACTCATCATATCATGTCACTCTCCTCTTTAAACGCCTTCCAGCAGCCTCCCATTCGCACTCAGAATTAGATCTACACTCCTTGCCAGGACCTACACAATCTGGCCTCTGCTCACCTAGTCAGCCTAACTCCGAAACTGTTCTCTCCTTCTTAGTCTCTATGTTAGCCATACTGGTCTCCTTTCCTTGAAAACACAGAACTCTTTCCAGCCTCAGGACCTCTGCACTTGCTGCCCCTCTACCTGGGAATATTTTCTCTGTTCTCTCAATAGCTGGCTCTTTCTCAGCATTCAAATTTCTACTCAGGTGTCATCTGCTTGGGGAGGCCCTCCCTGATCACCCTGCCTAAAGCAGGTCTCCCTGGTGACTCTGTGACACCGCTGTTTATGTCCTTTGCTGCATTTATTAGAAATTCTCTTGTCCCTTTCTCATTCTTTGGCTAAACCTACTCTCTCTAGAACGTAAGCTCCCTAAGGCCAAGAAATATGTCTACATTCTTAGTATAAAGTGGCTGGCACACAGCAGCTGCTCGGCATTTGCCAAAGAAATGAATAACCCTGCGCTTACAAATATGTTTGGTTAGTCTGTCTACCAGGTTTCCGCCTAACATTCACCTGTGTATCTCCTTTCAGTATCACTGGCTAAAGTACGTATCTGTTTGTGCTGTAAGGTGTGAAGCAGCAAAGCCTGTCAGCCTAGAAGCTGGTTAAAAGGTGAGAACCAGTAAGGACACCAGGACAAGGTACTAGCTGTGGCTTCTTTGCAAGTCAACTTAAAGCTCTTATGGCAAAGAGGGATGAAGAAGCAGCATTATGACTAAAAGGAAAACCATTCTGAACTCACACTACAAGCTCACTTAACATGCTTACTGCAACAGCAACAAAGGAGGAGAACTCTCAAATTCTAAAAAGAGGTTCGCTGATGTTTTATATGGTGTCTGCATAAGGTAATTAAGCTGGGGAAAGATAGGGATTAAACCATGCTTTACTAGCTTCGAAGTAGGCTTTACTTGCTTTATTAGAATGGCGGTATTTCTAAGACTAATATATTGGTGGGTGGAGAACGTGCACGTGTGTGGTATATTTATGTGGCAGAGCGAGGGGGAAGGTTCTTTGACAAGAATGCTAGGACTGACATGTTGAAGACATACACATCAAGCAGATGTACACCTCACAATCTTTGAACTCAGAGTTTCAGGAATGCTCTGAGAGCTAGTAACAAGGTTAATACTATTTATTGAACTGAGCCAGTCCTAGAGACCAGGCACTGTTCCAAGCACGTCCCAAGGATTGTCTCATTTAATCCATAAATATTATTAACTCCATTTTAAGGTGAGAAAACTGAGACCAGAGGTGAAGGAACCTGCCCAAAGTCACGGAGCCAGTATGCAGCGGAGGCAGAACTGAACACAATGATCTGACTTTGGAGCCTATGCTGATACTCAGTGCTCTGTGCATATACTTATACTCATATCTCATTCCAAAAATTTGAAGACAGCTTTGGTTTAATTTACTCAACAGCCTTGGTCTGATTTAAGCAAGCAATTATTTCATATTTCAGTTTGATTTTTGAAAAGAAATCACACTTGCATGATGAACTTTCAGGTGAAATTGACCTTGGAATGGTACTAATAAAATGGCCATACCTCTCCCTGAGAATTTTTCAATATAACCTTCACATCTTCGCCAGTGCCCCAAGAGTTCTGGTTTTTCCAGATGAGGTCGGTGGGAGGACTGGCTGTGACACCAGCATTTGCAGCCCAGATCTGGAAAAAAGAAAGGACATCAGTACACCCAGACCCCAGATTTTTCACAGACCAATGACAGCAGCACGATGATGAGATGTGAACACCTTATAAGACGTTTAGGATGGTCCTAAAAGTCTGAGAATTGTTTCCTAGCTTCAGACTTGCTATTTTAACTAGCTGTGTGTCTAGGAGAAGTCAGAATTCTCAAGGCCTCAGCTTTCCCATCTGATAAAGACGCTGATAACACATGGCTTTGGAGTGAAGCTGCCTACGTTCACATACTAGCTCTTCTATACACAAGCTGATCTTAAGTTACTTCACTTTCCTCATCCACAACATGGGCCAGTAATGGTATGTATACTGCATAGGACTGCTGTGAAGAATAAAAGGTTACCCACATACAGGGGCTGGCTCACTCAATGAATACTAACTCTCATTATTAGCATCCCATTACTCTATGAGTTTCATGGGCCATCCTTCTGAGTTACAGTCTTCTGACCGTCCCATCTCCAACAGTGTCCTCCAGCTGCCTACAGCAGGAATTGAGATGATGACTAACTTCTCTCAAACCTTCTCCAGCACAGTCTACCTGGAACATTCTCATGGAAACTGGTATGTCTCCAGCTAGGGATACTGTCATAATCCTCCAGACTGTCGGAGATGGAGCTCCAAAAAGAATGCAGGAAATGGATAAATCACCCACTGTTCAAGGCAAAATGTAATCGTTATTGATACTTGTTTCCTTTCTCAACAGTAGGAAAATTCTGCCATACTTTTCATGTATTTATTGGCAGAAAGGTATAGTAGAGTGGAGAAAATTTGGGAGTTAGAAGATTTAGGTTTGAATCCTGGACAAAACACTATTATCTCTATGAGCCTCAATTTCCTTACCTGCAGGGATACTACTACCAGCTCTGATCTTTTATAAAGAGCATATGAAAATAGACAGAAAAACATTCTGTAATCCATAAATTGTTATACAAGGCAAAGGACTATGCGATGGAAAAAGGAAGGCTGGAGAGGGCGTAAGCAGGTATATTTTTGAATGGGGAGAAAATTCTATGAATTACTGATTAGGAGAGAGCCCTTATGTTGTTAGATGGACAAGTCTTCTATCAGCATTGCAAACAAAATGGAGCAGGGAGTGGTTACTGGGATGAAAATGAAAAACAGGAACTGAATCTGGGCCAATTTTCAGATTAAGGGGCTATACCACTTGGAATGTTAATGTTTTCCTAATTTCAAGCTATACTTTTCACTAGTCAATATGTCATCACTGTTGGCTTTGTGTTAATAATAATACTCATAAAATGTCAGTAACGTGGCTGCTTAATTTAGCCTAAAATTTTAATATGTTCCAGAGCTGTGCTGTTTAATATGGTAGCCGCTAGTTTCACACAGTTTTTTTGTTTCCCTCACTTTTCTTTTTTATTGTACTTTAGATAAAGGTTTACAGAAAAAAAAGTTTCTCATTTCTCATTAAACAGTTAGTACACATATTGTTTTATAACGCTGGTTAACAACCCCACGACATGTCAAAACTGTCCCTTCTCAACCTTGGGTTCCCTATTACCAGCTTTCCTATCCCCTTCTGCCTTCTAGTCCTTGTCCCTGCACTGTTGTGCCCCATTAGTCTCGTTTTGTTTTATGAGGCTGTCTAATCTTTGGCCGATCAGTGAACCTCGGGAATGACTTCATTACTGAGCTAAAAGGGTGTCTGGGGGCCATACTCTCAGGGTTTCTCCAGTCTCTGTCAGGCAGTAAGTCTGGCGTTTTTTTGTTAGAATTTTGTTCTACATTTTTCTCTAGCCCTGTCCAGGACCCTCTGTTGTGATTCCAGTCAGAGCAGTCAGTGGTGGTAGCCAGGCAGTTGTACTGGACTCAGTCTGGTGGAGGCCATGGTAGTTGTGGTCCATTAGACCTTTGGACTAATCTTTTCCTTGTATCTTGTTTTCTTCATTCTCCCTTGCTCCCAAAGGGGTGAGACCAGTGGAGTATCTTAGATGGCTACTCACAGGCTTTTAAGACCCCAGACACTACTCACCAACGTAGAATGTAGAACATTGTCTTTATAAACTGTGTTATGCCAATTGAGCTAGATGTTCCCTGAGACCTTGGTCCCCACAGCCCTCCACCCAGCAATTTAGTCCCTCCGGGAGTCTGGATGTGTCTATGGAGATTCCATGATCTTTCCTTGTACAAGCTGTGCTGGCTTCCCCAGTATTGTGTACTGTCTTACCTTTCACCAAAGATACCACTTATCTATTGTCTATTTAGTATTTCCACCCATCCCACCCCTCCCTTTTAAGCACTTGAAATGTGGCTAGTCTGAATTTAGATGATCTGTAAGGGTAAAATGCACATCAGATTTCAAAGACTTAGTTCAAAAATAAAAAAAGTGTAAAATATCTAACTAACAATTTTTTATACTGATAGCATGTTGAAACGATAATATTTTTGATACACTGGGCTAAACAAAATACAGTACTAAAATTAATTTCATGTTTCATTTTTACTTTTCAAAAATGTGCCTAATGAGAAAATTTAAAATTATATATGTGATTCACATATTTCTGTTCTAGAGTTTGAAAATGACCTCTGCTATTGTTTTGTACAGTTTTACAGAAAGATCACTTATCACTATCATATTCAGAAGAGCTTATCTATCACATTTAATGCTAACTACTGAAGAAAAAAAATAACGTATTACATCATTTTATATGAGAATGTAGTTCTCCACTAGACCTAAAGAATATACATTTAGTCCCTGAGGAACTATATACCCACTGGAAAAAGAAGATGATTGGCGTAAGGGTTCCACATAAGACAGAGACCATACTCAAACTGAAATCTTCTGAATTAAAATGTCAGGTTTTTTCTACCACATTATACAACTTTCATAAGATACATAATAGGACTGAACAATTTTCTCTCACTATAATAATTACTAAACAGAAGAAAGGATAGTGTAGTTAAGATATTTGTTCCCATTTTTACCCATTATTACAAAATTAACCCACTGCAGCTGAGTCGATTTTGACTCACTGCAACCCTACAGGACAGAATAGAACTGCCCCATAGGGTTTCCACGGCTGTAAATCTTCATGGAAGCAGCCTGCCACATCTCTCTCCCGTGGAGTGGCTGGTGGGTTCACACTGCTCACCTTTTGGTCAGCGGCCAAGCGCTTTAACCACATTACAAAATTAGCATCTGATATTTTCAAAAAGTGGTGTCATACTCTATGAATACATCTTTTGAGAAGTTCTAACCTGGCAGTTTTTCTTTGATCTTATACATTTAAGGTTTGTATCAATCACAAAACTTAGGACATATTTAATATTTTTTTAAAAAAGAATCTAAGAAGAAAGAAGACACACATTATTCTTTAGGAATGAAAACACTGACTTATTTAAAACCTCTACACTCTTTAGGGAAGAAAATTGTGACTTCTTTGAAATCTTTATCAAAGTTAACATATTTCATTATTTGCTAAGTTTACTAAGTAAAAGCAATGGAATCTTTTATTTGCTCAATGAAGCACATTTCTCTAAAAGTGAGCTAATAATATTTAAAACCCACTGCTGTCGAGTCAATTCCGACTCATAGCGACCCTACAGGACAGTGTAGAGCTGCTCTCTAGGGTTTCCTAGGAACAGCTGGTAGAGTCGAAATGCCGACCTTTTGGTTAGCAGCCGTAGCTCTTAACCCCTATTAAAAAAGTGGTATTTCACTGTTGATGGGAATGTAAAATAGTACAAACAACCACTATGAAAATCGATTTGATGCTTCCTTAAAAAGCTAGAAATAGAAGCACCACATGATCCAGCTATCCCGCTCCTTGGAATACATCCTAGAGAAATAAGAGCCGTCACACGAATAGATATATGCACACCCATGTTCACTGCAGCACTGTTCACGATAGCAAAAAGATGGAAACAACCTAGGTACCCATCAACAGATGAATGGATAAACAAGTTATGGTACATTCACACAATGGAATACTACACAACAATAAAGAACCATGATGAATCTGTGAAACATCTTACAACATGAAGGAATCTGGAAGGTATTATGCTGAGTGAACTTAAGTCAGTCGCAAAAGGACAAATATTGTATAAGACCACTATTATAAAAACCCAAGAAAAGATTTAAACACAGAAGACAACATTCTTTGATGGTTAGGAGGGTGGGGAGGGAGGGAGGGAGTGGGTACTCACTAACTAGAAAGTAGACAAGAATTATCTTAGGTGAAGGGAAGGACAGCACACACTACAGGGCAACTCAGCACATCTGGACTAAACCAAAGCTAAGAAATTTCCTGAATACAACCTAATGCGTCAAGGGCCAGAGTAGCAGGGGCGGGGGTGTGGGGACCATGCTTTCAAGGAACATCTAGGTCAACTGGCATAACAAAGTTTTTTTAAGAAAATGTTCTGCATCCCACTTTGGTGAGTGTCGTCTGGGGTCTTAAAAGCTAGTGAGCGGCCATCTAAGATGCATCAATTGGTCCCAACCCACCTGGAGTAAAGGAGAGTAAAGAACACCACGGACGCAATGAAAGTATTAGCCCAAGAGACAGAAAGGGCTGCATAAACCAGAGACTCCATCAGCCTAAGACCAGAAGAACTAGATGGTCTCTGGCTACCACAATGACCACCCTGACAGGGAACACAACAGAGAGTCTCTGACGGAGCAGGAGAAAGGTGGTATGCAGAACTCAAATTCTAGTAAAAAGACCAGACTTAATGGTTTGATTGAGACTGGAGGGACCCTGGAAGACATGGCCCCCAGGCTCTCTGTTATCCCAAAACTAAAACCATTCCTGAAGCCAACTCTTCAGACAAAGATTAGAGTGGACTATGGGACATAAAATGATACTCGTGAAGAGTGTGCTTCTTAGCTCAAGTAGATACATGAGATTAAATGAGCAGCTCTCGTCCAGAGGCGAGATAGAGAGGGTCAGGAGCTGGTTGAATGGACATGGGAAATCTGGGGTAGAGAGGAGGAGTGTGCTGTCATAGTATAGGGAGAGCAAGTAGGGTCACAAAACAATCTATGTATAAATTTTTGTATGAGAGACTAACTTGAACTGTAAACTTCCACTTAAGCACAACAATAAAAAGAAAAAAAGTGGTATTTCAGAACACGCCAATAGAGTCAGAATTCCATACAGCCCATTTTTCTCTAAATACCATACAAAAACCACATCCTCTGCTAAAATATTATTAAAATAATAATATTAAAATACTATTTTTGCTAAAATATTATGTTTCACAGCACTGCTTCTTTACAGGGTGCCTATCACCCAAGGGCTTTTGTTCATAACAGGCCCAGACCTCAGCCCCAGAAATGGTGATTCACCAAGTTCAGGCTGGACCTGAACACTGAGATACGCCCCGGATGATTCTGATGCTAACCCAAGGTTGAAAGCTGCTGTTTTAAGGCATGCACTAGTATTGATGGATTATATCCCTTATCTTTCTGCCAAGTATTATCTCCTGAATTAGAATGGGCTATAAGTATCAGTCAACAGATAGCTATTTTATATCTACTTGAAGAGACAAAATAAAAAGAAATCTTTTTTTTTTTAAAGTCAGTTTTAATAGTCAATTACCACGCTCAATAAAATAGAACTTTGTTTCAATTTTTAATAGCACTTGTAATGCCCTAACAATGTCAAAGACATTTTAATGCCCATTTCTAAAATGCTTCTCTTTAAGACAAAAAATTTTTTTGAATTACTTTATCTGACAATTAAGGTAAATTAAGTGATGACTAAATTCACTTACTGTAACACTCTGGCCTGCCTTCAGCACATATCTTGAGGTATATTTGTAAGTGACCGATGTGTCTCCTATTTTTCTGATCATCTCCCAGCCTCCCATTGGTTGATCCTATTCACAGAACAAAATAAAACAAGGTCACTTCAAATATACAGTTTATAGGATAATCAAATACATGAATCCACACAGACAGTTAAACTGAGATGGCTTTATGTTTTTATTTCCATGATTCACATCTTCCTATTATAAAAAGAAAATATGATTTTGTCGTTCAGCAAACAGTAACTTCGACAATTCTGCAGTTAATTATTAAGGCACTTAATTTTAAAAAGAACAAAACTGGAAGAAAGGATGAGAACCAAATTAAATGGTCATATTCACTGCTAGATAAGGTGGGTCTGTTAAATTTACAACACATCTAGTTGTCATAATCCTAATTAAAAACATCTAATATTTTAGGTTACTTTAAGCTTTTAAAATATAGACACATAAGTTTAGAAACAGAAGGAAGAAAATTTGTTCTTTTTCTTCTGCATTTGTACCACATCTGCACAAATTTAGCTCTCTTAAAGCGTAACAGGCTCAAACAGGGTCAATGACGCAATGAGCCAGTCCTAGGTGATAACTATCAACTCTGGCCCAAAAACTACCCAGAGCTCTACCCGGCATTTGAGCCGGATATTAAAGCACGTAACTACACTAATTTATATCCAACTCTAATCCAAAGGCAGGGCTCTGGTGGCACAGTGATTAAGAGTTTGGCTGCTAACCAAAAAAAAAGGCGGCTGTTCGATTCTAGCAGCCGCTCCTCGGAAACCCTATGGGGCAGTTCTCCTCTGTCCCATAGGGTCGCTATGAATCGGAATCAACTCGACAGGAATGAGTTAATCCAAAGACAAGAATAAACCAGGTTGAGAGCCAGTTCCAGAATAGTTCAATACAGGGCTGCTATGCCTTTTGAAAAATAACACACAATGGGGCAGTAGGGGCTCCTGTTCCTTAGCTTTTATAGTTGTGACTAAGAGAGGCTTGAAAACCTATCCTATTCAGAACAAACTGCTAGTGTTTCTTTGTCCATCCTAAGTGTTTATTCTTCCACATGCAAGATAGTTTTAATGACTCTCAGGTGAGAAAAGGAATGACTTTCACAAATGTTGGGCAGACCCTGGACATATGCTTCAGAAAGTGACTTTCCCTCCACTGCAAGCCCAGACCTAGCCTTCCTCTTACATCTTCACACATCCTTTCCCAGCCCCAACCCCATGGTGCCTAACCAGGGAGGACCTTCCATACTGAGCTCCTGAGAACCATGGCTTCAAACTTCAGAATTCCCTGCTATGAATATTTTAAACAAATTATTTCAAGATAGGGCTTCATATTCTCCTTGATATTAAGTTAAATCATTAGCATTCATTCATTCATCCCTCTATTTATAGAGAAAAATACTCCCCATACCTATCTGAGTCTGGGCTCATGTTTCCTTCCGTTCATAGAAAGCATATTACAATGTGGTTGTGAAAGAACATCCACCATTTTCACCCAATCACTCCAACTTTTTCACATGTATGGCTTTGGCAGAGAGTTAATACTAATTCATCCTTGGAAAGGCCACTAAAGCCTAAGGAGTTATTAAAATTGCAAGACAACCTATCAGTCTACAAAGGCTTGCTGGAAATAAAGGGATATATATTTTTTTACCTGTTCAGAAGTGTTCTTCAAGCGGATAAATTTCCCATCAACATCTATCTCTTCAATGCAAATACTGCCAGTGGCTGAGGCGGAATGAGAGATGCTAACACTACTGCTTGCTTCAGATTCTTCCACATCGACTCTCTTCCGCTTTCCTCTAGTTGTACGAACACTGCGACTTGAGGAGGCTCGTGATACTGTCACACGAGAAGAAGGGCTTGGAGAGAGCTTCAATCTATATGAGAAAATTGAAACATTTAGTTTATGAAACACATACGCCCTTCCTACCTTAAAAAAAAAAAAAAAGATTAACAAGTTGTACATGCGTTTTTTAAGTAAAATATTACTGAGAATCTGCTAGACAAAGCTGATTAATAATAATAATTACTAATTCTTATCTTAACTAAGCTAAACTTATTTATGCTAGGATGCCCACCATGAATTTTCTTTTAGAAAATACAATAATTTGCATGTTTTCCCTAAGAACAGAAGTAGTAACCATAATGCAAGAACTCTGAAAAACATGGTGGAAAATAATCATCCCAACTACCACCACCCTACCACAACCACTGTTATAGTGTGCTTTTTTCTGTTTTCATACCTGTATTTTCTTTTTACAAAATAACAATCATGGTGTATGTAATATTGAAATTAATTGGCTTTTTTATTCTAAATTAGCCACTTTCCCTTTGGACCTTTTTCTGAGAATTGGGTTAGAAGGCTTTATACATTAACCAGATTTGAAAAAAAAGTATAAATACAAAGTTTCTTTCAACCAAATCTGGTATTTTACCAAAACATTAAAAATCTCAAAGAAGACATCATCCAGACACAGCCCAACATTTAAAATAATAGTAATAATAAAATAAGACTGCTTGAGCAACATTTTCTGTTGTTGGGATAGAAATACGGTTTATTACTACCTCTACACCAAGGTTTTAAAAGAAATGACAAACAAAATACTAAAAATTGCCTAAGTGTTTTTAAAAGAAACCTACTTACATTTCTCTAAATAAAAGGGTAGTGGGTTAACAGCAGACTATAAGGTAGGGTGACAGTAAGTTCCTTACCGCTCTTCTTCGCCTTCCAGGAGTTTCCTGTAAGCACTGATTTCCATGTCCAGAGCTAACTTTACATCAAGAAGTTGTTCATAATCATTCAGCTGTTGCTGCATCTGATCCCTTATTTCTGCCATCTCTCTCTCTTTGTCAGACAGCATGCGACGAGAGCTGTCTCTCTCTTTAGCAAGCAAGTCTTCCAATTCTTGAATCCTTTCCAAACATGCTCTAGACTTCAGATTCAAGGAAACACATTAGTACTTTGTAGAATCATTCCAACGTTAGTACAAGGCAGCTATTTTAAACCACTGACATGACTGGAAAACAAACAGAACCCTATGGAATCTCGAACTCAATAGAATTCAAGAGATTTGTGGTTTTAAGGAAATAAAACCCAAAACTCCTCAAATGCAAAACACAGCACCCAGGAAAGTTTTGGCTTATAAAAGATTAAAAAAAAAAAACAAAGAAAGAAAGAAATATTCTCCAAATGTAAATGTTACAAATGCATATATAATTTTTCTGTGTCTGGCCAAATAAATCACTAAGCTGTGATTCTGGGGAAGTCAACTCTGGCTCCTCTAGAAGGCTCCTACTTCAAAACTACAAATTAAAGAACTAAAAAAATATAGAAACGCATTGACAAGAGAAACCTAAGGGTAGACAGTAGTATGCTTTTGAGAATTGCTGAGGAATATTCAGAAACCAAAGAAAAGGGATTCTGGTTTTTATGTGGAGGGGACTGTACAGTGTCTTTTTGTGATAGCTGTATTATCTCAATACCCAAGCCTATTGATCAGTACACAAACGGTACACAATACAGTGTGGTTTGTAAAACATTGTTTTAAATATAGAAATTTTACATTTAGTATAAAAGAATGAGAAATCATATATCTTACACCGGAAAATTCATCTTAGAAAACTTTGTGGCTCACTAGGTAATTATTCTTCTGAGTTTCCCCTGACAAAATTCATCTCAGTAGCCTCAGAAAATGACAAGTGTAATCAACTCAAAAAGACTGATGGACAGCTTAGGCCCTCAGAATCCCAAGTAGCTGCATCAGAGAAGGAGAAAAAGGGCACCTACTGAGCAAAAATTAAATCTGGAAGGCTAGAGATAAAAAGGACCTGTACGCTGTACATAAATCCTGCACTTTTGTTGGTAAGTTTATTTCTCATAGGGATACAGGTTAAACAACTGATACTGCTTTACACATATACTGAGGTTGAACAAATAAGTAAATGGATGTTGAAAACTAGGCTTCTTAGTCTCAGAAAGAAAAGTTACAGATAAGCAAAAAAGGAAGGACAGAATGAACCCAGACCTACTGGATTAGAGTCAAAGACATCTGTATGAACTCATGTTTAGCTTAATATAAATGATATGGCTAGATATAGAAACAATTATAAGCATGTGTATATAAATGTGTTAGCGTACATATGCGTATTAACTAGCTCTGAAAGGGCCTAAAAGCAATGACATCCCAGTAGCAACGAGCATACTCAGTGCCTAAATCTTAATTTCTAAATACCACTCTCCAATAAAAAGAATCCAGGCTCCTTTGAAGAAATAGATGATGCTAGGGCTAGGGCAGGGAAAACAGGTACAAGATGAGCCTAGAGCATCTTATAATACCGGGAAATAAGGAAGTGCTCAAAAAACAAAACATAACCCCAGTCTAACCATGAGGAAAACACCAGACAAACTCAGATTGGGGGACATTCAACAGGATACCAGGCTAGTCCTCCTCAAGACTGCCAAGGTCACAAAAAAAACAAGGAAAGACTAAGAAACTGTCACAGATAGAGGAGCCTGGGCAGACATGTGGTACTCTGGAACAGAAAGAGGGTATTAATAGAAAAACTGGTGAAATCCAAATAGTCTAGAGTCTAGTCAACAGTAATGTACCAATGTCAGTTTCTTAGTTTCGACAACTGTACCAGGGTAACACAAGAGGTTAGAGCAAAGGCGGAAATGGGCTGAGGGGTAGACAGGAACTGTCTGTGCTATCTTTACAACTTTTCTGTAAATCTGAAATTATTTTAAAATAAAAAGGTTATTTTAAAAAAATCAAGCAATTAAAATTCAGAGTAGTATTTGACATTCTATACCAGAAGGAAGCCACTTTTCTTAAAAGTGATACTAAAATAGTCCCTGGCCTCAGAGAACTTGTACGTAACTGCATTTGCAAAAATAACATGCTAAAAACTGAGAAATCCGTTTTTTCCCTTCATGCTTCTTATACTTTTTTTTTCTGAGGGAGGGAGAGAGAGAGGGAGGAAAGAAAGAAGCAAACAAACAACATAAGTTCAAAATGCCTCCTTTTTGATCTCTCCACCTTATTTCACATGTGGGCCGTGGAAGACAGAATGAGCAAGCAGGTGGAATCTAAAGGAGAGTTAATGAAAGACATAAATACCCCAGATTCAGAGATAACCTCTGAGCCTAGATTTATAAACCCCAAAATGTCTCCATTTCTCTGACTTTGATGCTGTATAGTTCTGTAACAGAGAAAAATCAAAATCTAGGTATAAAAATGTTTTAAAGTTACTCTGAATCGTTTTCTATTTTACACAGAAATTGGTTACAAAGCTACCTGTTGTGTAATGAAATATAAAGAACACAAGGTTAGAAGTTAGATCTAGTTCTTATTCCTGACCCTGCCATTAACATAGCTATGAGACCTTTGGCAAGCTGTACCTAAAACAGTTTCTTTGTTTGGAAAATGAGATCTAACTAGATAATCTCTAAGGTCTCACCTTTATCTTGAAATTTTATGAATGACTTCTAATCATTTTGGGTTTTTTAATTTTATTTTTATAGTAGGAAACATAACTGTACCACTTTATTATGGTCTGGCTGTAATAAGAGTCTGAGTATTACTTTAAAAAAATTAGAGGTGTTTGGGAAGTACCACTGCAGACTCTTTCTGCAAGGCAAAACTCAGACCAACCACTTAATTTGGCCAAATAAAAAATTTAGAAATGCTATAAGCAATATATGAAATTCTTAATTCTAAAATGTAATACTGCTACCATCTATATGTAACTTAAAAATATTTTCTAAAGTCACTGTTTTAAAGGCTATGCCAATTCTAAATAAAATTTAAGAAGTACTGCATTGATATGACTCATATAACCAAAAGGAAATTCTTATTGCCTAACAGCAGCATGACGAAACTGATATGACTAAACAATAAATACTACTAAGACACAGAATGGGAAAACATTAAAAGAGATAGCTTCTTTTTTCTGTTTGATGACATTTCTAAGGCTAAAATTTATCAGCTAATGAAAATGCTCATATACTATTTATCGTAAAATCTGTTAGTAATAATGAAGACATGAAGGGATTCTCCTCAGAAACTCAATGTGTAAAACAGAGAAATCAAAAACTATTCTGGCTGAAGGGGTGTGTCTTAGTTATCTAGTGCTGCTGTAACAGAAATACCACAAGAGGATGGCTTTAACAAAGAGAAATATATTCTCTCACAGTCTAGGAGGCTAAAAGTCCAAATTAGGGTGCCAACTCCAGAGGAAGGCTTTCTCTCTCTGTTGGTTCTGGAGGAAGGTCCTTGTTATCAATATTCCCCTGTTCGAGAAGCTTCTCAGCACAGGAACCCCAGGTCCAAAGGACGTACTGTTCTCCTGGCTCTTGTTTCTTGGTGGTATGAGGTCCCCATGTCTCTCTGCTTGCTTCTTTCTTTTGTATCTCTCAAGAGATTGGTTTAAAACACAAACTAATCTTGTAGATTGAGTCCTGCCTCATCAACATAACTGCTGCTAATCTCATCTCATTAACATCATAGAGACAGGATTTACAAAACATACGAAAATCACATCAGATGACAAAATGGTGGACAATCACACAATACTGGGAATCACTGCCTAGCCAAGTTGACACACATTTTTTGGGGGACACAATACAATCTATAACAGGGTGCTTCCTCTCCTATTTCCTAAGATGTCAGGAATGATGCCTAACATCATTTAAAAACCCTTAACCTGAGGTTAACAAGAAAACCTGCGAGGATGGGAGCATAACTAACAGGCAAACAGGGAAAAGCACTGAGCACTGAAACCTGGTGCTAGAAGACATGGCTACAAAGTTAAGCCAGGCTACTCACAGCCTCCTGCTATTTAACCTCAGGTGTCTCAGCTTCCTCCTGTGTAAAATGAAGGCCAACCTCAAGCGGAAAACATCTGTACCAAGTGTAATCAAGTAGATTAAGCAGCAGCCAAAACAAAAAGTAGAGAAAAGTAAAATTAAGGGAGAAGTGATATCCAGGACATAATTTATTAAATGGAGAAAAGGAGTAAATGTCAACTCATAGTAAGAACAGAGAGATCTGTTGTTAGAAAGGTACCAATTAAGATGGTGCAATGGAAAAAAGATTTATCTGTTAAATTCCTAAAGAAAATCTTCTTTGAAGATAGTGAGGTATAAAGGGAAAAACTGGGAACCAGGAGAGAACCATTTATTAGCATGAAACCTATGGACAAATCATTAAACTCATATAGGTTTTGTGGTCAAACTGAATGAACTCCAAGGTCTTTTCAGGATTACTGTTACAGAAAAATTTCAAAATACTATCAGAACAAAATAATTTAAAAATATATATTCCAAGTAATAAAGACGTATGATAGGCAATGGAAAAGCCTCTAAGTTAACTAATTTTTTTCACATTACTCTGTTTTCTATAACTCATTTTCTGCTGTGCTGCCTAAATTCCTGGCATAAATGCCTTCAATTTTATAATCAGAAAAAAACTTACTAAAAATAAAATGATAAAAAAAAAAAAAAAAGAACAAAGGCCTAATCAAAAGTAAAATACAATAAAGTTTATTCTTACGTGAGAAGTTTAAAAAAAGATTTCTTCCCTTGAGGAATACGGAAGCTGAAGTTACTGCCCAAGGAATTAAATTATTCAAGCATTTTGTTGAGTATTTATATCAACACCTCCCTTAGACTAAAAACTGATTTCAAGCAGAGTCCACACCTGCTTAAGCTGCACCTACAGCACGCCATCATGCACTTACAGACACGTGGTCGACACAACCGGCACTGTGCTTACTTCTCACTAGGGGTATTAATGAATGAATTCGTCTCTAAATTCTTAACTAATATGCAAAGTAATGCTACTTCCCAAGATCGTACTTAGGCAGCTTAAGCACTAAAAGAATTTGTCTAGAAACACATTCCCCACCCATGAAGAATTTCTGCATGTTGTTCTTCAAATGGTTTTCCAAATGTGATGAAAAAGGAGTGTTGGGAACTGCACTCTCTGGAGGTGAGACTGGGTCGTAGGTAAGCCCAGTGAGTAAACTATCAGGCTGCTTCCCCAAGAGCAAGTCCCTTAACTCTGTCTAATCTATCAGTTAGGAACAATATCTGCTCAGAGGATGCTTTTGCAATGCAAAATGAAAACGTCAAGTAAAACCACCATGAAAGCAAGAGCAGAGGATATCATCATCTCTAGCAAATAGCAGAAGTGACATAAAGAAGAATAAAGCAGGTAGACTACTGTGGCGGATCTGGCCTCCAAGCTGAGCTTCGATTCTTCTTAGGGGAAGATGCTTACTTACCTCTTTCTGTAGATTAGAAAGCTGAGATGAAAGGCTCTCAATTCTCATACGACTTTCCATCAGTTCTTCCCTGGCACTGTTGACAGAAGAAGTATTCATCTCTGAGGACAGTCTGGCATTCTCAAGCTAAAAGAAAAAATAAACCATTTTCAGTCTTACTTAGGAAATTAGAACTAACAAATGAGGAAGTATGAATCACCTCAAAGCATTTCAAACATAAACCTTGCTGGTAACTGGCTGATGAAACACAGGAAAAACATCATGATGTTTGCTGACAAGGTATGATTTTTAGAATCAATTCCTAATATTTGAGCTTTAACAATGCTAATGTACCTGGGTCTTTATCCACAGTTTATTACTTCAAGATTTCATGCATTAAATCTTTTAATGTCTCAGGTAATACTGCTAAGGTCAGTAGCAATTTAACTGTGGTGATGTTTGTCAGAAAACAACTATCTCACATCCCTAAGCTATTAAATCTAATACAGAATATAAAGTAGTAAGCAGAAAGTATTAACTAATTTATAATTACTTCAAACCAGACAGAAGGGCTTACTGGTTATCTTCCTTTCAGAAGCAGAAACACCTCCTCAGGTAGAAACAATACTCTGTTCTTCCAAATACCCCTAACATTCTATTCTGTGTGTTCTCAGGGCACGTGTTTTTTATGTGTACCATCTCACCCCTCCTCCCTTTGAGGCCATGGTCTATGTGACTGATCCTGCTCAGCACAATGTCCAGCACTAAATAAGTGTTGGATAATTAAATGTATTGTTTAAAAAGATCTCTTTTTCACCACCCAATTACTACTTCATAAAATGGATTAAAAACAACATGAACAGTTTGAGGCCATGCAATGGAACGTATCTTCAGCACCTCCATGACCCTATTTTTCTAACCCTAAAACTAATAACTCTTTTTAATCGAGTCATATAATATTTAACACGTTAGCGTAAAACCGTTTAAGAGTAAAGCAAGCACTAGTTGGTGATTTTACAGATTTTTTGCATGGTATGCTAATACATGTGGAAAGTTTCTACATTTTGTAAATAAAGAATAACAGCAGCAGATGAAGGAATACCTGAGACTTTCCATTGGCTCTTGTTCAAAAAAGCCCTAAGTGTGGTTGGTCACAACCTACGTACAATGACACGGAAGTCAGACTGCTATGCAACTCGACGCAGTCCAACATTCATTTACTATTGAATGGATATGTAGATTACTGAAATACAAAGACTAATCACCATCTTTACATGGGAAGGAAAGAGGCCCCAAATAGCCAAAGCAATACTGAAGAAGAAAACCAAAGTAGGAGGCCTCACGCTTCCTGATCTCAAAACATAGTATACAGCCACAGTAACCAAAACAGCATGGTACTGGTTCAACGACAGACACATAGAACAGAATTGAGAACCCAGAAGTAAATCCATCTGATTTTCGACTAGGGGTCAAAGTCATTCAATGAGGGAAGGAACAGTCTCTTTAACAAATGGTCCTGGTAAAACTGGATATCCACTTGCAGAAAAATGAAACAATTTTTAGTAGCAATCAGTTTACAAAAAACTGTATTTTTTAAATCCATTTCTATGTTCATGGAAACCAGAGGAATCCATTTAAGAAATTTAAAACAAAATACCAAGTCAACAATAACACAAAGCACTCTTTCACATCCTCTGTGGTGACCGTAGAGCACTGGTTTTAAGTGTTCAAACAACTCCTCTGAAGAGAATGCTCACTTTGGCATGGTAAGTCTGCTCAAGCTCTTCCTTGTACAGCTTTACTTGGGCATCATGTTGTTCTCTCATCTCATGAAGGGCTTGAGCCAGCTTATATTCGTACTCAATCTGACGCCCAGAATCCACCTCTACCAAGCGAGTTTCATGCTTCCTTCTGGTCTCATTAATCTCCTGGGAAAAAAGAAATGACACAAAACAAGTTACTTACTGTGGCTGCACTGGTACAAGTCTGAGTGACATCAAGGTCACCTGGAGTTTTAGATATGAACCTCCTTGTATCTGTCCTAGGGCAGGCATGTAATAGACATGTTTTTGCCTCTAAGAAGCACTTCTTAGTTTCAGGTGAGAATATTTTGAGAAGGGACTAATGACAGAAATGGTGGCATCACAAGCCCTAGGAATCCTCTATTTTCTTTAAGTAGTATACCTTACTTCTTTCTCTGAAGGCAAGGAATGGCCTGGATGATTTTCTAAGGTACCATGCAATCACAGATAACTACACACACTGAACGTTGTTTTTCTAAATTGCTTTATTGAGAATTCTAAGGACACACCTCTGAAAAAAATTTCTAGAGTTAAATTTATCACTCAGGCCTTCAAGCAGATTTATGTATAATAAAGTTATTTTCAAAGACATACTAGGATGCAACAGGCAGAGCAAAATACATTAAGTCCTTTTAACAGCTGGTGGTAAGCTATCAATATCAATTGATAAGGGATCTTATGAACAGTATTACTTGACTAATTCAAGTACATATGACAACTCACTATTAAAGAACAGAAACAGTAGGTATGATCCTTCTACTCTGTTTTAAGTAACTGTTTAAAACTGGAATGGGGAATCTGATATGTGGCAAGGAACAAAAGTCCAAATCAATAAAATTTCCATCTAGGCTTCTAGTTAGGAAAATACAATAGATCTGTCCTTAATGGCAATAACTAAAGAGGCCAGAACAGGGGGATATAACCCACTGAAGTTCTTGTTAAAGTATATTATTTGTACATTTTTTCTGTACATTTACTCTTCTTTCTTGTAACTGTTGCAGAGAAAAACGTACTTGACAGAATCACAAGACCGAGGTTCAAATTTCGGCTACACTATTAACCACCTTAAGCTCAGAACACATTTAATAAAGCAAATGATACTTATACCATGAAAACATGCAAAGGAAAGCTTCAATTTGGTAAACACTGAGCAGTTACTAGAACCCTGGTGGCACGGTGGTTAAGCATTCAGCTGCTAATCGAAAGGCTCCGTGGGAGAAAGATGTGGCAGTTTGTTTCCGTAAAGATTTACAGTCTTGGAAACCCTGTGGAGCAGTTCTACTCTGTCCTATAGGATCGCTAATGAGTTGGAATCTACTTGACAGCAGTGGGTTTGGTCTGGCTTGGTTCAGTAGTTACTAATGATTTTGCCCCTGGTCGTCTTCATCCTGTTTTTCTCCTTCCTTTCTCTCCCTCTTAACTGTTCAGTACTTAGGTATATTTATTGAATAGAATTACATCCTCAATATAAAAAAAGAAATGTTTTATAATCTCCATCCTTAAAAAGGCAAAATTCAAAAAGTCAAATGCTACCCAAACATGCTAAAAATATTAAATTACTTTTTCCTGATACCATTTTTCATGAATTATTTTATGTAGAACCAGTGACCTTGGAAAGAAAAGAATAGCCTACTCATGGTTTAAAGGTGAAGTTTCAAGATGCAGAACTTCACAACATTAAAACTAAGTAATGATAAGTCAGGGACACATTAAAAAAAGACAAAACGAAAATATAAGTCAACTCATATAAAAATATTTGGCTTTATAAGCCAAAATCGTTTTTGTTAACAGTTACAATGGCAGCACTCACTGCAGTCTACAAAAAGCTCTCATGCACAGTATTTCTTTGATCTTCACCACCCATTGGAGAAAAAATTACCAAAGATCAATATTTCATTTTTAAATGAAGAAACTGATTCAAGAGTTGTTTGAGGTCTGGCTGCTTGATCAGTGCACTTTGTACCAATACCTACTTTAATACTACATTGGTATAAAAATTACGCTACTTCTAAAAACATTAATTATTTATGTGTTCTCCAACCTAGGTTAATTCCAAGCCTTTTCAATTTTGAAAGGGTTCCAATGCTTTCTAAAATTTTATTATTTCCTCTGATAAAAGTTGTTCCATCCCCTCCCTCACCCACAAAGGCTTGACCAGTTAAGGCTTGTATGTGACGTTTTAAAATTTACATATATACCTACAGATGCTGTGGGTGGCTAGCCTCCAAGATGGTCCCCAATGATTGCTGCCTCCTGGTACTCACACCAAGGGCCCTGGTGGTTCAGTGGTGAAGCACTCGGCTGCTAACTGAAAGACAGGTGGTTTGAACCCACCAGCCACTCCACAGGAGAAAGATGTGGCAGTCTGCTTCCATACAAGATTTACAGCCTTAGAAACCCATAGGGCAGTTCTACTCTGTCCTATGGGGTCGCTTTGAGTCAGAACAAACTCGATGGCAATGGGTTTGGTTAGCTTTGGTATTCATACCCCAGGTGAGCCCCTCCCACACTATACAGGGATTGGTCTGCAGAAGTGATGGTATGTAACTTCTGTCATTATGTTATAGAAGATATCAAATCTTCTGTCTTAGGGGGTCTCTCTCCCTCATCACTCACTCTTGGAGGGAGGGCTTTCATGAGCAGCCCCAGGAGAAGCTCCTGTGGGGAGGAACTGGCGTCTCCGGCCAACAGCCATGCATGAGCATGGAGGCAGTTCCTCCAGCCCTGGTGGAAAGCTTGACTGCGACCTCATGAGCCTCTGGATCAGAACCACTCAGTTAAGCTGCTCTCAGATACCTGACCTTCAGAAACTGTGTGAGATAAAAAAGGTTTGTTGTTTAAGCTGCTAAATTTTGGAGTAATTTGTTCAGTAGCAATAACTAATACAAATGCCTAAACATGTTGCCAATAATTCACTGCTATGATGAAGCTTTATAAGTTAGATGAGGTGAAAGCATATGTTTATCATCACAACTTGAGTTCTTAGATGCAGCCTTTTAGCAGCAGTACCCACAAAATTTATCCCACTTCCAAATCTTATCATCTTTTAATCTGATAGTTTAAAATATATTTTTTACATATTTAGCGGTAAGAAAGTCTTGCAGGTCCCCTCCATTCCTTAAAAAAGCAAAAATATATACAGTTACCTCTTCATACATGTTTTTACGGAACTCTAAGTCCTCAGTAAGGCTCTGACAGCGATTCTCCAAATCCACTTTAAGTAAAGTTTCATCAGCTAACTGTTTTTTGGCAGCAGCTAAGGAGGCTTCCAACTATAAAAAGGAAAAGAAATTGTGATAAAAATTACACAGCAATCATTTAATAATGAATTTAAGGTACCTATGAATTAAACCAAATCAAGTATTATAATTTCTATACATTTATCAATGTATGAGTACCTCACTTTAACCTTTATTATAGAACTGTGTGTATTCAATTGCTGGTTCCACCCACAGGGCGCCATACCAAATCAGCTCTCAAATTTGAAAATGGGCAACAGGGATGAAACAGAGACCTATGATTCACGTGTAAAAAATCATACCAAATATTTCAGCTAACCACTTTCATCTTCTCCTGTGTGCAGGGCAGTGTTATAGTATCTTTTCCTATCTCACATTTTGGTGCAATAACGAAATAGGCTTTGAGAGCAAGACACAGAAAGAGCATAAAGAGAAAGGAGAAAAAGAAGTAAAGAGACCTGCGTAATCTAGATGTGATTGAGAGGTGATGACGCTTTCCATGTTAGCTACCTCAAGACTTTTCTTCAGGCCACCTCTTTATTAAGGGCAAGCCTCAAAAACAAACGAGCAAACCACAAACAAAAAACATAGCTTAAGTTCAGCCTGGGAGTGGACAGCCCCGTAAAACCAAATGGGACTAATGAGGTATAGCAGTCCAGTGACAAGGGCCAGAAGGCAGAAGGGGACAAGGAAGCTGGTGATAGGGAACCCAAGGTTGAGTAAGGATATTGTTGATGTGTTGTGAGATT